>NC_079461.1:33944432-34261039 GCF_026250575.1 Diorhabda carinulata | reverse complement strand
GAAATAAGGGAGATATGTGACATCCAGGATGTAGTGAAATGGGCGAGGAATAGGAGAAGGGAATGGAGAGACCACGTGGAGATGACAGGCAAAGATTGCAAAGAAAGAAAAACCGACCACCAGGACGACAACCTACAAGATGAAAACTGGTCTTCATCATCCCAGCTGCAACTAGGCAACTATGGATGCAAACACGGGACTAAATCCTAACGTACAATGAAGAAGAAGAAAAAACTTAAAAAATATTCTATATACTGATGAAAAACTTAAAATATTACTTAAATTTGGCCTGTTTGTGTCTTTCCACGCTGTGGAGTCAGCTCATCACTCAGCTGAATGTCAATTGGGCTTGTAAGTGTAATGATCGTGCCATGTTTCATCAATTGTCACATATTAACGCAAAAATTCGTATTGAGCACCTGCAAACACTTCGAACTCTTCGACCAACGAGGTAATTTTGTATCTATGTATGTATGAGAACAGAAAAGAGTCCGGGTGAGCTAAATATGGCTAATAAGATAGCATTTCCTCGCTGAAACGTCGCAAAAAGTTCGTCGTTGATATTGATAGAATAATCCTTGCCTTCTATGGAGCTGATTTTCCCCCTTTTCAGTCCATTGTTTTGTTTTAATATTGATAACGAAGAAGCAGATACTACTCTAAACAGAACTTTCGCAAAACCATTTACGATTATCCGCAATTCTTTCGTTAACTTCATTGATGCTTTCGTCGATGGCCCAGTGTTTGACTTTCCAGAGGCCAAGTGTTTTCACGAAAAACCAAAATTTCATTAAAAAATTTCTTTGTAACCATTTTTTTAAACTAACACAAGCTGCTTCACTCGAAACTTATATATCACAAACTAATAGTATGACAGCTGTCAAATTTATACACGTATCTTGAAAATTATATGAATTTAATACTAGTAACTCCATCTTTATGTTACCCTATAAACTTTTCTGTAATACAACATGCAATAGTGCGGAAATCTGGGATTTATACTTTCTAATCTGCACCAGCTCTTAACTTTATTTTATAAGAGGTATGGAAACGGTGACAACGCCTGCAGAAGCCTCTAAAGCCGTTTACCTATCCCGCAATTTCTTTATAAATACCATATTGGTATGGGATTAAGATTAAGCGACCTGGGTGGAATTAAACCTTAAATTTTTATTTTCTCTAAGACCACCGGCAGTTCTTTATGGTCTCGCATTATCGTCAATAAAAATTGACCACTACCATTAACATTAAAAAGTTTTCTTCTCAGAATTCTCGAGGATTTCTACGAGCTGAGTACCAGGTAGTTGTTTTGGTATTGAATCAATTTTTAGTATTTGTTTGTCGAGAAAACTCTTCGATAGTTGGTGTTAAAATTAACCATACTCTTTTAATTTTTAACGGAGTCTTTCAATATTTTCATACAAATAAAAATTAGCAATCCTGAAACCACTTATCACACAAAATCAAATAAAAAAATTCCTAAAAAGCAACATCCAAATAAAACTCATTCATTTCATATAGGTCGATTTAATTCAAAATACAACGCAACAAGCTCCCAGACTATTTAATTTTTGACGTTACTATTTCATCGAATTGTCAATATTCTTAAATTGACAAGCGTTAAAACTGTCATAACTTGTTAATATTATATAAGTAATCCATAATTATAGATAACAGGTTTTACAGCTTCAGTTTTGTTATTTTATAACCACACCTCGTAAGTATTTAGTTTGAATACTGAATTTATGGACAAAAATTATCGATCATGGTCAAACACGAGTAATTTATGTCCTTAAATGTTGTAATTACTGATAAAAACAAGTAATAAAAAGTTAATAGATAACACGCAAATCATTGTATAATATTATCAAATCGAGAAGTCCTTGTTATATAATTTGACCTATTTTGAGATCCACACGCATATTTTTCTTGAAATTAATCATAAATTAGAACAAAATATTTCTTTAGAATCTTTAAAAGTTTCTTGATTTACCATTTGGATTAGCTACATTATTTTTTGGATATCGTTGAAATTGAATCATTGAAATAGAAATATTGAGAAATTCTACTTTACTACATCATCAATGAGACACAAAATCGACGAAATTTCGTACTTCTAGCACACATATCTTTCACTTTCTACCGCATTTATCACTGCAAGTTTCTTGCTCAAGGAGAATTTTAACCTCTGCAACCTTAAACCGAAGCAAAGCCCAGCTAAAACGTATTTGTTGTTGAAAACTGAAATTGATGTTTTTTAGATCGGAAACTTTTCAGAAAACCCTCGTACAAACCGTTTCTGATATATTACCGAGGGCGTCATTCTTATTGAGACACTCTGTACCTTTTACAATCGAATAATTAACTCGAAACAACGCATATTTAACAGGTTCATCCAATCGTATTATACTTTGGTTTTTTCTTTTTCATAATCACTTCGACTAAGTCATTGACCCGCTGCTCTGTGAGACATTATTATTGCAATAAACACTGTTTATTAACACTGTTAATGTTCCATAAAAATTTTTTTATTCATACAATATTCTCTAATATAAAATTAAACATTTAATACAATTAAATTTATTTGTCCACTCGTATTCCCTGTATATAATTTTATTTTTTTGAAACCCTTAAATGTAACCGATGAAATAACAATAATAGCAAACAAAAATAACCGTGAAAAAACGCCGGAGGCTGAAAGCTCTGAATTATTAAAAAACGTATCATCACGAACTCGTCTAACCACGTAGATCGTGAAGCCAGTCCTGTACCATTATGTTGATACAGTCTAAAGTTTGGCGGATGGCGAGGAAATCAGTAAATAATTGTACGTTTTAGTAAACTAATTGAAATAGTAAAAAGTAAACAGTGAATTTGATTAAGTGCATAATTTTAGTGAATAGCGAGTAGTTTAGTGCTTAGTACATAGTGTAGTTTATCTAAACCCTATTGACCTAGAGAATTTTGTGCTTACGAATGATTGAGGATGACGCGTATCTTTTTATACCAATGCAGCAGCAGGAGTTCCACTCAAAACATCTTTTTAAGTAAATTATTCCTTCAAAGTTGGAAAATTAACAGCTTCTAGCAACCGGGATCTACTGATCCCATCCCAGCTCACTACTTGACACTTTAAATATAATTTTTTTTTTGTTTACAGTGCGGGGGATGTCCCAATCCGTACAAGGGATGGAAATGTAATTGTGCAGGCATAAAGGGGGCACCAGGACTTGAAGGACTTCCGGGTATACCAGCTAGACCAGGTGATTACGGCGATGTAGGTTTTCCGGGAAATCCCGGGCCGAAAGGAGAAAAAGGATCGGATGGTGAATATGGACCTGTAGGTGATAAAGGACCTAGAGTAAGTTTATACATTATATTTATATCTAATTTTGCACCCTATCAATTATCTATTAATGACAAGAATTATTCTTCTACTCTTATCCCACGTTAACGTTTACAAGTTTCATCTTCGTTTCAGGGAGATGAAGGACTACAAGGAATACAAGGAATACCCGGTCGAGCTGTAAGTATTGTTTAGAGTATTAACTTAAACCCAATAACTATTCTAATATATGTTCCTAGGGTGAACCAGGTGAACCGGGAGTTCGAGGACCACCAGGTATTGACGGTTACGACGGTGCTGACGGTGCGCACGGTGTTGCTGGTACTCCAGGGCGTCCAGGACCACGTGGTTCTCCAGGTCCTGAAGGTCCTCAAGGTCCAGTTGGAGAAGCTGGTGACGGAGGTGGAAATTCCATAGGAGTAAAAGGAGAAATGGGTATTAGCGGTATTGATGGAATCCAAGGTATAGATGGTCTACAAGGACCTAGAGGTCCTACTGGTTACAGAGGTCCACCTGGAGTTTCTGTAAGAATATCTACTTGAAAATTGTATGTTATACTGTACCATCGATTTCTTTTGATTAGGGTATTGGTGGGGAAGCGGGACCAAAAGGGGTACAAGGAGATGCAGGTGACAACAAACCCGGTTTACCTGGACAACGTGGTATGGATGGTGATCAAGGCCAAAAAGGGGAAAAAGGAGATGGATTCGCTAAAGGAGATTGGTCAGTTGTACCTACCACCCTCAATTTAAAAGGAGAGCCCGGAGACAAAGGACAGAAAGGAGAAATGGGAGAATGGGGAAGAAAAGGATACATAGGAGAACGTGGACAGCCTGTGAGTGAAATAATAATTTATAAAATAATTTTACTCCATATAAGTTAAATATTATTGATACATAAGAAGATTTAATCCTTTCAAATTCAAACAGGGTATTCCTGGACGTAAAGGAGAATCGGGTTTCAGAGGAGATCAAGGTATAGACGGTTTTTACGGAAAGCAAGGTCCACCAGGACCTGAGGGACCTGCTGGAGAAAAGGGAGATAAAGGTGCACCCGGATACGCAGGTCAAGATGGTTTAGATGGAGATAAAGGAGGAATTGGTGAATCAGGAAGACCAGGTAGCCCAGGTCCTCAAGGAAAGGAAGGTCCCCCAGGTGTCTATAATCCATTCCTCGACGAGCCAGCTAAGCCGGGACCCCGAGGTAGACAAGGACCCGATGGGCCCATGGGAGAAATTGGTATGTCAGGAATACCCGGATTACCGGGTATGCCTGGCCCGATGGGAGAGCCGGGAAAGCCAGGCCCCCAAGGAAGGCCTGGTGTGCCAGGTATAAAAGGACTTAGTATTAAAGGAGAACGTGGTGAAGACGGTTTACCCGGTAGACCTGGTAACCCTGGACCACCAGGTGAACCAGGAATTGTCGGTATAATGGGACAAAAAGGATTTCCTGGTGAAACAGTATTTGGACCCCCGGGTCCTGCGGGGCTTCCGGGTCTAGATGGTTTTGACGGACCTCCTGGCGACAGAGGTGATACTGGTGATGCTGGTCTCAAGGGATTCCCTGGTGCAGGAAGTCCTATAAGAGGGCCCCCAGGAGAATCAGGTTCACGTGGACCTCCTGGTATTGCGGGAGACCCGGGTTTTCATGGTATGGATGGATTTCCAGGATTAAAGGGAAGGCGTGGAGATGACTGTGGAGTTTGCCGTCCTGGTAAGTTCTTCCATATATAAGTGAACAATTTCAACATATTTTTGTCTGTTATAAAGGTTTAAGGGGGAATAAAGGGGATAAAGGAGAGGCTGGTCGTTTTGGTCGCCCTGGAACAATTGGATACCAAGGATTGCCAGGACCGCGTGGACCTCCTGGCCCTGATGGATTACCGGGACCGGCAGGAGAGCCTGGGTTAGATGGAACACCTGGAACAGACGGTATGGAAGGTGTACCAGGACCTCCAGGTAACCCAGGGATACTCACTTACCCTCCCGGTAACTTAATATTAGCCGACGAAGCAGAAACAGGAGATGCTGGTTTTCCTGGATTGATGGGACTTGAAGGGCTTCCTGGTCCAAAGGGTCCGATGGGTGATGAAGGATTTGTAGGTCTCAAAGGTCAATTTGGTGATGATGGTGAACCAGGAATACCTGGAAAAGATGGTTTGCCTGGTCTAAACGGAACTCCGGGAATGAAAGGTGAACCAACGTCAGCTACAAAAGAAGATGTTATGGGATCGCCTGGTTTAAAAGGAATTAAGTAAGTAAAAACTCCACCTGTATTATTTGTTTGTTCCAATTTCTATTCTAAAAATGACATTGTTTTATTTAGGGGAACGAAAGGAGAACCTGGAGCACCTGGACCTAGAGGTATGGAGGGAGATGTATTAGGACTATATGAAGATAAGCGAGGAGACAGAGGATCTAAAGGCGATATAGGAGAACCAGGTATTTATCGAAATTGAGTTTTTCATCGCCTTCTAGAATAAAAATACGTATTCTTAAATGATTTCAGGTTATGATGGTTTGGTTGGACCGAAAGGATTCCGGGGATCACCTGGTTTACCGGGACTACAAGGTTTAACCGGAGAACAGGGAATTTCATTCGACGGACCACAAGGTCTTAAAGGATATCCTGGCATTCGAGGAGATCAAGGATTCAGAGGACCATCCGGTCCAGATGGTAAACCAGGAATAGATGGTCTTCCTGGTATTCGCGGACCAAAAGGAGATCGAGGAGATTACGGTTTAGCAATTTTGAATGGTGTTATGGGAATCAAAGGATTGAAAGGTGTTAAAGGACAAACAGGAGATTTTGGACCAGACGGACGTCCTGGACTTTCAGGAAGACCTGGACTTAAAGGAGATAAAGGAGCCAAAGGATCTCCAGGATATAGCGGCGCTACCGGCTTTGCTGGAGCTAAAGGACAAAAAGGCGCATCAATCACAGGACCACCAGGAAGGTATGGTGCTGATGGATTACCTGGATTACCCGGACAATTCGGAGATATTGGACCAAAAGGAGAAGACGGTATTACAGGACCAGTAGGATTACCTGGAGCAAAGGGTGAACCAGGACTTCAAGGATTCCGAGGATTCCCAGGTGAGATAAATATTTATAATTCGGGAATTTAGCTTTTGTTTATTCATAACTGAATTTGCGAATCAAATCAATTAAAAAATGGTGGAATTTTAGGAGATGAAGGTCCTGTTGGATACCCTGGTCACAGAGGTTCAGATGGATTAATGGGGGTTCCGGGTCTATCCGGCGAGAGGGGTGATATGGGCTTTCCAGGTCTAAATGGATTACCTGGTCCCAAAGGACTGCCCGGTTATTATGGCAGGAAAGGAGAACGGGGAGATATCGGATATCAAGGACTACAGGGTTTTAAGGGAGAAGCTGGATTAAAAGGAGGCAGAGGAGATCAAGGTTTGCCAGGCTGGGACGGAGAGGAAGGAGAATCTTCACAAAGTGGAGAAAAGGGAGATGCTGGAGAGCCAGGTTTACCTGGACCTCAAGGATTTAGTGGACGTCCGGGATTACCGGGTTTGAAAGGATTAGCAGGAGATGACGGAAGAGATGTAGTAGGTCCAATAGGTCAAAAAGGCGAGCGTGGTGAGCCAGGTAAAGATGGACGTAATGGATTTATTGGAATTAAAGGTGAACAAGGAGAACACGGAGACGTTGGTTATAAAGGATTTATGGGCGACAAAGGAACAATTGGTCAACCAGGAATACCAGGTCTAAACGGGATACCCGGCTTCAAGGGCAGTAGAGGTGATATCGGACGTATGGGATTCAATGGAACAAAAGGAGAAAGAGGAATGGATGGTGAACCCGGTCTAATAGGAAGACCAGGTATGCCTGGTGATGAAGGATATCGTGGAGCGATAGGAGCTACCGGCGCTAAAGGTCTAAAAGGAAACAGGGGTCTTGCTGGTATTGCACCAATTGGATTTGCAGAAAAAGGGGATATTGGAGACTATGGTATGACTGGTATTCAAGGTAAAAAAATAATTGATACCCATTATCCAGATTTCTATAAGAACACAAATATTTATAGGTTTAAAAGGAATACAAGGAGATATCGGTTTTCCTGGATTGATTGGCTTAAAAGGGGAATTAGGTGCTAGTGGATTTGCTGGATTACCAGGTGATTTCGGATATCCAGGAATGCCCGGCGCTAGAGGGGATGTAGGACTACCTGGACCACCAGGAATACCAGGACAAAATCCTGAACGAGGTGAACCAGGTCAAGATGGCTTTGATGGACTTCCTGGACGACCAGGGTTCCCAGGGCAAAAAGGAGCTCCCGGAGAATTTGGGCCTGACGGACCTATGGGAAGAGCTGGTAAACCAGGAATATCATTAACTGGTTTCAAGGGAGAACAAGGAGATGACGGTTTTCCTGGATTCCCAGGACAACCTGGCCCAAGAGGTAAATCATTATTTTAATTAACGATTACTTTTACAACTATTCGTTATTACAGGTGAACCAGGTATTCAAGGAAGAATGGGCCGTGCTGGTCCTAAAGGTTTTGTTGGGGACCAAGGATATTCGGCTTATAGTGCAAAAGGAGAAACGGGGGATGTTGGTTATAGAGGTTTACAAGGATTTAATGGAACCAAAGGAGAACGTGGTGAACCAGGATTAGACGGTTTACCAGGCCCTCGAGGTCCTCAAGGTCTTAAGGGAGTAAGAGGTTTATTTGGATTAGATGGTGTGGATGGTTTTCCTGGTCTTAAAGGGTCCAAAGGAGACGTAGGTGATTGGGCTCCAGATGCACTACCAGGTGAACCGGGTGATATTGGTTTACCAGGATTTGATGGAGTACCCGGTTTAAAAGGTTTTCCAGGAAAAACAGGGTTCCCTGGAGCGCGAGGCCAAAAAGGAGAAATGGGTATGTTTCGAAAATATACCGAAATTTAAGAATTATATTAAAATACATTTTTTATCACAGGTGATATTGGACTTGCTGGTATTCCCGGATTAAATGGGCCTAAAGGTGCACGTGGATCGCCAGGTTTTAGAGGCCGTACTGGTGCTAAGGGTTTTCCAGGACCAAAAGGTGAAAGGGGAGTACCAGCTCCGCAATATTTTGCTCCTAGAAGTAGAGGATTCCATTTCACGAGGCATTCTCAATCGGAGCAAATACCAGTTTGTCCATCAAATACAGTAAAAATGTGGGACGGTTATTCTTTATTACACATAATGGGTAATGAAAGATCACACGGACAAGATTTGGGTAAGTTTAACAATATTTTACTATTTTTACCTTATATTCTTACGGTATTATTAGCTAAGCGATTATTTTTTATTTTATATGTTTAGGTGCTCCCGGAAGTTGTTTGAGAAAATTCAACACAATGCCATTCTTATTCTGTAACATCAATGATGTATGCGATTATGCTCAAAGTAATGAATACAGTTATTGGTTATCAACTACGGAACCAGTTCCGATGACAATGACAAATATTGCTGCCCAAAACGTACAGAGATATATTTCAAGGTAATTTAATTTCAGATCCTCAACGAAAAATAAATCTCGATTTAGTTGTCGAAATCCGTACCTAACCTTTTTTGTTTTTATTTTAAGATGTTCTGTATGCGAAGCACCAACGAGAGTAATTGCAGTTCACAGTCAAACGGTGGAAGTACCACTATGTCCTCAAGGATGGGATCAACTATGGATTGGATACAGTTTCCTCATGGTAAGTTTTCACTAAGAGATTCAATTTTTCTCTATTGAATTTCTCCTCAATTTTCAGCATACTGATGCAGGAGCAGAAGGCTCCGGTCAATCTCTAGTATCTCCTGGGTCTTGTCTAGAAGAATTCCGACCAAAACCATTTGTCGAATGTCACGGTCACGGAACATGCAACTATTACACAACCGCCGTTTCTTATTGGCTTGCTACTATAGAAGACTACGCTATGTTCCGCAAACCAAGACCGGAAACCCTAAAAGCGGGTTCTCTTACTCAAAAAGTTAGTAGATGTTCTGTATGTATTAGAAGAAAAATAGAAAGAAATCCAGTACCAGTACCTGAAGTACCTAGTGAGATAAATAGACCTTACAACAGGTAAGTATAGTACGTTATATTCAGCTTCCCAACTCAACATTTTTATCATTCCAGACCATCATACACTGGTTCATCATCCTATGGATCTTCATACGACAGTTCCTCGGGATCGACACGTTATGGCGTATCACCAGGTTCATCTGCTTACGGTTCTTCTGGTTCATCTTATAGAACGTCTTCGGGACCGTCAGCCGCAGCAGCTACAGGAGGATCGTACGGAGCATCATCCAGAGGTTCGTACGGATCATCCGCGGGAGATTCATATGGATCATCGGGAAGAGGTTCATATGGATCTTCGGGAGGTTCATATGGATCTTCGGGAGGAAGTTCATATGGAACATCATCAGGAGGATCGTATGGAACATCATCAGGAGGATCGTATGGATCATCAGCAGGTGGTTCATATGGATCATCAGGATTACCACAATCATCGGCAACATCTCGCACATCATCTCAAGGACGGTCTTATAGACCAACTGTATACCGACCAAATAATCCTCCACCTCCGTTCATTAGCCCGAGTAGAGATTCCGAACAATCGACTTCAAATCCGACTTACAAACAGCTTAATACCGGAACCAGAAGGACGCGTCCAATCAGAAGAAGAAGACCAAACAATAACAGAGTACATAATCGAATAACTCACTGAACACTCTAACGTGCCATATTTTTTTTTTGTTAAATTAATGTAATTAATGTACAGTATAAATATTTTAAGTATGAATTTTCTATCCCATAACACTAATGGATTTTTCGGGAAAAAGAAAATGTAAAAATGTAAAGAATCTTTTTCCAAGCGAAGCTTGATGGTAAATATATAGCCAACGTTTTATTTTGGTGCCATAGTCTTAATTAAAATTAAAATAATTAAGCTTATCAAAAATAACTTGATGTGATTCATCTGTGTATCAATCGTAGGTTTTAAGCACTGCCAAAAATAAATTGTAATAAATTAAACAAATAAACGATATTTCTTAATTAATAATAACTAATTTTTTTATCGATTCGTAACTTCTAAATACAGAACTTTTCAGTTTTCTAATTATCTGTTATCGTTACAAAATAGAATATTTCTAAATTTAGGCAACGGCGCGGAGCTAATTCACAAAAAAATCTTAACTATTTAACTAAAAACAAAAACTTTCGTCCAAGATTTAGTTTTCTTATTCATTTTAGATGAACAATAAAAAAATTGATCAGTATATATATTATAAAAGAAATTTTACAATATACATGTAGCTAAAGCTCAGAAATGGCCTTTTGTAGATATAAAATCTAAAAGTTTCGCCTCCTAAAACCTTTTAGAGTGGGTGCTTTTGTAGGTATTATTTACGAAAGTTTCGCTTTTCCGCACAGGACATTCGATAGATTTGTCTATGGTTAGACAACGCATTTACTTGCCTAAAAGGCCTGCTTAAGACACGCCTTTTAGACACGCCAAACAGTACAGAACGTTCTAGGGCATTTTAAGTGATTTATCTATGATTTAGTCAACGTCACATTTATTTTCTTGAAACGTGTGCTTTTGAAGATATAAGTTTCGCCTTCTAGAACCTTTCTGACCAGCATGGTACATTCGAGAGAGTTTTGAGTGATTTATCCATGATTTATATTGGCGTCATAATTGATTTTTAACATATATAACGTGAACAGTTTGAGTGAATTATCTATGGTTGAGACAACCACTTACTTACCTGAAGCATATTCTTTTGTAAATGTGAGTTTCTAAAGTTGTGCACTCTAGAACCTACTAAAACAGCACTGGAATTTCGAGAGATTTGTCTATGGTAAAGCAGCTTGACATGGTGCAAGATCGCTTGCAAGAAATTGCACGTAATTTTTTCAAGTCAAAATATTGTACGTCGTTTGACATTACCACTACCACCACTAACAAAAATTCCACAACTAAGTTAAAAAAATTCTTAAAATCAAATTTTATTTAATATTTTGTGACCGACTTGAAAATAAAAATAACAGAGTTATGTGAATAACTCATTGCAAGTTTTATTGCATCATGTCAAGCGGCCTTAAAGGACATACTTTTAAAGATATCAATTCAGAAAGTTTTGTTTTCTTTAGATTAGCATAGAATATTCGAAAGCAGTTTAAGTGAATTATATATGGTTTAGGCAACGTCGCATTTATTTATCTGAAAGACGAGCTCTTGTAGATATAATTTCCAAAAGTTTCGCCTTCTATAGCCTTTCTGACATATATATAATATATTACATATATGCTTTCTGACCATCATAGTACATTCTAAGAAATATTGAGTGATTTATCTATGATTTAGACACGTCATTCCATTCAAGTTCTCAATTTTCACGTCATAAAACAAAACGGAAGGCGGCCATATTGATTTCTCATGTCAAATTATGCTTAAAATAATCAAGCTCAAATGTTTTCGTTTAGAACAGAGGTGTCAAACTCAATTTTGCAGAGGACCATATATTAAATTTTGAATTTGACGGGCCAGATTGGAAATAAATTTACTAAATTATTATAACATTTTATTTATTAAATTATATAAATATATAATATCCGGATCCAGATACTCATTAATTTCGGGTATCATATTCGTTGTAGTTATTCCAAGAATTGATTGGGGATGTTTATTCGTAAGTCTTGTGCGATGTGTGTTCTTATTTATTTTCATGAGGGAAAACTACTGCTAACATAAATAAGTGCTACCAAACATGCAGAGAATGAGTGCTGTATGCTTTTTTAATTCGGGTTAATTATCTAAACTCTTGAAATATTGTGTATTAAATGTAAGGGCGTTAATCTCATTAAATTTTTCTTTCAAAATACTATCCAATTGAAAATCTATCAACTCAATTTACAAATGAATTGTTGCCTGTGAAACAAAACATCCGAACAGGAATCGAATGAAGTTCCCCTGTGGTCCTTCTCTTTTTACATGACCGATTTACAACATCATATTAAGATCCACGTTCCATTTACACCCAATATATTTTGTTGAAATGAGAATAAAAAGCTTTTAATTTAAAATTCTTTATTAAAATAGAATCCTAATACAGGAAAAATTTTAAATAAAACATTTTACGGTTTTAATTCTTTTGTAAATGATTATATTGATAAACATATTAAATAATAATCCTTGAGGAATCTGACACCAATTAGAAAGTGAATGAACCTTACCAAAGTTATTCCCAATTATTGAATTAAAAGTTTTGTTCTGACAACATACCTATTTTTTTTTAATTATTTCACCTAAAGAAATAATATGCAAAACATTTTTAGTTGCCAAAAATCTATAATTATAAATATCATTGCACTGAATAGAACCAGTACTACATTCAACCGGAAATAAAAAACTTGACCATGAATTATTTTAATATTAAAGTTTATCCATAAGAATCTTCAACTAATTGTTTTCTCCAACCAATAACAGAAGAATTACATGTTTTTAGTCATCGTATCTCTGAAGAGTAATTTAACTGTATAGACTATAGAATTGTAAATTTATTTTTACGTTTTATTAGTTTGTTTAAAAAAAATATTTACATATTGTAATTCGAACACACTATAAATCCGAATATAGTTTAAACTTTTTAGATATTTGGATTATAGAAACCCTACTTAATAGAGTTACATCAAAGATAAGGGGTAGAATAACAACATGTTATAATGAAGATTCTCCATGATTCTCTCCTAGATATTCATTAGGAGAGAATCAATATTATTTAGCAAAATTATTCAGTTCTATTTTATTGTCAAATTGCATATGACTGTCGATTATTTGGAATAATTCTGTAGGTTGAGGTATACGACCGGTTTCTAACTTTGACCAAACCGGTATATCATTCAGAGATATCTCGAATGCTCCAGATTGGATGAGTTGACCTTCGAGAATATTGGAGAGAAAGAACAACATCATACAGGCATATAGTTTATTTTCAACACACCATATCCACCATGACGGTCTTGCTTGATTGAAGTATTCAAAAATGTTGATATTTGAAAGTATACATAGGATTATGGCCATTTTGATCCAACCCTTGAAAACAAAATGAATATTTATTGTTGTGTAAAAAATCGAGCTTATATCAACTTTTAAAACTTTATTAAAATTGAAATATGAATATAAAATAAAGGTTCCAGATGATGAAAAAAATTTTCTTGTTAATTTGAAACTTTGATATAGTATCTAAGAACCAAGAGATTGAAGTAAATGTATGCATAAAGCAAATGAGAACGAAGAGAATGTATTGAGAAAAAATAAAAAATCTATTTCAATCCAAATCAATAACTGAAACAAACCCTTCATAAGAACTGAGTCCTTTTGTGGCATCAGCTATAAAACAATAAAAAAAATCACTGGAAAAGAAGGTAGATAGGAGTAAAACCAGTTATTGAGAACCATCTACAAGGGTTGAGACAGGCAAAACAATTCCTGTAAAGCTATGACCAGAGAAGATCTACTGAATGTGGCAAGAACAACCTATGAATACTAACAGGTGTCTTGTCAGGGTACTGCTCAATGGACACCTTAGGACGCTAGAGAACATTTGCATATTTATAGAAAAAAAAATTAAATTTAAACCAGAAATAAAAAATTTTAATAAATGAAAAAGACTGAGGATTTTTACTTTTGCTTGAATGGAAAATTTAAATGGAATTCTAACATCAAATACATGAAAAAACAATAAAAGAGAGAAGAGTAATTGGGATGAGAAAAGTACAAGAAAAAATAAATAAATGCCAATTACCTGATCAAATCAAACAACTCCTTCAGATATCATTACACCAGGCTTAAAATTATAAAATATGGAAGGAAATAATAAAAAAGGGAATAAAGATATTCCATAGGAAATATGATCCTCTGAACGCAGGAAATTAACAAATAAAGAGAATTGCACAAATTTTTGCTCAATTTTTCGACTCTCTCTATGCTGACGTTATAGCATAGTGCAAATTAAATTAAATACAGAAGCCATTTAGTTGATGCATCATTATCCTAATGCTTATGTAAATATTGATTATTCATTATATCTTATCTATATTTAATACTACACAATTGAAATATTTATTGAAACAGAAGACAAAAAAATAAAATAACTTAGCTATACAATTATATATGAAACTGTGATAAATATTTTTTTACTTACTATTGCTCTTGCTATAAACATATTTAAACCTGGTGGATCATAATTGGCACCATCCACGAGAATCTCTGGATACTTTTGATTAATAATGTTGGAATACTGATCAAACATGTTCTTATAACCACATGAATAACTAGAATTACAATTCGTTGATTTATTTATATAAAACTGATTTTATTCCAAAAACTATTCCAATAAATATCATTTGAAACAAATGAACTTACCAGTAAAGAAATTTGATTGTAGGTGTACCGACATTTTGACTAAGTTTTGTTACTGGTACATCATCAGCAATACTCTGATCAGATATACTAACACAAAAGATTAATAATGTGATTAAAATAAATAAATAATGCCTATTGACTGGTCTTGACATTTTAGAGCATTAACAGAAATTATCACTATTACGTTTATTTGTAGTATCACTTGTTCACTATCATGAAAAATGTGATTAAATAATTTTAAAAAATATACGTTTCTTTAATTAGAAATGCTGATGAAAAAATAGAGCTATAGTATTAACACATAATCAGAAAACATGTTATTCAATTAATCCCTTTAAATATAAAGTGTATTAACAGAATATTCTAGTTTTTTCAACTATCACGAGAGAGCATTGACATTTGAAATCTGACATGTTTTAGTATGAGACAACAAGTGGACTGATTTAAAAAATCGTAAGGATAATTTAGATAAGTATATCATATTTCATTCAAATAATTAGACTTATTGCAAAGTAATTTCCAAGGAAATATATGAATATAATAAAACAAAACACTTAAACGAGTTATATTAATATAACCGTATAAGTACATGAAATGAGTATACAAAAAAGAAGAAATTAAATTTATAATTTGTCAATATCTTTTCATTTGTCAATTGTTCTTTGCAATAAGGTTCCTTTCGAATCCAGCACTGTCTATATTGAAGTATAATTTCATAAATTGCCAAAATGGCAAGTCGTCCTGCTGCAACTAATAATGCCAATAGCACTACGCCTAGACGTGTAGAAGAGCCCACAATTTCGTACGTTCAAGCCGATGGATTAGTAAGAACTTGAATTTTATACAATACGAGTTGTACTTAACTTTTTTTTCCAGGCTGTAATGAAAATTGTTAAACATTGCCATGAAGAATCCACAACAAATATGGATATTGCACAAGGGGCGTTGTTGGGTTTAGTGGTAGATAGCCGTCTTGAAATAACAAATTGTTTTCCATTTCCTAAACAAACAGATGAGAATATGGATGAAGATGAATACCAATTAGCTATGATGCGTAGACTAAGGAGAGTTAATGTGGATCACTTTCATGTGGGATGGTATCAAAGTGCTGATGTTGGTAAATATTTTACTTTAAAAATTTTTATATTTCATTATTTTTGTTATTTTTTTATTAGGCAATTTTTTGAGTTTGCCTTTACTGGAATCACAATTCCACTATCAAACCTCCATTGAGGAATCTGTTGTCGTAATTTACGATACACAAAAGTCATCAAGGGGATTTTTGACTCTTAAAGCTTATCGTCTGACACCACAAGCTATAGAAATGTATAAAGAAGGAGAATCTACACCTGAAGTTCTTTTGAAATTGAAAGTTGGCTATGAAAATTTGTTTGTGGAAGTACCTTTTCTAATTAAAAATTCCCCATTATCTAATATAATGATGTCAGAATTAGCTGAATTAGTACCGGAAGAAGAAGGTTCAAAGTTTTTGGATCTTGGAACGGCTTCTGTACTTGAAGGACAACTCAGGTGTCTTATGGATAGAATAGACGAATTGAATCAAGAAGCTATCAAATTTAACAGGTAAAAACATTAAATTATTGAAAAATATTTTGTACTAGAAATTGTTATTTACTTGCAGGTATCAGCAGGTTGTAAGTAGACAGCAACAAGACAAACACCGCTATATACAAAAAAGAGCTCAAGAAAATGCTGCAAGAATTGCCAAAGATGAACCACCACTGCCTGAAGAGGATATCAATAAACTATTTAGACCACCTCCGGTTCCACCAAGATTAAACCCAATGATTATTGCTGGACAAGTGAATACTTACAGTCAAGCTATTTCTCAGTTTTGTTCGCAATCATTGGCCAAACTTTACATTACACAAGCATTACAAAATGCTAAAGAAGCTAACAGTAATTTGTAAGATAAAAGAATGTTTTTGTAAACAAATGAGGACATTAAAAATTCATATAAAACTTTATTTCTTATTTGATTTCCAATGCCAATCTAAACATATTTCTCTAATAATATGGTTATATATTTGCACTTTGGCTTGAACCTTTTTATGTCATAAAGCAAGATGTAAGTCTTTGAACCACACCTATATCACAAATGTGGTCTGCAGTTTCATCCTCCTCCATGCACCAGTGACACTCCAGATCGTCTGTGATGTCCATGGTGCGAAGATGACTGTATAAACTTGAAAGTCCAGTCACTAGTCAGATTTCGCTCCTATTTAATTGGTGCAATTGTTTGGTAAGACAGGCACAAGGTCCATCTATGTTTACCTTCACTTGTCTCTGCCGAGCCCGCCTTGCTAGCAGGCCGTTGAGTGAAGCGATAGCTACACCAATAATGGGTTTTTAGCCCATTGGTGAGTCTGCTCCCAAACGAGCTGGCAGCCATCGCTCACCAGATTTTACAGGACTTTCTTCCACTCCAGCACCAGCCTTGAGAACGCCATTTCGGAAGTTATAGCAGCTCTGCTATCTGAGTAAATTGAGATTACTTTGTTCCTGTGGCATCAATTGAGTATCGCCTCCTGGAGCAGTCTTTGTACAAGTGGCTCCATTGTTCAGTAAAGCATACTTGGGTCACCATTCCACTGCTCCCTCTCAGTGATGTGTGCCTCCAAACCCTTATTATCGTAGGCGCCATTTAATCAATGTCCATCAAAATGATTGGACATTCCATGGCCTGCGTCCAGATTTATTTAGTCTCAAGTTCCTGACCTCTTAACAGATTTTAACTGGTCCTCCTGGTTGGAAGGTTGAAGGTCGAGTCAATCTAGTCCATTAAGCACTAAACTACCACAGTAGCCATGACTTTCTTTCTGCGCGCCACTGATGTTGTGGTGTTTGAACCAGGTCTTGTCAAGAGCACCGGCCAGAGCATAGCCATCAGTAGAAACCAATGCTTTTGGGAGTAGTTGGTTCTTTGGTACCTGTTTGCTCAGATCCCTGGGTGGAGGAGGATGTCAGGGTCCCTGCTCTTATAAAGCCTTTGAAACCTAGTCAGATTTCCTGTAGGCTTTGTTTGCGACACCTGATTAGGGCTCAAATACAATTTATTCCACGGCATAATTGCTTCCACTTTGGCCTATGAAAATGAGCTGTTAATTGGACTGGATCTTTAAGGGGGATAAATCATATTAGTAGTAAATGAAAAACTATATAAGATGTAAATTTATTAATAAAAAACATTTTGTGGAAAATAAAAGGGCTGCTTCTGCTAACATTAATTTGAGAAAAACTTCCAAATTAAAACTGAATTATGTCACAGATTTCTCTCAGCTATTATTAGCCGTTCCTTCAATAGAATTAATGAAAATCCATACTTGGGAAATGATAACGTGATATCACATTTTCCTGTAACTCCCAACATCCCTTGAATTATTCAATTAGTACCTGGGATATTGTTTATGTTCATTTAACTATTGGACTCCCAAGTATAAAATAAATTTTTTTTTAAGAAACTACTTATAATAGTTGACAAAAATCTACAACCTAATCCAAATTCCTTGTATTTTTCTCTAAAAAAACATGATAAAAAAATATCATTTTATATAATACATCAGTACAAATAAAAATAAGTTTATAAACAAGTTCATTATTACAAATATTGTAGTTTTAATCTACTTTTTTAGATTTTGAATCCTTGTTATAGCCACCAAAATTGCCTTTACGTTTCCTGTTATTTCTTCCACCCATTTTCTGTTTCTTCCTGAATTCAAGGATGGCATCTGAACTCTTTTTAAGGTATTCCTCTTCTTCTTCACCTTCCAAAACTTTCAATTTCAATTTACACTCGCTTACTTCAAGTGTTGCGTCAGTTACTTTATTAAAGAATTCCACAGCATTATTTTCAGCCGGAAAACGCAAATAACCTTCTAAATCACCTTTGCTAAAATCTACAAATTGTACTTCAGTATCACCAATTTCTTTAACTTTATCTTTCAGTTCTTCCCTAGTTAAAGTTTGGCCCTGCTCGATTCCAGAGAAATGCAAAACAGCTCCTTTAGGAAATTCTAATTTTTTCTCTGACTTTTCATCTGATTTAGATTTATTCTCCTTTTTGTTTTTCTTCCTTTCTTCAATTTCTTTCTTTTTGTCGTTAAAATA
Source organism: Diorhabda carinulata (assembly GCF_026250575.1). Lineage (NCBI taxonomy): Eukaryota > Metazoa > Arthropoda > Insecta > Coleoptera > Chrysomelidae > Diorhabda > Diorhabda carinulata. Next base: position 34,242,135 of record NC_079461.1, on the reverse strand, counting down.
ATCTTTCTGGAATTTTTTTATCAATTCAGTTTCTCCATATTTAATACTTTCGAGATCAATGAATTTTTTACAGGATTCAACATCTTTGAAAATCACAAAACAGGAGCCTTTAAATTTATGATCTTTAGTACAACGTTTATTACAGGAGGCAATTGGACCATATAGTTCAAAGAAAGAGACAATTTTATCAAAGTCTTCATCTAATGGAAATCCTTTGACATAGGCTAAAAATTAAATTGAAAAACCCATATTATACCAATATAAATTATTTTCTTAATAAATAGTCTTGATTTCGGTCTTTATCAGTTGTTACCTGTTTTCTGTAACTTAAGTCTATCAAAAAGACCAAAAATCGAGACGGTTTCAATATAATATAACATAAAGAGTTGTAAAAAATTAAAGAACTTATACTTTTTTCAACTACTTGGAGAATTAAATAAATTACCTGTCTTATTCATGAGTTCCTTGCGACGTTCATCATTCAATTCTGGTAAAGGTTTTTCTGGATTACGTCTAATTTTCTTGTGATCTTCGCTCACTACCGCAATTTTATCTTCAGATTTTTCAATGGCTTTCGCTATTACTTCTTTGTCCGTAGATAAAGCGGCAAGCCGTTTAAACGTTAATAAAGTCTCCAGAGGCACCCATCCCTCGTCTTCTTTAATTTTTTCTTGCAAAAATTTATCTCGCGGTAAATTTATGTCCCCAAAATAGTATTCTATTTGCTTAATAATTTTCGCTTCTAAATCGTTTGCCATGTTAAAGTTTGTAATACTACAGACAGTTAAGAAATGATTTAAACTGGCTATAAATATACACGTGCGGTAAACGATATTAGCATAATAGGTTAACTTTGACATATGACATAAACGTTTTCAAATTCCTAAAGAGTACGTTCAGTAAATGAAATTTGGTAATGATATCTGATGTAACTACATCAGAAGCAGTTTGTAATCATATAAATAAATTACAGTATAATAAATGCATGCATAATAAGCACGAAATAGAATTAAAATATTAACAAATAAATAATTTTACAATTTGTAAGACCCTCATTTTTGAGTGGCTCGTGTAGAGGACGTCCCGCTCTAAGGAAATTGTTGCTTGTATGACCAATTGCAATCGACATTAACGGAATTGTTAACGTCATGAACAACGAATGTTGGCGTCACTGATCTTTTTGACGACCACTTTCTTTTTAGGTGCTCTCTTTTGACAAGAAGGTACCATCTGTGATATTAGAAAGCAAAATCTGAATAATCCAAGAAAATGAGGATTTATAAAGATATTTTTACCGGTAAATATTATTCTTAATATTGTATTTAACTATTTTATATACATATTTTTGATGTTTTGCAATTTGTTTATATATATTTTCAAAGTTAAACTTTCCATTTACCATCTTTATTATTTTTTAGGAGACGAAATGTTCTCAGATACCTACAAAATGAAATTAGTAGACGAAGTTCTATACGAGGTATATGGAAAATTAATTCAACGTAAACACGGAGACGTCCAAATCGATGGAGCCAATCCATCAGCTGAAGAAGCCGATGAAGGTACAGACGAAGCTGTTGAATCTGGAGTAGATATTGTACTCAATCACAGGTTGTGCGAAACATATGCTTTCGGCGACAAAAAGTCTTACACAGCATATCTTAAAGACTATATGAAAAAGTAAGTACATCAAATTTATTTAGTCATTTTGCTTTTCTGTTTTGTTACATATTAGCTATTTCATAATTTCCAATAAATATTCCAAAACTAATTACCGTTTAAGTTTGATTAGCAGCTTGAAGTGTTTTTTTAGATATAACGAAGTTAAAAATATTTTTTTATCATATACCTTGTTTATAAATATTCACATGATAACCTAAAATATAGTATGTCAAATTTCAATATATAGCATGAACTAATACTGAATAATATGTTTAAGTGTGTTATTCAGAGCAAATCATGCCAAATAAATAAAATCTGAATTATTTGTTTGTATGTCCAGTGTTTGATGTACTACTTCAGATTCTAACATAGGAAATAAAAGCAATTTAAATGATTTCAACAGAAATAATAGAAACATAAGTAAAAATAGTGCAGAGGTGAAGAATTGACGTGTTTATCATTATTTTTCTCCATATCTGGTCAAGGGTTAATAAATCCCCGATTTTTTATTGATAATAAATATCAACTTGAGATTTTTTTACAATTCCTGATGCTTTTTGTTATACACAGTGTCTAATTAAGTCTGAATCATCTAAGAATATTTTTTATTCTTAATTATTTTTCATAAAGTATTCCAAAATAATTATGTAAATTTGCCTAAAAAATTCAAATTATGCCAATTTGGTTTAATATTACACTTAGTAGAAGTTTTTACTTAAAATTTAGACAATGATGTCAAAAACATCAGATGCTTATTAATAATCATCGCTATTATAAAAGAAATGACCAGAACTAATCTTTGGTGTGAAAATAATTTCTTCCTATTAAAAGATAACAGAGATATTGCCTTTATATCCACATATATATAGTGACCAGACAAAAACTAACTTTAATGTGGTAGACCCTATTTAGTTCATGTTAATTACAGCTTTATTTGTTTTTATGATCACTCTAAACAATTTTGAGTTTTTTTTGAATGATTATATAAATTTTCAGATGACCTACAGATTTTATCAAGTTGATTTTACCATTTCTTCTAGATATGCATATTTTGGAAATGAATTTTCATATGATGACCCAACAATTTTTAATCATTAGATTCTAACATAGGAAAGAAAAGATTTTAACATAAATAACAGGAATAGAGGTGTAGACTTTATTATTCTCTTAAATTCTCTCTTTGAGTAAATAACTATTCAGATAAGGTTTTTTTTATTTGAAAATAATTTTTAGTTTAGTAGACATAAAGTGAGCTGACTATTTTGTATTTGCAGTCAACTTCCTGGTGTATTAGCATCTTTCAGATTACTCTATTAACAAATGTTTTACAACCTTAGTCAAATTTCACAGGTGTACAGAGTTTGGTAAAACTTTTGCTTGCATAACCAACTTTAATTAGAAGTAATGAAATGTTGAATACACAAAATCAGACTATAATTAGATTAGATCATATTTACTCAATAGTTGTTTGCTGCAGATATTCATTATACATCATAATAGTACAAATCTAAGGGTCTAATTTTGATTTTATGACTATAAATATGAATTTTGATAAAGGTAATTTTGTATTCATGCTCATTTGCAAATATTTGAGAGCACACAATCTAAAACTCTTAATTTATTGAAAAGCAATCTTCCATATATAATTTTCGTCCAATATAAATATTAATCTCTTTCAGATTAGTATCCAAGTTGGAAGAAAAAGCACCAGATCAAGTAGATGTATTCAAAACTAATATGAATAAAGTAATGAAAGACATCTTAGGAAGGTTTAAAGAACTTCAATTTTTCACTGGAGAATCTATGGAGATTGATGGTATGGTAGGTTTAATGGAATATAGAGAAATCGATGGAAACTCTGTGCCTGTAATGATGTTCTTCAAACATGGCTTGGAAGAAGAGAAATTTTAGAGTCATTTTAAATTATTGCTATATTGTTTATTTAATTTATACTCAAATTTTTTAAACCTAATTGGATTGTAACAGCCGATAATTTCCTGCAGATGATACTTTTTATTCCAAATTTATGTCACCAGGATGTTAATACTTCAATCAAATAAACTGATTTTGCTACATTATTGATGATTCTTATTGTTTTATTGATTAAATACACCATATTTAACAACTTATTAAAATATTTGTGCTGATTCTAATGAGTTTGTTCCAGTTTGTTTTTCTATGGGCATTGATGGGGACAGATACATCTTTTGCTGATTTCATCTCTCACGAAACCTTTTTTGCATCTAAATTGTTCTATGCACTGAGCAGTACATATGAGATCGCAAGGTTGAGGATTTTTATTAGCACAGGTCGCATCAGGACAACAAGGTTTGCATCCAAGATATTCGTTTGGGGGTGCATCTGAAAACAAAACCAGTACATGTATAATTATTTACACAAAATTCGCGGTGCTTCATACACTTGACAGAAGCCTTGAATAAAGTCTGAAATGGTATTAAATATAATACAGAAGAAAGATGGGAAAGACTTTTTGAAACCATAAATGTAGAGGGAAAGGAGGATGGATTTTGGACTGTTGGTTATAGATGCCACAAATTTTAAAATAGGGATGAAAATAAGAGTTGAAATATTTGCAACACCAGAAGAGTAAATAGCAGAAATATTACAAGAGTAAGACTGGTTGAAGTATAATATAGAAAAAAAGTGCAAAGTCAAAAAGTATAAATACATTTACTATGACTACGCCAATACTTGTAATTGCATCTCTTTTGGGGTGGATATGTACTAGTGACCTAGGGAAAGTTCAAAGGACCAGAAAGTATATAAGAAAATCCAAATCAGTAATTTTCATATTTAACTTAAGAAGGAAAATATTGATAAACTTGAAGAAAACTACACATAAAAGATAAATTTTATGTTCTTTAAAATCGCCTTTGAGTTTTTTGTGTAATTAGCAATGGTTCACCAATAGGGGTTGTTAAAGTGCAGTTTTTGAAAAAAATTTTCTTCTATTGTTGAACCAGTGCGAGTTATACAAAAAAACTAAAGCAATTTCCAAGAACATAAAATTTCCCACTAAGTCCATCAAACTGATATGCATTATAATAAAAAGTGAGTATTAGAAATTTGAAAAAAAAATATTTTTTAAATAAATTTAAAACTTTATACGTATTTAAATTGTAAGTACTAAACTTTTTTTTCAGAAATGAATCGCGTTAATATAGAGGGATTAGAATGAACGACAAAGTCTGGAGAATTCGAAATAATAAAGAAATCGATGAAATAATATGCAATAAAACATCATCCAGAGGTAGGCCACATTCAAAAAGAATCATAAATGCCAGAATATACAAAAGTAGACTCAGTATTAGATCAAATTCACAAAGATTTATGAAGAATGAATGTGAGAGATGTTGAAAAACAGACCAGTTTAAAGATGCCAAGGCGAGCTGTAGTGCCAATCGTATATCTTTTTCTTGTTAGCACCAGAAATTTTTGAGAAGCAGTTTTTGTTATAGTGCTAATCGTATCACATGCCAACGACCTTGACCTGGTTTTAATACACTAAAAATCGACAATATCATCACTTGTATTTGTTAGAAGCTGCAGTACACTTTGGGGTAACTTTAAACAGCTAGAAAGTGTATTTGGACAAAATTATTTTAACACATTGAGTGCCAGAGTGATCCATAAACTCTCTATGTACCTCAAAACAAAGTTTAACTGAAGATCAAACTAATTGGTTAGAGCAGCTGTGAATAAAATACAAATAGTCATGATGATCGCAACCTTCGTCCAAAGATGGCACTTTACGAAGAAAATTCTATACATTTCCAAACAAAAAAATTTATGTCTTACATTTATTAAAAAGAATGCAGTTAAGAAGATTGAAAGAAAAGTACTTACCTTGTGTTGATCCAAATACAGTGGTAAAATATATAATAACAAAAGAAATAATGATGATTTTCATTTTTATTATGATTTATTTCAAATGAATCCAGTATAAAGGATTGAATGTTCAAGAACAACGTTCAAGGTGCTTTATATATTCAGTATGAAAAGGTAATTCACATTAACCTACCTTTTTGTTGTGACGATTGCTTTATAAACAAATATACAATTAACATAATAATGTATAGTGCAGTGAAAATTTTACTTATTCTATGTAATTTATCGTAATACACGTATCTCCATAAGTCTTGGCCCTAAACTTTTACGTTTGCTTATATATAGAGCCCATTTTTAATGGTGTATCTCTCTCTTGCCTTTCTTTTCTGTTGTCCATTATCAGAAGAGGCTTTAGGGTAGTCCTGTAAATCTTCTTGAGATAGATAAAATGTGGGATCTACTTGTTGCTTGCTTGAATCTGGATGAAAATACAAAACATCTTTTAGAATAGAAGTAGTCAAGTCTTACTATTCAGATGGAGGAAGCCGCCATAGCAATCATTGGTGACACACTCTGTCAAAAGCCTGTCCAATATTCATGAAAATAGCAGAGCAGTATTCTTTGTTTATTTCCTGTGTGAGTTTGAGGACATGCTTGTGTTGGAATCCAAATTGATGGCTGGGGATCCATTCCCGTGGACGTAGGTCTTCGGTTATTTTATGTAGGAGTAGTTTTTCAAGAAGTTTGGATATTGCAGACTTATTGGACGGTGAGATGAACGTTGCTTGGTTTCCTGTTTTACCATAATTTGTATAACTTTAAATAATTTTGGCCGGGATTGCATTTTAAATGTATACAACTACCAATTTTTTTGGTAATGGGGCGTCTTGTGTTCATTAGATTTGATAAGGTTTGTTCTATTTCTATCTATTTTGTGACTTAATGACTGGAAGACTGTAGTGAGGTGATCTAATCTTAAACTGTTGAAAATATTCCAAAAGTATTAGAATAATCTAGAAAATGTTTGGAATACATAAGGCTTCAATAATTTATTCAAACTATAAATGTTTTTGGAATTATAGCTTATCATTTAAACATAGTTAGAAAATGTTTAAGATAACATGGTATAGAAAAATGTCAGTTAAGTAACGTCATTGTGTATTAAAATTCAGAGGCTACCTTGAATTCTTCATTTTGTTTTCAATATTTATTTTCGTTTAAAAGATGTATAGATTAATATTATTTTTATTTGTGGTTAAAGTTATGGGACAATATGGTAAGTATTTTATTTACAATGAACTAATAAAGGAATTTATTTTGAATTCCACCCGGGTTCAATTTATTCAAAAACTGCACTATTATAAACTACTTCCAATTCATCTAATACTTTTTCAGCATAAATTATTATATACTACACAAATATAAATTAACATAGTTTTTCATTTTTATATGTTATTGTGGGAGATAAGCAAGTTGAAAAAATTATAAAAAGGGAACCAAGTCGAAAACAATAAAAAGGCATGTAATTATAGACTGGACTGATTCCTATCTATAGTATATAGAGAAAAGATGGTATGAACCAAACACTTGTTTTCAGAAAATGTTCCATTCAATGAACATGAAGGATGTACTCCTTGTTGCCCAGATTCTACTTGCCAAAACAAGCAAACCAAACAATGTGATTATGAGGATTGTCCTATAGAATGTATTCCAGTATATAGATGTGATGAGGGATTTTTGAGAGATGAAATAAGTCAAATGTGTGTTCTTCCTAGAGACTGTCCTAACTATAATGTGAAGACATTAACAGAAGGAGATATTTGAAATTATGACTTTTTAAGTACAATATATGTGTATTAAAGTTCGAATTTTAGGTAAAGTGAGGAATAGTGAAAATTTTTTCTACATTTAAACATACCCATAGTGTAAAGTGAAGTTCCAACAACCATTTAAAATTTAAACATAATGACCAGTTTGTAATTTTTAAACGTTTAGATGGTACATAAGAATCAGTGATACATATGTAAATAAAACAAAACTAGAAATCTAAATTCTGAAACAGCATAAAAAATCCACATAATACCACAATCACTTGATCACATCAAATCTCATATAAAACAATCAACAAATGCTCTCTGCACTATGTCGTTCTTTGTATCCGATCGAATTAATTCTATACTCATGAGCTGGCCTGCACTGGTCCATTTCAATACAGTTCCACCGCAGCAACCAAGAGCAAACCTAATAAACTGCTACTATTAAAATAAAGTTTTAGGTTAGAATAGAATTATTTGCGTTTAATTGACAGCACAAGCACAGAACTAGGAACTATTTTGTCAAAATACGCTAATATATCGGTGTTTCCGTATCAGAGGCTCATGTTACAAATTTGTGAGCGGAGGGATACAAGAGAATCTAAAAAATTCCATATCGTGAAGCATAGTGTGGATACTATTCGTATATTCTTCGCGGCTCCTTCGCCAAAAATTGTTTTTTTTGTCCCGCGATAAAGGGCACGCAGGCGCGAACACGACAATACTTTACGGATTGCTCAGTCGTTCAGTAGAATTTGCCATGGGTGGTCGTGTTTTCGATACCACGATTTTGCATACAAAATGAGTACCGTGTGGAATAACTAATTAAAACTCTCACTTATTGCATGTTTTCGTGCTTGAAACAGTGCGATGCTTGGATGCGGATAAGTACTGTAATAGAAATACCAATAAATGAATTGAGAAAGAAAAAAGATTCGCTCGTTTCAAGTTATAGGAGCTACAAAGGAAAAATTAAGAAGTCTATAAACTTTAGAAAACTTCAAGACGTACAAATAAACAGTTGCCTACCTTTATCATAATATAAATGAAAATCAAAATTAATTTAGTTCTGTAGCAGCTGTAAACACATTGGAGAAGGTTATAGTATAACATTTTAGCGCTAGATTTATCAACCATTCAAATAGAACTTTTAACTGACTAGTCTCACTGTTACCCACGCTCCCTTTATTGTAAATTCCTCCCGTAAATATTTGAAACAATTTACGGTTATTTATCAAGGTTAAACTCATATTTTGAAAATAAAAAGCCATAAGGGTATTAAGGAACAAAACAAAAAGTTAACCATTGTTATAATCTTTAATTTCTTACACATTTTAGGAAATTTTTACATTACAATTACCAAAATAAAATAAACTTTACTCTCATTTCTTCTATAATATTTTGTTTAACAGCTAAAAACACGTAAATACATGGATTTAAGAATAAAATGAAGATAAGCAGGGTTATAAAATTAAAATAGATTTTTATCAATATATATATTTAATCATTTAGTTCTAGTATCACTACTAAATTTTTTAGGAATTTATTTTATATTTTTCTCACTATCAACAAACAATTCCGAAAAAAATTGAGTACAAATTAGTGGAATGTGAAAAGAAAGTTACAAACTTGGTAAAACTGGTCTTCGGATTGGACAACAATGATTTCTTCTCGAATCACAATGTATACTGTGTGTTTCAATAAGTTTTGATTATAAATTAAATGATTATAAGTGTTAAGAATAATTTTCAACTGATTATTTAATCAATTAGATACTAGAGATTGATTTCCATAGTCTAAACACACCAGTAATTAATGTGATGATATTTTGAGAAGGAATAAAAAGAAAAATACTAATTTAGTAGCATTGAATGAATAGTTTTCTATATTTCAATTACAGGCACATGAAATCTATTTTTTTATTGTCCAAGAAAAAATCAATTTCCTACATTAACAATACATTAATTGTAAGAATTATCAAGCTTTTTTTAATTTGATGGAAAATGTTTTCAATTTTAGTATACTATTTATATTTCTAATGTTAAAAAAACCATTTGTTAACAGCGCTTTTGTATAAAGCTTCAAGTTCAACAGTTCAAAAGATATAAATAAAACTTGTTTGTTGGAGTTGGTCCTGATATAGAAGTTGCTCCTCTGCAAGGCTGGGGTTTTGGTTTTTGTTTATGATTGTACTGATTCAGACCGAAAGAAGAGAAAAGCTCCATCGTAAAAAAACTTTTTTTGTGAAGGTCTATTTGAAAAATATTAGAAAAAGAGGGGACCATGTCATCTTTGGTAACTTTTGTAAAAAATATAAAGTTACAATGATATCATAAAGAAATTTTATAGAAATATGGAGTGAAAGTTTTTGAATTGTGAATTATAGTATATAAAAGATGAAAAAATTATTGAACTTGTTCATATTATATCGATGTAGAGGGGCAATCAATGTTCTTATTTTAACAGATTTAGTGAATTCGAAAAAAATTCCATCAAATCTTCTCCTGAGACACTCCACAGTTTTAAAATCTCATATTAACAAATTTATAATTCTCTTCGGTTATTGTAAATGATTATAATTATCCATATAGACTTTTTAAACATTTTTTTATCAATATTTTCAAAAAATTACAATATTTAATGAGACCTATATCAATATTATTTAAATTTGTCACGTATTACAGTTTTTTATCATTTATTTAAATATTTAACATTTAATTATTATTAACACATTGGTTTATAAGTAACATGTGGAATAAAAAATGTATTATTCACCTTAGAATGATTCTACAGATTGAAAGCGAATATTTTTAATGTATATAGTCAATAATCAGTGGAAATTTGAAATTAACACTAATTAAATATTTGTCAACTGAAAATGGTATTATGTTCACCGGTTCGAAAGATATTAGGAGAAGACCATGTAACTTTTGATAAAAAAAATTAATTACTTAAAAACACTGGATATCACGAAGAAATTTTATTGAAATATGAAGTGAAAATTTGTGAGCTTCAACAGGACAGTGCTAAAGGCGATTGTGCATTTAGTTATCTGTTTATCATCCTTCGGGTAGTAGTATCAGACTCTATCATTATGATTTATATAATTAATTAGCTTTTTCAAAACTAAATTGCTTTGAATAATGAAAATATAGAGGTGTTTCCATTCGACATATAGCGTACCAAAACTATTCACATTATCACAGGTTGTATCCTCTTCAGAAACTGAAGGAGGTAAACAGTTTACCTTCAGTTTCTGAAGAGGATAACTTTGTTATCGAAACGCGCGCCAGACAGTATAATTGTGGGTGATGGTGTAGTAGTAGTATAAATAGTGTGTTCAGTATGAGTATCAACAACGGTTCCAGAAATTACAGGAGATTAAGGTGATTAAATAGCCTAACAAAAATAAATTGTCGTTGATCAATCTGTAGATTGCAAAAAAATTTTAGTGAAATGGAGTTGAATAAGAAAAGTTAAATTCAAAGTACATTCAGACATATATACATAACATCTAATCACATTTATAATAGTTTTGTTCCAATACAACCTTTTGATCTAATATTTTTATACACCAGAACGTACTGTTGGTTTTAATCGCGTAGATTAATCTCAATATAAAAGAATTGAGGTTATGTTTGCAATGCACCGTTGACAAAACGTCGCTTGAAACTTTTTTAAAAGAAGCCCTCCGAATAGTTCGTTTAAATGAAATATTGTAGATAAACTAGTATTTTGACAAGTTTATTTGTCTAATATCATTTGTCTTAACTGAAATAACGCGCTGATTGCATTTACCAATCGGTCTACTGCACTAAAAGTCCTTAGAAAAGATGTTTCTATCGCATTAAATAGTTTTTCTGCGTTTGATGTTCTTTCTGTTGTAGCATCCAAAATATATATAATTTACATTACACATGATAGGAAACTTATTATTTAAAATTTAAACAATTAAGTTAAAATCAATGAAAGTTTGTCAATAATCACCGTTATTATAAAAGAAATGACCAGATTTAGTAAGTGTGCAAAAAGTTTTCTATCTAATCTTTGGTGTGAATATAATTTCTTCGTACTATTTATTAATAACATTAAAATATCACGATTATGAGGTTTCAAACTCGACCTTTAGATGCCTTGATTCAAAATTGGTAAAAATTATGTATTATATTAACGATACTGCCATTTTGTCCACATATACAGAGTGAATTTTATATGGTGGACCTGACATATCGATAACACTTCCTTAACCTAACGTTTAAAACATTAAATATTTCCATTAATCGAAGTGGGAGATTTTATTCTAATTACAGTTTTTATGGTCACTCTGTAAACAATTTTTTGACTGATTATTAGATAACCTACAAATTTTATCAAGTTGATTATACCATTTCTTCTAGATATTACTTATTTTGGAAATTTACTGACGTATAATATCCAAAAAAGTTACAATTTGTTAGTTTAAAGCAGGTAACAGTTGGTGAAGGATATAAAAGAGCTAAAAATTTCAAATTGGAGAATCAAAAGCAAAGAAGAAGTAGAGGAAGTAAATAGATCAAGTCATGGCCTTTCTACGATTGTATTGTTAACAATTTTACATACATAAGATGAAGAAAGGAAGAATAAAACTGAAAATTGGAGAAGCAAAAGCAAAAAAGAAATTATTCAAGCCATTTCTACATTACTAATTATACACATACACTTTTATCCTATTTGTAATGATAATCTAATAAAATGTTGTACATTTTGATTGGTTTACAAACCTCATTGAGATTCAAAAAAGTTTATATTTAATTATATTGCAGACATTGACGATAAGCTAAATTTTAGTAAGAAAAGTGAATAAAGCAAACTTATTATACTATTTATATCTGTTAGCAGATCTAAAAAAAGGCGCTGAAGATTATTTTTGGGACACAATGCAAACCTTCTCATAAATTCTGGAGAGAATAAAAAGTTTGATCATTATAAATATGAAAATATGCCTATTAATAGTTCAATTACAAATTGGATGTATTTAAAAACAATTAATGTGGGATTCGTATATTTATAACAATAATAAATAAAAATTTGTATAATATACGATTCTTTTTGAAACAAAAAAATAATAAAACTTGATATTAAACATGTAGGACATCTTTACTGTACACTAAACACTAATTAAAGCTCTATTTGATGATTCTTTTTATTTTGAATTTTTACCATTTTTTTACATATCTACAAAGGTCGAATAATTTTGAAAATTTTTTCTAAAATACGGGTGATAGGTTAAGGGTTAAACTCTGAATGGTCTTATTTCTAATTGCCGATCTATTCGCTCTTGCCGATTTTATTATTTGAAGCACCATCGTTTTGCAATCCTGGCATACCATCATCTGAGAATGTTTAAACCTGTTGAACATATAAAAACATGTTGACATTGTTTGAAATATTTTCGTTCACTAAAATTATTTGTTATACAAAGCTCTTTACAAATTTATAAATACAAATCGTTCAGTTTTAGCTTATTTTCATCCTATAAGAATGAGTTTCCAGAAATTTAGAGGTGCCTTCCAGGACTAAATCGCTCCAAATCTTAAATGTATTTGGATACAAGCAAAAACTTTTATTGGTTCCCTTACGGGGCACAGTAGCATCAGAAAACACCTAATGAGATTAAGTTTAGCAAAAACTGTGTAGATTCTGTGGAGAGGATCACGAAACTCAGGTTCTTATAATTTTAGAAGCTTCCACCATTGCCAGAACACTCAATATAGTAAAAACAGTTTTGGTTGTATGATTCTTCGTTAGTCTCCAGCTTGTTGACGGTCATAAACTTTACATTTTATTATTACAAAAATGGTTTCATAATTTTTTTGAATTCTATTGTAGAGTTGATTCGAATTCTGGAATTGAAAGGCAAGCTGTAGATATAAATGGGGGACATAAAGAAACTATAGTTGCAGGGTAATATAACCCCTAATTAAATCTATCTATCTGCTAGGATTCTAATTTATAAAATGAAATATATTTAATTCCAAAATGGTTACAAGGCTTTCTTTGGGAAACAAAGCAGCATTGGAGGTTACCTAGAATATCTTAAAACAAAGATACTATTCATTGTTTAGTTCTATAAGCTTATGAGCTGTTGAGTTCCAATTGGCATAATGAGGTCATCTCCAGTGATAGGACCTCTTCAACCATCTTTCAGGTCAGCAGTCACCGTTAGAACTGGTTGGGGTTCTAACAGTGGATGGAGTAGGATATTAAAGTGCAGTTCTAGTCTGTTGCAGTATTTTTTACTTTCATCTGCGATTACTTCTGGTATGTAGATGATTTTTAAGTCTTCGTAACGAGTGAAATATACCAAGGCGCGTTTGTTTTCATTTTTTATTGTCTTTTTTGGATAATAATTGTATTTGATTTACTGGCACATCCCCATAGCTCATATATCCAAATCGTTTCAATAATTATTTAGAAAATTAGAAGTCAAGGAATGTCATAATTTTTTTGGGTCCTATTCTTTGTATCACACAAATGTATCACATGTGTACTAATCTTCAAATTATTCAGTACATTTTATAATAATTGTAAAAATCACATGAACATAGCTTTTGTCAGTTTACTCACCTTTCGGAAGCTCGATTAATTCTTCCAACAACTGCAGCCCTCGTCCGAAATTTCCCAAGACCACCCGATTCTGTAGTTTCCATACTAGATCCAGGTCTACTTCCAGCAGGACTGACATCTCTCGAACTAGGACTAGTATCCGATAGTTTGTTCACTAAAGATTTGGCAATTGACTGATTATCATCTTCCGGTGAACACATTATACTTGGACTCAATAGTACGACAGGAACGCTGGAGAAATGTTCCATTGGAATATTCATTTTACAGCTACATTTGGTGCATACTGTGCGTTTACAAAGAGTGCATCTTTGACCCCAAGGACCGAATATACCGAAACGCGTTTTTAAACACAGAAAACATACTTTTCGTGCTTCTACATCGTGTCTTACCTAAAATAATAATAAATTAGACAAAATTTGAATAATATTAATAGAAATTAAGATCCAAATAGAAACAAACTGTCGATGGAAACAAAAATAATAATTAATTGTAATCAGTCGAATAACATACCTTGCCTTCTACTGGTAGAGCGTCTAATTCAGCCTTCGTAAGTACAGTACGAATATGGACAATTTCGGCTAATGTTAAAGAGAGTCTATCATCTAAAGATATGGTATCTTGCCAAGTTTGGGAACAGGTAAGTTCATCTTGTATTTGTCTAGCTACCTAAAAAGAATACAATGCAATTTCGATTATCCACCAATTCAGATTACCCACTGTAAATAATTTATATCTTCAAATAACAATTTCGATTTGGATGAATCTTTGAGGATACAGTGATACTAGAAATGAAAGCTGTCCATCTTTGCCGAAACAAAAAAATATAAATTTGAGTGGCCAGAAACCCTTTTGTTAAAATTATTAGAACTTAGGTTTTTATTCACGGTTAAACTGTTTGAGGGAGTTTTTTTTTTTAAAACTAACCACATCCACCATCTTTTTTAGAGGTTTGTTTCATTTTACCTTCATTATGGTTCTCTTCAGAAGATCCAATAAGGTCAAACTATCCAAAATGATGAGATAACAGAAAATGGAGAATCTATAAACAATATTATGAGAGGACTCATTATATCTCCCAAACATGCCCCATCCAGCAGATGGAGAAAGAAACCTTGAAATTAGATGATTAAACAAAGCAAAAGCTCATAGAATTTTGGGATTTGAATCATGCGAGAACATTGTTAATGTAAAAAAATGCAAGGAGTTACTACAAGGTACCAAAGACTCTTTGAGACTTAGAATCATACAATAAGCAAAATACTTATATATTTTCAACAATTAAAAAACAAAACAAACAGAGAAGGTACAAGAGAAAACTTAATGGTGGCCAACTGTATGAAACCATAAAAAAAATAGAGGGCCTAAAAAAAACTTTTGCCTTATGGGCACTTTTACACCAAGCACTTCAAATGGTTTATCTGCAGTAATAAAATCTTTAGTATTGATACAAACTCATAATATAACAATAACAAGAAGTGAGTACAAAATATACACTATAATAATATCTTACCTCTGGTTCTAGCTGAACTGATTCAGTTTCAGAACTATTGCATGATTGTCTTGAGCATGGTCGAGATTGTGGTACAGAATAACACCCATTGTTGGTATCAACGACTTCTAGAGTGTTACGTCGAGGTGGATTTCTGGCATATGCTTGTGTAGCCAAATCATAAACATCTACTAGAGAAGTGTCTGAAATTTCTGGATATTCACTTGACCACAAACCTGGTTCAGTTGCAGAATCTGGAGTATCTGCTATATCATCATCGTCATCATCTTCAAATTGTGAAAAATCAACTTTTATCAATTTCCTAACAGCTGGTTTTGGAGGTGTCATTACTTCTGCTGAAGTAGAAGCATTTGATACATCAAGTTTAAACTTGGAAGTACTAAAACAGAATTTTCTAATGACTAATTACCATCTAATTTTGAATAGTTTACATTGTAAGAACATTCAGTGATAATTAAACTAAATTGAATTTTTTACCGTGGTGTTGGCACAGGTCTGAGTTTCCTCCCCTTCCTGATTGAGTTCAATAGTTGTTCACGAGGAGTTAAAGCTCTTGGTTGAGGTACAATTTTTCTGTCTGACACCTTTTTTAAGGGTGGTCTCGATCTAATGAATTCTAAAATAATAGCATGAGCATCTTTGGTTATTCTACAAGGTACGTCTCCATTGATCATTATTTTTCTTAAATTATATTTACAACTTCGTATATCCTTCATTAAAACTTCATAAGGGGTTAATTCATATTCTATAGGAGCTTTTGTGAAATTTACTTTTTTGAGTTTAACTCCCGTCCTGAGTTCATTCATAACTTGTACCCAAAATTTAGCCCAATCTGAAAACTCCAATTGATCACTGGTACTACTAGATGGTAAACTTATACTGCCTTGAGCCACTTTTTCTAAAAATGTCGATAGTTCAATAGCTTCAGCTACGAGAGCCCTAACTACTGCTTTATAATGTGCCTCTGCCTGAGCTTTAGTTAAATATCCTAGATGACTTTCACACCTTCTAATCACTTCTTTCAAAGTTATATGATCTACAATTCTTGATGTATTTGGATCCTCATCTGAATCTCTTTCTATACCTTCATCATCAGTTTCATGATGGTTATGGTCAGTGTTATTCCAGTCATCTGCTATTAAATCACTAATAAGCTGCTCAAGATCGTAACTTATTACTTTCTCTTCACCATTTTGAATTTCTGAATCTAATGCCGCATAAATAACTACCCCTATTCCCTTAATAATATCTATTTCATTTTGTGGTAATCTCCTAGAAGTATCACTCACTATTCCTGTATTTTCATGTACCGTTCCATCGGTTTTTAAGTAAACATGTTGTACCTCAGTAATAATATATGAATTTTGTTTATGTGCCTGAAGACATTCTTCAAAGTATTTGGCGATTTGATAACACAGGGCCCAAGCATGTTCTTCTTTGATTGATGAGTTAAATGAGTTTAAAATAGTTGATAAACAAACACTACCATCTGAGTTTATTTTACATTTTGTTCTTGAATTCATTGTTTATTAAAAATATAATAGCAAAAACACTATTTTATTTTGACATTTTTTAAAGTGCTTAACCTATAATCGATCGCATAATCTGACAGTATCGCCCACAAAATAATTATCGATTCCATCCCACGGATTGGTTTACGTAGCTAATCAAAAAGCTGCAAATCTATCACGTGTCGCAAACTCTATTTCATTCATGGCAATTATTTTGTTTACATATAAATTGTTGCGCTATCGTTAGAGACTATTAATAAAGAAATATTAACAAATTACTTTGAAGATTTTGTCCAAATCAAATTTATTTTTTAATAACATAGAGAATAAAAGCTATAGAACTGAAAAGTGAGGTGCAATACAGTGAAGTTGTATTCATCTTTCTCTAGTTTACTATATTTGATATACATCTCAATCTCTAGTAGAGCGCCAGCAATGCAGCTCTGTCGTACATACTCTAACAAACTTTTCGAAAGGATAATTATAGAAAGTTCGTTAAGAGTACACTTCTAGAGCAATTCACGGGAAAAGTGGAAACACAGCACAAATACTTGGTCCAAGATTTTGCATTTCGTACGTGCATGAAACATGCGCACTAGGTCGAATTGAACAATTTTATTTTTGAAACACAGATATAAACCCTTCATCTGATTTATCATAAAGTGGTTTACACACTGGAGAAGAAATTCTTTATTTATGTATCCATATTAAACTTAACCTCAAAAAATTTGTGCAAACGCTCATGCGCAAGCACTGTTCGCAAAGTTATTGGTAAAATTCATTGAAATTGAGCCAATTTTACGTGGAAATTCGTAACTAATAAAGATTTTTTAAATATTTCAGGATTCCATTATAAAAATCTAAAAATTCGAAAACAATTTTGAAGATGAAGTAAAGTTTTAATGAAAGTTTGACTTCTCGATATCAAGTTGTGCACTATATTTTTAATTTGTCTATGGTTAACAGAAAACTTTTTCTAGGACGTATCATCGAAACTTTAACAAATTGTATTTTATCGTACAGCATTTCAGATTTTTAGTAGGGATATAACATAATAAAAAATAAATAAATAAATAAATAAATAAATTAAAAAACTATAATGAAGCTAGAAGTTACGATCTCGTCTACGACATGGACCGTGAAACCGGTCCTGTTCGATTTTTAAATGAACTCAAATTTTGGCGAATGCGAAAATTCCCAGAAATGATATTTACATATTTTTATCAACGGTAGCGTTTATATTTATTTAGAGTCAGGGCTTTTTGTTTGTCTACATTCTAGAACCGAATTAACGAGAAATTAGCAAGGAAGTCGGTAAATAATCTGATGATATCTCGAACACATCGAGATAGACAAGTAAACGTGTGTTTTAATAAATTAATATGTTAAGAATTACATAAGCGTTCAGTAATAAGTCTTAGTGTATAGTTTAGTGAATAGTAAATAGTCTAGTGTAATTAGTGTAAGCGTATAAATAAATTAGGTGAGTAAGTAAGAAACAGTGTGTGTAAATTCACCGCACCGAAGTTTCGTATAAATGTTTTGTCTGTTGTATAAATATTCGTGATTTAAATTTGGATTTCTCCATCTAAGACAATCTACTAATTATACGGAAATAAATTGTAAGTTTTCTCAAATTTAAAGAAATATTGAAATGTAACTAATAGTTACCGAATCTTCGTATTCCCCTCGTATAAAACTATCATTTGGAACCTTTGGTCATAGGGTGCGTTTTTAATACTTCGTCTTAACACCATCTCGCGTAAAACTGTCAATTGGTATATTCTCCTCTTCTTTTTTATTTATATGAATCTACTTTTTTTCCTATTATCGCCATCTTGTGACAACGTTGAAATAATTCCATAACAAAATAAACGATTTATCGATAAATAAGTAGATATAAAAATGATTTAGTTTCCTCCCGGTAATTTTTTAGCAGCGTTAATATTTATGCGCAAGCGTTGCGTTGCGCAGATACTGGGACCATTTATATCTTGGTCTTTATGTTTTATGTTCATTTTATTCTTATTTTTTATTACGTCTTCGTATTAATTGATATCTTCTTTCTACGAATATCCGTGCCAATTTGTTTCATGTGAAAAAGAAAGTTTGATTTATAAGGAAAAAGCGGTAAGTAATTATTATATAGGTTAGATTTTGACTGATATACGGATATCCCTATGTGGTAAAATGTGAAACGTTTGAAGTTTGGATTGAAATGTTTTTGATTGCGTTGATTGTAACAGAGACCTACTTTTTGGAGCTGAATTTGCCGTTTCAATAAAAAAAAAGTTACTTTACAGTAAAGAACTTTCATTGGAGCACACTTCTTGGATGAAGTCCATTGTTTGGACGGTGTTTTTATTTATCAAACTACTTGCGTGATGATCGTTAATAATAAAATGTTTTCGTCACTCTCATATTTTTATTATTTTCATATTTTAAATCAATGAATTTTTAAGATAATTTTCTTAATTTATTTTGACGAAACTACCACCACAAAGTTATTGATCATTACTAGACCCTTTTATAATGCATATTTGATGTACAACCCTCTATTTCAACCCTCCAATGAAGTTGTAACATCTAATGACTCATGTTATTGCCCGGAGTCAGAAATAAACCGGGTATTTCGACGAGAATTGCTTATATATAGGGTGTCTCATAAAAAAAATCATAAAGCTCTTTGAGACCTTGGTGAAACCATTCTTTGGGCTTAAATGCAGTCCCAGTGCATTTTTTTTCACGCGAGAATTTCGCGATTAAATAGTAGTCTGATAGTGCAAGATCCGGACGACTAAGTGGTTGTTATTGGAGTTGAATACCACCAAGTTTTTCGATTGTATTCCGCGTAACTTTCGCAGTATGTAGTTTAGTAAATTCTTGTTGGAAGTGAACGTAAACTTGATATTTATCAAATAAAAATGTCATTCAATCGCATTAGCTGTCCACTATATAACTCGGACTTGTTAGCTCGACCATCCGGAATGATTTTTAAGTACATTAAACCTTCATAACTCCACCCGGTGCCAGTTTCAGCACTACCAGCTCCCTGAGCGAAACTCATTCAATTATTTGAATCTTTCGTTGGATCAAACTAACGTAGTGTCCAAAATTCAACATCTAATTTTGTCTGGATGAGTATTTTTATCAGCCTAACACTTAACACGTCGAATTTCCGAGTTCATCAGCCAATTCCTTCGCAGTATGGAAGTTATTTTATAATGTTCCAAAATTTTTGTGCATTTACCGAGATTCGATCTATTAATTGTGAATTTTTCGCAAAGTTTTGGAAATGAGGCTCCACCAGACGTAACAAGAGTTTCCACTCGAATCGACTGCGATGGGTTCTGGTAATTGTCTTATATCTAACCACTGATTTTTCATGTTCAGGTTGTCATGTGTCAATTTCGACATTTCGCTTGAATCTTGGCACTATTCGACAACTTTTATAGACCTTATCTAATGATTTTAAATGGCGATGTATGGTATATCGAAAGGCTTTAATAGGTTTTCTTCCCTTCCCTTGTAACCTCAATATCCGACGCAGATGGACGATCTGAGGGCGAACGATCTTCAAGTATCGAATCACCACTAATAAAATAATTTTAAGATGACGCCATCTGATAGTTGTTCGTTCTGTATTCATTTACATACTGAAAGTTGCGTTTCGAGTGTTCCATGTAGTGAAAGTGACAGTTCCGTGCTGCAAAACACTCTCGGGACGCTCTAGAGTGACTCTAGCCACTTCAATGTTGACAGTTGACAGTTTCACGTACGTCGCGGCTGAAATATTACTATGTACAAAGTAGCACTTTAAGTCCTTGGCATACAAATAATTATTTCCGTTCTCTCATTAACTGTGTCTTTTCCTTGATTTCATACTGTGTGCCGTCTTTAGACACAGCACTGTTAATGAAAACTATCGTTTCAGAAATTTCAGAAATTTAAGATTAGAAATCTACTTGTATGTCTCTAAAAGAGAAAAATGTATACAACTCCACGATTAAGTTCAAAATTAAATATTGAAACAAATCGATTTCTTCTAAATTCTAAAATAAACTCATTCGAATTTATAAAAAAGTTATTAGGTTCGAAAAACACGTAGTAAGAAGTTTCAGTATCCTTGAAAAGCCGTTTTTTTTTCAATAACCACCAGAAGGACGTACGTAAAGATAAAGAACAAAGGGTCTTTTATCTTGTCCTGTTTGTTTAACTAACAAGTTTCCTAAAAAGCTGCCGTTTATTATGTAAATACCGCTGACCGCTATGAAGTTGTTGAGATGAAATGGGTAAAAGGATATTCTAAAGATGATTAATTTGCGACATGCCGATCGGCTTCTTAGTTTCCCTTCAAATATTTGTAAAGACGTAGGAGTCAAAATCAACAAATTATAGTTTAAAAAAATTAAAAAAACGTCAATATTATTAAAGTAACAACTCAAAAAGTTGTGTCCCACCGTAAAGGTGTTATCTAATTCAAAATTTGATTCTGTTCACTTAAAAATCATTTGATGATATTAAAATGGCAAAGATATAAGTAATTTAACAATCAGAAAATGCCCAAGACGTACTTAAATCGCAAAAACGGATGAAAAATGTCTGTCAATGTTTTGGTCATTATTGTGAATGATAACGCCGTCAACTTTAAGCTACGTATTTTACAAAGAGATACTAAAAAATATATAGGAATAATTACAACTAAAAAACGAGCTAAAACTTTCGTCTTCATTAAAAAAAAGTCCTCCTGTTTGCCTTATTTACTAGATGTGACTTCTGAATCTGCCATAAATTAATTGGGAATCATAATGATGGAAGTTTCGAGGCGTGGGATTTGAATGATTGTTTTTAATAAACCTGTTAATATTCGAATATTCATTATAACGTGGCAACGGCGCAATACGAAATAGTAGGCGCCAAACGTATCAGTGTGGGCGAGTTTCAATAGTGAGCGCGGCGTGTTATGTATCTGCATCAACTAATCCTATAAATAATTATTTATATTCTTAGACGTTTGTCGATTTACTACCCTCAGAAAGCGGCCCACGCGAAACCACATTTATCAAAAATGAGACACTTTATGCTTCTCGTCGCGTAGGTTTAAATTTTAAAAAGATTTTTATTATCTACTTAATTTTTTCCTCGACTTGGGATACAAAACAAAGTCGTTTATAAGGTTCATTTTCCAGTAAATTCCAAGAGAAACTTATAATAAATTCAAAGGTTATGATTAGATTAAATAGAAACTATTCGATTTTGTCAATGATGTCAATGTCAATATGATGACAGATGACATAAGACATGCTAACAGTTGACACAGAACACGATTTGATGTTGTAATTTTTGACATGAGATGTAATGACAGTTGATACAGTACACGATTTTTTACTACCAATAAAGTTAGTGTATTAAGTTTTTATTGAGAAAAAATTAATGGGTCTTCTAAAAAAACGCGTTTAAACAAAATACACTGACTTAAAACAGACCTGAATATTTTGCAAAATAAATTAACGACTCTACAAACTACGAGTATAGTAACAAGACGCGGGTTTATGAATACGACGTCCAAACTAACCAAAAATCTAGTTAATGAACCCACAAAATAAGTCCCATAAATGACAAAAGATTTATAAATCTTCCACCACGATTATGTGGTATATATTAACATATTGTGACTGATTGTCATATTATAATCAACGTATGTGCCAGATATAACTAATTGTGATTTTCCTGTTACTAAAATTGTGTATGGAAACTTTGAATGTTTGTTTTCAATCGATAGGAATCTAGATTGATTGCGATAGTAAAGATTTGTATTGAAATACGTGAGAATGTTTGCTTTTTTAGTCACTTCGGATTGTATTATATAATAATATAAATATGAATCGAAACAAATCGAATACAAGTTGTGCACGATTGAAACTTATCATAAATCCGAAGGTTATGTTTTGATTAAATAGAAACTATTCGATTTTGTCAATGAATCAATAATAATCATTATAAATAATCGTAATTGAGATAATTCACACATAATATGATGACAGATGACGTAAGACATGGTAACAGTTGACACAGAACACGATTTGATGTTGTAATTTTTGACATGAGACTACATCAACATTAACCTTAACAAAACACGTGCAAATATAATTACGCACAGATCGTTATCACAAACGTCAATAGAAAAACGTTTTTTCGCTTATTTCTTTCCTTATTCAATACATGGACGATTGCTATATAGGCATCTTGCATAGTGTTACCAACAGTGACAAATACTTATTAGTTAGTTCGGATTTAAACCAACTAGAGTGAAGAAACGGTAAACATTTATTCGACAATTAAAAGTTACTACTAAAGTTATGTGGTTAATAAATATTTTAAATAGATTGGGCATAAATGAAAGTATTTTTCCTGGACTATATTCTAACCTACCAGAAACAATTTAATGAATATTCAATTCATGTGCAACGGCAACATCGCACCAAGCTATTCCTGCAATTGCCACAAACGTGAGTCAGTTGGTTTTCATTTGTTGAGGTGGAAGGTCGGTTGAAAATTTGTCTGTTTCCAACATCGCTTTTCGTAATATATATTATATAGGCGCCAAAAAAGTAGTGTACGTTTTCAATTTATCAAAATGTGACTTTTTTTTATTTCTTTATCGATTGTTTAAATACTCTGATTAAAATTGATGTGATATATATTTTTGAATAAATTATTGATAGTTCGCAAATATGAATGCGAAAGTGGGACCCCCTCTCATGGTACCTCACGTGGATAACAACAAATATCAAGGTAAATAAATGTTAGGTTCAGTAGCGTGACGGTTTATCTTAATTTTTATTTTATTTTGAATATTAAAACATGTTTTAAGTGACCGGCGCCTAAAAACAAAAGAAATAACAGTTCAGTCCAGTATTTCCAAAACAATTATTCCAAGGATCTTACGAGCATTTAAATATGACAAAAATTAGTGCAAGCGATCAATTATAATATACACTGGCCAGCAAAAAATTGGGGTCACCTTAAAATTTGCATGTTCTTTGAAATTTTACGTTTTCAGGTAGTTTTCTTGGATTCGATGATTTATTCTAAAAAAGCGAAATTCGACATTTTGCTGTTAGGGATGGAACGAACAAAATAAAAAAACTTGACACCAATAACGTATATTCCCTACTCTTGCATTGATGACTGCTTAAAGTCGGCGCGGCAGACTTTGAATTAAGTTGCGGATCACATTCTGATTGATGTTATACCATTCCTTGTTTCAACAACAATCTATCTTCACACTATGGGCATCACGGATGATCCGGAGTGCCGCTGGTGCATGGAGGATGACGAAACTGCAGACCACGTTATCTATAAGGGCCTTGTACTCACGCGGACGCGGTTTAAACCCCACAACCTGCTAAACGACATCAAAGGGTTCAAGCCAAAACTTCTGATCGGCTTCTCAAATGACATCGGCCTTTGG
This sequence comes from Diorhabda carinulata, assembly GCF_026250575.1. Lineage (NCBI taxonomy): Eukaryota > Metazoa > Arthropoda > Insecta > Coleoptera > Chrysomelidae > Diorhabda > Diorhabda carinulata. The sequence continues at coordinate 34,217,712 of NC_079461.1, read as the reverse complement.
TAACGTCAAGTGGGGCTTATCTGAAGGCCTATGTACTCAACGTTTTTTATCTATCCTAGAAACGGGATTTGTTTTTTTTTTCAACACCCTCTATATGTATAAGTAACGAAATCCATTGCTACGATTGTTTAATGTACCGTGTAGATTTATTTATAAGTGGGTTTGATAGAAAAGTTACATAATACAAACACGTCGAAACAATATTTATTATTGAGCAAGACGATTATGCAAATAAGGAATATCCATTTATATAATAATGAATGACATCATTGCATAAAGTTAGACTATATTTAATCTATAGTAACACATAAAAATGATTCTGATACTATGTTATAATAGTTTATTATACAACGAGAAAGTAACGATGGTTATTACTCATCAGGATGACTATCTGAATAACACAAATTAATTTATGTTGCGGTTTAACAAACAAAACAAAATTAGGTAACGCTTTCGTGTCAAATAATAAATAGTTTTGTCACCAAATGGGTGATAATTTTTGTTATTATAATATTTTTGTGGGTTCAACACTTTGATATATAGTGTGGAGCGTGATTATCGGTTTTTTTCGCTAAAAAATTTATTTATCTATTGGCGATAAAGTAGTTTTGTAGTATAAAATAAAACACTGTTTTTTTTTTCAAATAAAGAATAGTTTTTAATCAACTATGTATGCTGAATGACCTTTCAGCTTCATGATTCCGCGCTCAGAACATTTCTGGTACTATCATCAAATAATTTAATCAAATGCGATTACAATTCATGGATATTTGATCATTCAAATAATTCTGGGTAATTATGTAGAATTGGGGCAAAAATCGTTCCGAAAAATTTTTCATTTGGGGTCGTTTCTGAGGGTACAAATTACAAATAGTAAATTTAAGGCGGGGGAGACATATTAATTCCATTTATTTATGAATTTCTTTGAAATCGTTGATCATACATTTCAGAGGGTAGCAAAAGGGGGGAGAAGTGTTTAAAATTTGGTTAACATTTACTCGTCTTTCCCTCCGATATTACGATATCAAGATTTTCACTTCTAGAAATTCACATTTTTTCGCTTTTATTCTTATTTATTGGTAAATTTAGCATATATATTCTTACTGGTAGAATAAACGTTCGATTTCATACAAAATGTTTACGTTTTTTTTATTTTATTTGATTTATTAACCTAACCTAACTTAACTTAACTTAACCTAACCTTTTTTGTTTGGTGTGGGTGGGAAAATCTTCGAAAGACGCCCGGGAAGGTGTTAACCGTTAACCGGCCGCCTACCAGCTAAAAACCCACCCTTTTCTCCACCGACGCATGTGGAACCGATCTTAGCGAACATCGCGTCACATAACTTAACCTAACCTAACTTAACCTAACCTTTTTTTTTGCCCAGAGGTGGGGTGGAAGCTAATGCCTTCCTCGCAACGAGCGGGTGCAAATGCTGTGAGTTTGTGTGGGACTCTCACCCACTAAACCACCCTCCTCAATCCTCGGGAGTGTCGTACGCCGGGAGGACAACAAATTGTCATTGCATCAGCGTACAACACTTAATCCTTTGGATTTTTGAGCTGTTTCTTAGCTTCACTCCTCTCCACCAGTCCGTCAAGACGGCACGAGAAGAGAGGAAGTTACTGAGCCACTCCACCAACTTCAAGGTCTTAAAGCTCCCAGGAGTGGAACTTAACCTAACCTAACTCATGTGCTATTGCTCTAGATGACCGAGTATTCCGATATGATTGGATAATTATTGACATTCAATATGCATAAGATAATGAGTATTATGATGGAAATGATGTGTCTCCCTCACTCTTAAAGTACTTTCGGAGCACTAAAAAACAACCCTAAATGTTTGTAGTGGAGCCCCAATTCTAAATAATTACCCAATTCTGCAAACTTCGAAATAAATGATAATCAGATGGTGCCAGATCAAGACTGTATGGGGGATTTGGCTCCAATAGTTTCCCATGAGTTACAAAAGATGTTTGAGGCCTCGCATTTTCCGATTTGACAATTCCTGCCGTTTTTCTTGGATTGCTTCATCCGGTCTCATGAATTGTTGATAGTAAGCATCAGAATTAATCGTTTGATTCCTTGGAAGCAGCTCAAAAAACCTTGGTAATCTCACCAAACCGACAGCATGAGGTTTTTTGTTGTTATTCAGATTTCGATGTGGTTTGTGCTGGTTCATCGTGCTTTCTCCGTGATCGTTTTCGAACTATGTTCCAGTACAAGACCAATTTTTCTTTACCGGTGATGATTCTTTTCAAGAAAGGGTCGGTTTCAACTCGTTCAAGGTGCATATCGCAAATTTTGATTTGATGAATTTCTTTCAAATCATGAGGTACCCAAATATGAAGCATCTCACCTAGCCAGACATTTTAATTGCTTATCAATTGTCGGAGGGTGTTTTTTTAGAACAAAAAATGAAGTGAACAAGTTTGAAACAAAGTGTTTTCAACGTAAGCCTTCACAAGTGATTTTCATTTTCGTACAAACTTTCAATCAATTTCTAAATGGCTATTGGGCTCAAAATAAAGGTCAATTCATAAACGTGACTTACCATTTGCCGTTGACATTGACGTTTGCTGTTGGTGGCTTTCAACATAAACGAATTTCATCTTTTCCCGATCGTAGCAACCAGAACCAATTACATCCGTTTACGTTTGTCACGTGATTTTGACGTATGACTTGAGAGGGTGATTTTGAGGTTATTTCTTTTTCTGTTTATTTCTTTATGGTGGTGTTATGGCTTTGCCTGTTTTATCTACGTAATTTTCCACAAAATCGTCACGGATTACAAAAAAACACAAAAATATCACGAAAACAGAAAGTTAAGTTTATGAATCGGCCTTAATGTTCGCAAATACAGTGATGTGACAATTCATTAACGCCACCTATTGTTCGATTGTGAAAACCCTGCACGTTTTTGACTAACTAACAATTCATAAAAACGCCGTTTCCCCTCGTAGATTATGGAATTTTCCTTTTCCTCTATGTCTCTCAGGACTATTTTGGGAATGTAATAATTTATGTGTCTGCGTGTTGCACTGAATTCGTATTACGTTTTTTCACTTTTAAAAGCTCACTTCACACCTTGTTCACTGAAGGCGTTATGCCAACGAGGAATTATAAAGGATAGCATGGATTATTTTTAATCTAAAAAAATGCTTTCTTAAAATAACCGTTGGTTTTGTAAAAAATTATTCTTTGAATAGTTAGACGGCGATACAAAAGTCGAATTTAATCAACTTAATTACAATTTATCAATGTAATTTTTAATAAATTATAGTCAATTCACATGCTCTACTATATTTTCACTCTATGGGTACATAAAAAATGCCATAAATAGTTGCCATCCACCTCTATAAGATACTAGAACTAGTCTGAATACAACAAGAAACAATATCTCAAAGGTACAAAGACTGGGTTGTTTACGTGCATTTGGGGCCGTGAAATCTTGCCAAGCAGCTGCACTAGAAGTGATTCTAAATCACATTACAATGTTCAGAGACAGAATCATTGAAGAAAACCCGTTCCTAAATGATGACCAACCCTGGGACATGCCTCAGGACGTTTCAACTTTGAGAAAAACTTCTCACCTCAATAATAAACTGTAAAAGCGAAAGTGGAATTAAAACACCATACAAGAAATGAACAGAAATGCCATTAAATGGTATAGGGATGGATCTAAAACATCACACGCAACTGGAATAGGAGTTTATGGGATCAGAACCACTCTGAAAGCGCACCAAGCATTTTTCAAGCAGAGATCCCTTCATGGGACTCGAACCCTTCTGTGTTATCAGCTACAGAACAATGGGACAACCTACAGGGGACTGAGACATGCAGAGACTCTTCTGGGAAACTCTAACCAGAGTAGATCTACTGAATGTATCAACCTAAGTAAGAACAATCTACTAATAGGAGTTTTATCGGACCTGAAGACTCTAGAACTAGCAGATAATGCGATGTTGTTGCACAGAGGACGAAACCCCTATCCACATTTTCTCGTAGTATGAAACACTAAGGAAATCCAGAGCGCTGCACCTGGGAGCGCTTGAAATAGAAGACGTAGATCTCTGGCAATTAAAGCCATCCCACATTCTAGACTTTTTAAAAGGAAGGAGATTGATGGATCAGATGTAAACATTGGGTTCTCCAGTATCGCAGCAAGACAGGGAGACAGAATAAATCCTTTGGATCGCAGTGTATACGAGGTCCCAAATCTATTTATACCGTAGCTCGTAGCAGATAACCTATACCATTCAAATAAAAAGTTTTACTTGAATGCCCTTTTATATAGTTGAAGAAAATTTGATTAATGATTAATTTCATGTTTAGTTTGTTTAACAAGAAAGTTTGGAACAGATTCGACGTTAGTTCGACAATGTTTAAATGAGTTTTGAGCTACACGATATTATCAAATGTAAACTTGAATGTAACCGGATAAAATTCATGACCTCAAGAGAAACTTTGCAATAGATATGTTCGTTATAACAATAGACCCAATATCTTACTGTGAATTCTGCACATCGTTCAATCGATATTTTGATCGTCTGTGAGTGACCGTTGAACCACGATTTGTTTTAATATTCCATCAGGGATGCAATGCGACTACGTTTTTCCTGCAATCGCAAGTCACTGGCAAAAAAATACACCAAATTGTATTGCCGAGAAAATCTAATTTTATATCAAATACGAGGCTTATCCATAAATCTAGGAGCTGCGGACGATGCTAGGTTAAATTTGGCGAGACTGGCGTGTAAAGTGGCCCCCTTTTTCCCAGCTCCTGCCCTAGAGTGTGAAGACCCCCATAACGAACAACCTTTTGGCCGGCCATCGTTTTCGGACAAAGCGATTGATGTCAGCAAGTCCTGCATTCACAACATTTTGAGAGACAGCTTTAAACTGTCTTCGTGGCGCGGGGAGATGATACACTTTATGAATAAACCTCGTAATACTGAGAAAAACCAATTTTTTCCCAGAATAAATTGAAATTTCCTTAATGGAATAAATATTTTTGTAATGATCATTTATATTAGCAAATAATCCTTAATTCGGTCCTGCACTTTCATACTCCATTTTGTATTTGTTTGGGTTTAGTGACTAAAGATTTTGGATACACTAATAAATCAAACCAATCGTGTTACTTCGATTGTTCTTTCCCTATCAACTACCCAAACCTTTTAATATAATAGTGAGGAAATAATTACTAGACATAATTCTCAGTGGCTTTGTATATAAAACAATAGATTAAATGTTTCAATTACGGAACCGCGCACTTCTATTTCGAAAAACGAAGAATTAAATGTAATTTATTAGCCCTATTCAAGTTAGTCCTTATTGAATTTAATTATACAAGGTATACGAGGTCTGGCTATTAAATAACGAGACTGCGCGCCTAGAGGGCGCCCTAGACGGACGGGGTATCCAGATATCTTGTCTATGCACGTCCCAAAACACGTTTCCGTCATTATTATAGTATTTGTGCAGTAGTGGTTTGAAACGAACGTGTTTTTTCTCACCATGTGTAAAAAACTCCGACTTAGTGCTATAAATTGTTTCAAGAGGACTGTGGGGATAATTCTCTATCTCGTGCGCGTATTTTTGAGTGGTGTAAGCGCTTTAGTCAGAGCACTGAAGATGACCAGCGGCCAGGTTGCCCTGAGACTGTTTCAACACCGGAAACAATGACCAGCCCAGGCTGTAAACGCCGATAAAGAATATTTTATACATGACAAAAGTCTGTGCGAAGCTGGTGCCAATAAATCTGCCTCCTGACCAAAAGCTCTTGCGTCAACGGGTCTGCTTAGATTTCCTTGGAAGGTTAGAAAGAGAAAGTGACCCGATTTGAGTCGATGGAAGCGGTAAAGCAAACTCCTGAAGGAACTAACCAAAGAAGACTTCCAGCACTGTTTCGATCAATAGATAAAATGTATGGGAAAGGGAAAGCCATTTTCGTAACCAGTATCGTTATTTAATAACCAGACCTCGTATCCACAATGTCATTTACGTTATTTTATCAGCGATAACGCTGCTGCGATCGCAATTCTGAAGAAGCGCTGCAGTACTCTGATTCAACCCGAAGAAATGTACGTGATTTCCAGATCCCTGCTTCCGAAGTGCTTCTTTATGATGCCGCCGATTGTGAAATCAGATCTGTGATGCGTTTTCTGAATGCAAAAAGAAGAAGAAGTTAGACCAAGTGAAATGGATCGCCAAATCTGCGATTAGAATTAGTGCTCTTGCTATGGAGTATTCTCAGAAAAAATAATGGATGGGCAGTGCATTTCAGTTTTTGACGTGCTATTATGAAGACGGTGATGATTTTATTTCTCAGATAGTCACGGGGAATGAAACTTCAGTTAAGTTTTATTTGATAGGAAATTGGATTTTCTGAATTAAATTTATAGTCAAAACTAGGTTATTTTAAGTTTAATTTGAGAACATTTCAATTTATTTATTCAGACTTTCTTCGCTAAATATTGTCAAAAATTGGTTATTCTGAATTTATGTAGTAAAAATTTCAATATCTAGTCTTAATTTGGTCAAAAATTACTTTCGTAGTCACAAATTCGATTATCTAAGTTTATATTGATTAAAAATTTGTTTTCCTTTGTCTATTATAGTTCAAAATTACGTCTTCTGAATTTTTTTGATATAAAATTCAATTCTATGAACTAAATTTAAAAAAAAAATTAATTAGTAAACATTTCAATTTCTAATATTTATTTTTATGAATACGATTTCAAAAATAACCTTCCCTGAGTATATTTTGATGTGAAATAACATTTTCCACGGTCAATTTTGTCAAAAATTGGCTATTGTGAATTTATATAGTAAAAATTTCAATATCTAGTTTTAATTAAGTCAAAAATTACTTTCGTAAGTTTGGTTAAGTATAATTCGCCAAAATTTAAAATTCTTTCGATCAAAAATTATTTTTTTGCGTATAATTTGTTCAAACGGAACATTTTTGGTGGAAAATTGGTTTTTCTGGGTAAAATGAAAGTTTATTTCGTCAAAATTACAAAATCTACTTTTAATTTGATCAAAAATTCTTTTTTTCGAAATTCATTATGTTTTCAAATTCTATTTTCTTCGTTTATTATTGTTCAAAATTTGTTTCCCTCGGATCTATTGAATATTCTAACGATAATCCGCCTATATTTAAAATTCTTTCGATCAAAAATTATTTTTCTGCGTATAATTTGATCAATCGGAGATGTTTTCGTGGAAAATTTGTTTTTCTGAGTAAAGCAATTGCCTATTCCAAGTTTATTTCGTCAAAATTACAAAATCTACTTTTAATTTGATCAAAAATTCTTTTTTTCGAAATTCATGATGGTTAAAAATTCGATTTTCTTCGTTTATTATTGTTCAAAATTTGTTTCCCCTCAGACCTATTGAATATTCTAGCGATTATCCGCCTAAATTTGAAATTTTTTCGATCAAAAATTATTTTTTTGCGTATAATTTGTTCAAACGGAACATTTTTGGTGGAAAATTGGTTTTTCTGGGTAAAATGAAAGTTTATTTCGTCAAAATTACAAAATCTACTTTTAATTTGATCAAAAATTCTTTTTTTCGAAATTCATTATGGTTTCAAATTCGATTTTCTTCGTTTATTATTGTTCAAAATTTGTTTCCCCTCAGACCTATTGAATATTCTAGCGATAATCCGCCTAAATTTGAAATTTTTTCGATCAAAAATTATTTTTTTGCGTATAATTTGTTCAAACGGAACATTTTTGGTGGAAAATTGGTTTTTTTTGGGTAAAATGAAAGTTTATTTCGTCAAAATTACAAATTCTACTTTTAATTTGACCAAAAATTGTTTCGTCTAAATTCATGATGGTTTCAAATTCGATTTTCTTTGTTTATTATAGTTCAAAATTTGTTTCTCTCGGATCTATTGAATATTTTAACGATAATCCGCTTAAATTTGAAATTCTTTCGATCAAAAATCATTTTTCTGCGTATAATTTGATCAATCGGAGATGTTTTCGTGAAAAATTGGTTTTTCTGAGTAAAATAAAAGTTTATTTAGTCAAAATTCCAATTTCTACTTCTGTTATGTGGTTGATCCGTGGTGTCTTCATGATGTATTCTAACATCACTAATTAATACGTTATCGCGTGGTGTCATGACAATTTAACCTCCGACATTAACTTGAATTAGAATTACATTTTATATTATAAATAATTCAGACTCCCCCATCATTTTAATCGAATTAGATTATATCGTAAAGTCGAAATGAAGGATTTATGTGAGAAAGGATTGGAATAAACAAACGCTGATAGTTTGGCGGGCTTAGAAAATTGATATACTACACTCAACGTCCTTTTACTTTAAAAAAACTAGTACACGACCTTAATTTGTTGAAATATTATGTCTGGCATATTCTTAGAATGAAGCACTAGAAAGATAAAAAAAAGTGGAACGTGGAGATAATATATGTTGCAAGGAATGACGTATTAGATCGTATTGAATTGTAAATTATTTTTTACGAATTTTATTTCATAATTGACCGAAAATTTTATTACTAATGTCGAGGAAAATGTATGTCACACAGGAAATTAATGTCAAAATCGGGAGCGAGTCTCGAAAGTTATAGGTCCCTAAATTTTTCGAAATATAAACTTATGTTGTTTGTAATATATTTTCTAAACTATACAGTGGATTGTTATAAAAATTCAGTGATTGATTATGTACATTGAAATGCTGTGTTTGACGGTATAAATTAATCTACATCAAACTCAGGAATCTAGATGCGGCTTGTTAATAATGCGTAATTTTGACGGTGTTTATCATATTCCTAAAATTAATTTTTCCTACAGTTAATATGTACTTTAGTAAATAATTCCTTTGGTTGCACGTTTAATTTCACTTTCTAAGTCAAGCAAGTCATTTTTTAAAAGTTTGTTTTGGTCAAAATTTGCTTATACTGCATTTACTTTGATAAAAAATGTTTTTTTTTGTAAAAAATTGACTATTCTTGTTACGATTTGGTAAATTACAATTTCCGAGGCTGTTTTACTAAAAGTTTAGTTTTTCAAACTTCTTTAACGTAAAATTGTAAAAAATTAAAGTTTCAGTTTCAATTTGGTAAAAAATTACGTTTTTTTTTCGTAGAAAATTTATTTTTTCGAGCCTTATTTTAATTGCTATTTTGTGCTAAATTTTCCATTTTCAATTTATCAAAATTCAAATTTCTTACTTCAGATTAGTACAAACATAAGTTTTCAAAGTTTAATTCGGTGAAAAATTGATATCAGCGACATTAATTCGAAACAAAATTGTTTTTCTGAGTTAAATTTAGTCAAAAATTTGATATTTCAATTTCAGTTTGTCAAAATTACAATTTCTGACTTCAGATTAGTAAAAACATAAGTTTTCAAAGTTTAATTCGGTGAAAAATTGATTTTACCGACATTAATTCGAAACAAAATTGTTTTTCTGAGTTAAATTTAGTCAAAAATTTGATATTTCAATTTCAGTTTGTCAAAATTACAATTTCTGACTTCAGATTAGTAAAAACATAAGTTTTCAAAGTTTAATTCGGTGAAAAATTGATTTTACCGACATTAATTCGAAACAAAATTGTTTTTCTGAGTTAAATTTAGTCAAAAATTTGATATTTCAATTTCAGTTTGTCAAAATTACAATTTCTGACTTCAGATTAGTAAAAACATAAGTTTTCAAAGTTTAATTCGATGAAAAATTGATTTTACCGACATTAATTCGAAACAAAATTGTTTTTCTGAGTTAAATTTAGTCAAAAATTTGATATTTCAATTTCAGTTTGTCAAAATTACAATTTCTGACTTCAGATTAGTAAAAACATAAGTTTTCAAAGTTTAATTCGATGAAAAATTGATTTTACCGACATTAATTCGAAACAAAATTGTTTTTCTGAGTTAAATTTAGTCAAAAATTTGATATTTCAATTTCAGTTTGTCAAAATTACAATTTCTGACTTCAGATTAGTAAAAACATAAGTTTTCAAAGTTTAATTCGGTGAAAAATTGATTTCAGCGACATTAATTCGAAACAAAATTGTTTTTCTGAGTTAAATTTAGTCAAAAATTTGATATTTCAATTTCAGTTTGTCAAAATTACAATTTCTGACTTCAGATTAGTAAAAACATAAGTTTTCAAAGTTTAATTCGATGAAAAATTGATTTTACCGACATTAATTCGAAACAAAATTGTTTTTCTGAGTTAAATTTAGTCAAAAATTTGATATTTCAATTTCAGTTTGTCAAAATTACAATTTCTGACTTCAGATTAGTAAAAACATAAGTTTTCAAAGTTTAATTCGGTGAAAAATTGATTTTACCGACATTAATTCGAAACAAAATTGTTTTTCTGAGTTAAATTTAGTCAAAAATTTGATATTTCAATTTCAGTTTGTCAAAATTACAATTTCTGACTTCAGATTAGTAAAAACATACGTTTTCAAAATTTAATTCGGTGAAAAATTGATTTTACCGACATTAATTCGAAACAAAATTGTTTTTCTGAGTTAAATTTAGTCAAAAATTTGATATTTCAATTTCAGTTTGTCAAAATTACAATTTCTGACTTCAGATTAGTAAAAACATAAGTTTTCAAAGTTTAATTCGGTGAAAAATTGATTTTACCGACATTAATTCGAAACAAAATTGTTTTTCTGAGTTAAATTTAGTCAAAAATTTGATATTTCAATTTCAGTTTGTCAAAATTACAATTTCTGACTTCAGATTAGTAAAAACATACGTTTTCAAAATTTAATTCGGTGAAAAATTGATTTTACCGACATTAATTCGAAACAAAATTGTTTTTCTGAGTTAAATTTAGTCAAAAATTTGATATTTCAATTTCAGTTTGTCAAAATTATAATTTCTGACAATGTTTCACTAACTAATTGATTTTTCTTAATATATTTTTGTCAAAAATTCGTTTCACAGAGTTTAATTCGAAAAGATTGTTTTTCTGATCTAAATTTTGTCTATTCTAGTTCCAGTTTTTGAAAATTCTGAGTTAAATTTGACAAAATCTCTTTCCAAAAGTTTGTTTTCATCAAAAATAGTTTTTGTTTGTCAAATTTGGCTATTTTAGTTTCATTTTAACAAAATTTCATTTTCTGAGTACAATTTTATGGAAAAATTACGTTTCTTTTGGCCACAATTGGATTTTACTTAGTTTAATTTGTCAAACTTTGTCAAAAATTGACTATTCTAAATTCAATGTTTAGAAATTTCAATTTCTGAGGACTCTGCTCCATCCAAATGAACCAGTTGTTATTGGTTCGTCGAATGGTGAACGTTTTGGTCGTCCAATTGAGGTGATTACTCCAGAAAACATCAGAAAAGTCCACAAATTGATCATATTGAATTGCGATAGATAGCTGAGGCCGCAAAGACACCAGAAAAATTTGACCATGAGAAAGTTTTTTTCAAAGTGGATTCATCAATTCACTCCGGAATCGAAACGATCATCATCTGAGTGGACTGCAGCCAGTGAATCACGTCCGAAGCGTCCAAAGATACAACAGTCAGATGGGGAGGTTATGACTGTTCCACCAAGTCAATGTACCGATGGCCGAATTGAATGAATTCTTTCCTCATCCACCATATAGTCCAGACCTGGTCCCTAGTGACTACTGGTTATGCGCTGATCTCAAAAAAATGGTCGCCGGTAGGAAATACAGCTCAAATGAAGAAGAAATTGCTAAAACTGAAAACTATTTTGAAGAAAAAGACAAATATTTCTACAAGCACGGCATCGAGAAGTTAAAGTAGCGTTGGAATGATTTTATTGATCTTGAAGGAGATTACATTGATGAATAAAATCGATTTTTAGCCAAAAAATGTATTTTTTTTAGTTAGTCACACGATTTACCAAGTGATGTGTTATGTTTTTAGTTTTAGTTCTCAGTTAAACCATAGTCTTCGAAGCAATCAGTTATTTGTTGTAGTAATTCCATCAAATATAATCCATTTCGTAAAATAAGTGTTAGATGTTCAATTTTAAGTATTATTATATGTGCATTAATGAAGGGCATCTCTTCGAGTTAAACACGATAATGGTTGCCAAGATTAATTTTATATTAAGCATCTTCCAAAACCACAAATATCCAGTCTACAAGACGCCGACCTTTTTACTATTGGCACACACAATATGCAATGAAAACATTCACGAAATTTGTGTTAATACTATTTTGAAAACAATATCTTCGGTATCCATTGACTTTGCTTTAGTTTCTCATCAATTTTCTTTAATATCCATTGATTTTGATTCAGTTTTTTATCCATTTTCCTAAATATCCATTGATTGTGCTTTTTTCTCATCAATATCGTTAATATCCATTAATTTTACGTGAATTTCTCATCAATTTTCTTCAATAACATTGTTTCCTCTTTAGTTTTTCATCAATTTTCTTTAATGTCCATTGATTTTGATTCAGTTTTTTATCTATTTTCCTCAATATCCATTGATTGTGCTTTTTTCTCATCAATATCGTTAATATCCATCAATTTTACGTGAGTTTCTCATCAATTTTCTTCAATAACATTGTTTCCTCTTTAGTTTTTCATCAATTTTCTTTAATGTCCATTGATTTTGATTCAGTTTTTTATCCATTTTCCTCAATATCCATTGATTGTGCTTTTTTCTCATCAATATCGTTAATATCCATTAATTTTACGTGAATTTCTCATCAATTTTCTTCAATAACATTGTTTCCTCTTTAGTTTTTCACCAATTTTCTTTGATACCCTTTGATTTTGCTTCAATTTTCAGCAATTTCCTGTAACGTTCATTGTTTTCTCATTATTTTTCCATAAATTTTCTTTAATATCCATTGATTTTGATTCAGTTTTTTATCCATTTTCCTAAATATCCATTGATTGTGCTTTTTTCTCATCAATATCGTTAATATCCATTAATTTTACGTGAATTTCTCATCAATTTTCTTCAATAACATTGTTTCCTCTTTAGTTTTTCACCAATTTTCTTTGATACCCTTTGATTTTGCTTCAATTTTCAGCAATTTCCTGTAACGTTCATTGTTTTCTCATTATTTTTCCATAAATTTTCTTTAATATCCATTGATTTTGATTCAGTTTTTTATCCATTTTCCTAAATATCCATTGATTGTGCTTTTTTCTCATCAATATCGTTAATATCCATTAATTTTACTTTTTTCTCATCAATATCGTTAATATCCATTAATTTTACGTGAGTTTCTCATCAATTTTCTTCAATAATATTGTTTCCTCTTTAGTTTTTCATCAATTTTCTTCAATATGCATCGATTTTGTTTCAATTTCCAGCAATTTTCTGTAACGTTCATTGTTTTCTCATTCTTTTTTCATCAATTTTCTTTAATATCCATTGATTTTGATTCAGTTTTTCAACAAGTTTTTAATTCGGATAATTTTTATAATACCAAAGCTCTGGACCCCTATTATACCAAAATCTTACCCTCTATTTCCACGACTAATGTCAATCGAAGGGAAAAAAATGTCCCTATGCTTTTAATATAAACGTCCAATAAAAAAAACAATTTTTTACAAAAAAAACTCATAATATCGAAAGTTGGACCAACTTACACTCAGAAAAATTTGATTTTTACGAGAAGGAATTGACATTTTCGTTAATTAAATTGAAAACATTCCATTTTCGACATTTTCATATACAAATAACGTTTTTCCATTATATTTCCAAACTACTTTGTATGTTTCGGATAAAAAAAACTATAGTGATCGAGATATTTAACACTGTATACAATGAGACAAATACGGTAGTCCTTTTCAGGATGTATCATGGAAAGGTGTAGAAAATAGGGCGCGATAAGAAACATCAATCAACATTCAAAACACCCGTAAATACTCTTTGAAAGTCTTTTAAGGAAAATATCAACACGATGCATGTATTTATAAGAGATGGAACTGTTATTTATAGGCGAAAATTTGGGGTACAATAAAATGAAAACTAGTATGCTGGAAAAGCAGTCGAACAACGAAGAATTAGATGTGAATCAATTCGATATATGGATTTTTATTATATAACTAACATACAAAAAATACAGAAAATTATGCAAAAGAAAAAAAAAATAAAAATTGGCCACGACTAACGCGGAAAAAATCGATTTTTTGTCCCTTGCAATCTTTGGAAAACTGTCAACTTAACCGGACTACCAACAACGATCATTCAGCTTAAACTATGACCTCACCCGAATACAACTAGGGCCCAAATTACATCTAATGAATTACTTTCATCCTGAGTTGTCTGTAGAAAGGAAACTGAGTGTAATGAAGTTAAAGTATACAAGGGAAAAACGTTCACTGTTGTCTTTTACCTACAGGCAATCCAGGAATTGAGTTTTTTTTCAAAATCTATCAATTTATCTTTTACCATAAATATAGTTGATGATTGAACATAGAATACAAAATATATTAGAAGCCTCAGACTTCGTTTGCCTCATTGCCTCAACTCATGTATTGATTTCCCATTTCTTCAAACTTTTTTTCTAATAATATCTTAATCATTTTGGTGGAACCCTGATTATTAATTATTCTAAGGAACCCCTGTTCGGCGGAAATAAATTCGTTAGAACAGGATAAAAGCGTTTAAAAATAGGAAGGATAGTTTATCTCGATTTCCGACTAAACTACAAGTCTTATGGGAAAAACTCAAATAACAAAGTTGTAGGTAATTAGAAGGTCTACAACTTTTGTATTTTCACTTTTTTCACATAACCTCGAAATTTAGGTAAAAAATTGAAAAAACTGAGATTTTCGCTTTTAATTTTTGTCTTTTAGGAACAATTTTTTTTACAAAATTTGATGAAAATTTATCTTCTTATGTCCCAAATAAAATTTAATTGTAATTAAAAGGTCTACAACTTTCGTATTTTCACTTTTTTCACATAACCTCGAAATTTAGGTAAAAAATTCAAAAAATTGAGATTTTCGCTTTTAATTTTTGTCTTTTAGGAATATTTTTTTTCACAAAATTTGATAAAAACTTATCTTCTTATGTCCCAAATAAAATTTAATTCATTTGGATTGAAAAATTTATTTTTTCACGTTATTTTGACATAATATCGTAAAAGTACCCTAATTTTCGAACGAAAATTCTCCCGTTAAAATATCAGCTTTTTTTAAAAAGTCGGTGAGATTTTCATTCGTTGAAATCTCTACTTTTTATTGGTTACCATCACCGTGGTAAATTTTGAGGTTATGTGAAAAAAGTGTAAAAACAAAAGTTGTAGATCTTCTAATTATCTACAACTTTGCTAAACGACTTTTTTCCATAGGAATTGTAGTTTTACCGGAAATCGAGATTAACTATTTTTTACCCTTAAAAACTCAACCCCTTTTCCCTTCCCGATCTTCCCTTTCACTTAGATCGCTCGTAAATTACTTTTCCTTCCATTTTTATCATAATCTCCTTCTTTTCCAATGGGTTTAATCCTAGTATTATTTTTTTTTTGGTTTCAAAAATTATTGACCCCGGTCTACGTAAGTTGTTACTTTTAATTCAGAAACGAATGTTATTTTTTTGTATTGTTTCTATACTCATATTTAAGCAAAATTTAACAAAGATCAAAATACTTCTTCTAATTGAAATTTGTAATTTATTGCGGTTAAATTCGTCTTATTCGGACCAATGAAATATATACCAAGGTCGTGGTTTTATTCTCTGTTTTTCAAAAAGATTTATCGCTCGTTAGTGTTTTAAACTGAATTTACATTCCGCGACACTGTTTTAATTACAAAAGTGGATGTAGGTTAATGCGAGCAGGCAGTATGGCCTGTTAAAAAAATATTGAAACATTTAGGGTTGCAATTTGAAGTTGAAATATTGAAGATGGTATCCAGTTTACTTTCGCTAACATTCGCTACATAGTCCAGTCATTTTTCACATAGGAAAATCGAAATACCCAGCTATAAAGTCGTTTAAACTTTTAAAATCGGGGGTCAAAAGCAAAAAAAATCGATTTTTTGCACATTTTTGCCAATAACTCGTTTCTTATGGATTTTACGCTATTTGTATTTATTATCAATATTGTAGAGCATTCAATTCTCTACAACTTTTGTTTCAAAAATTTTTTCATACGGTGAATCGTTTCTGAGATAGAGGGCGGTTTGAAATCAAATGGTAGTCCCAATCAAAATAATAATAATTTGGATGAAGTTGCAGAAGCATTTGAAGAAGAAAACTGTCCAGTTCAGCGGGAAGACGACGACGATGAAGAAGAAGAAAATTGATTTTTATTATTTTTTATTTATTTAAGATTAATTACTTTAAAAATAAGATAGATTTGAATTATATGATAAACATTTTTCTACCTACGATTTTGAAACTACACGTGCTATTAAGTGAATTTATACTTTATTGGAAATGAATAATTAAGCAAAAAATATTTAAATATAACGTAATTATTGATAAAAAAAGAAAATTATTTATAATTATATATTTAGCAATAATTTATAAACTTTATAAGAGATTATTTTGATCGGGAGTACCAGTTGATTTCAAACGGGATTCTAACCGCTCTATATCTCAGAAACGATTCACCCAATGAAAAAATTTTTCAAATAATGTTGTAGAAAATTTAATGCTCTATAATATTGATAATGAATACCATTAGCGTAAAATCCATAGGGAACGAGTTATTTGCAAAAATGTGCAAAAAATCGATTTTTTTTATTTTGACCCCCGATTTTAAAAGTTGTGAGCTTCGAGAGGAGTTTTTTAATGTCAAATGAACAAGTTTAAACGACGTTATAGCTGGGTATCTCGATTTTCCGAAATTCTTTCCTAAATCTACCTAAAATGACTGGACTAACACATTATTATTCAGTGTGATGTCTTTGTATTCTATAATTCACTTTTTGCCGTTAATTTTGCCCTAGTTTTAGCAACTTTGTATACTTCCCAAGTGCAATAATTCGATCCAAATGTGGGTGAGGGCAAAACAAGTAAGGGCGCGCAGTACCAGACTAACAAAATCGGGATGTAACCATCAACATTTGTTATGTTTCTCCCACAAATCGATCTCAATGCTACTACAATCCCACAAAGTTATTCCGTCAATGAATTAATTATATTCATTATAACAATTTTCGTTTCAGGAGATGAAGGACAGATATACGAAGTCGACCGAAATGGTGGGTTGGTGCTGCAACAGCAGTGGGTGACGTTGACTGCGAGTATGTGGCCGGAGCCTACAACCGCCTCAACGAGGGGCTGGAAGATCTCTTCCGAGCGTTTACCTTTGTTGGCCGCCGTATTTTGTGGTGCTGCGCTAATAGTTTGTTTAATCTGCGCTTTCTTTCTTTATCGTTGTTGCGTCATGCCACGTAGGGATAAGCATTATTGTAAGTAATAATCATTTGAGTCCAAATAATGTTAAAATTCACATCGAGCTGCTAGTTTTTTCCGTCGAGGGCTAGTAAATAGTCGAATGGGGATAAAAACATGATTTTTATATCTTCCTTCCACAACATGAGGTCGCTTTTCAATACAAAAAAGATCTAAGGGTATCCCTTTCTCCCATTTTCCTTTCTTCCATTAATCCCACTGCTTTTAAAAGCTTCAGGATGTGGGATCTTCGTCTTCTATTCTATACTCTTCCAGGTGTAATGCTCTGGACTTCCCGTGGTTTCTCACAATTCCAGACAATGTAGATAGAGGTTTGAATTTCCTGCTAAAACCAGCGTCTTCAAGTCCATTGAGGCGGCAGCTGTCTAATTCCGCATTTTGACCATCTTTATTTAGTCTTTCTCACTTTGAGGGAATCTGGATCGAGATTTTGTCCTCTACATAACAGAATCTTCAAGTAGCACTCTCTGCTACACTCGGCGTCTTCAAGTATCCATTAAGGCGGAAAAGGCCCGGCAAAACTTCTGCCAGTATTCGTAGATTGTTCATCCATATGTTGATACATGCCACAGACCTTTCCTGGTTATAGTTTCTCAGGAATCATTGAGTATACTTCCATATTTACATTCTGCATGACTATAACTAACCGCTGCCTCTTTGACACCGGTTTTCGTAGCCCTTCGCTACTGTCACGTGACCAATTACACTTTTCGTTTTAAAATTGAATTAGCAGACATCTTTTAGATAGTTTGGAAAAACCGTGTGTATTTGAAAGCCTTCCCGAATCATTCTAATCATTCGTTTAAATCAATTTTTCGGTAAGTTGTTGCACCACGTTTATCATTTACTAGGTTAATTTCCGTCCGAGCGCAGTCAATCTTCTCGGGAAATTGAACCAATACAAATCTATAAATATGTGTTATGAAGTGTTGCGAACGGAAATGACAGTTTTCTCTCGCACTAATTTTAGCAAATGTAACATTCGTTAACGAGAAATTTCGATAGGGTGATTAATAATAACACACCACTCAATAAGTCGGGTGACATTTTTTTTGCTAAGAATCGATTTTGTTCGTCAATGTAATCTCCTTCAGGTGCAGAACATTCATTCCAACGCTTCTGTAACTTCTCAATGCCGTGTTTGTAGAACTATTTGTCTTTTTCTTCAAAATAGGCTTCAGTTTCAGCAATTAATTCTTAATTTGAGCAGAAATTTCTCATCGAGGAGCATTTTTTTGAGATCAGTAAACACTGGGGACCAGATCTGGACCGTATGGTGGATGAGGAAACAATTCAAAATGTAATTCATTTAATTCAACCATCGTTGCCATCGACTTGTGAATCCAAAAACTCTTTGTAGTATTGTCTCTCGGACGTGGTTCACCGTGAATTGGCGTCTACTTTTGTCAGATATTGTCGAATAACATCTATTGAAGCTTATTCAGGTGAATTGGCGTCTACTTTTGTCAGATATCGTCGAATAACATCTATTGAAGCTTATTGATCCTTCGAAAATCTATACATTAATGAATGATCCCATATATTGAAGTCATAACCTTCCCAGCTGACTGTTGTGCCTTTGGACGCTTCGGACGTGGTTCACCGACTGCAGTCTACTCAGATGATGATAGTTTTAATTCCGAAGTGAAGTGATGGATCTATGTTTTCATCTATTGTCGCATATCTGTTTCATTACGTGTAAACATGTCCAAACACTACTCTGAATCATCATCACGTTGTTGTTTTTGATCATGTTCGTGACTAATTATAAACACACCGCCTTCTGATATTTTTTCGGCCTCAGTTATCTCAGGCAATTTCAATTTACGATTAGATTTGTGGACGTTTCTGATGTTTTCTGAAGTAATCACCTCAATTGGACGACCAGAACGTTCACCACGTTTAAATTCTGCAAACCAATGGCTCTTTTCGATAAAGCAGAGTCCGGATAATACTTTTGAAGCCTTTCCTTAGCTTGTACAATATTTTTTTTTCATCAAGAAGCAATGATAAATGAACACACGAGATTTTTTTGAATCCACTGTTTTGAAAATAACAAAAGTACCTTCAGTTAAATGACTGTCACTTCTTTCTGATTAATCGAAATATCACGAAATTTTACACTTAGTATTTTGAAAGTTATACGGATTTGACAATGGCAGCGCCATCTGTATGTGAGTCACCCGACTTATTGAGTGATGGTAGAAGTACTTAGAGATAAAATTACTTTCAATAGGTATTAGGAAAACAGACGGAACTCCTACAGGTACTCAAGTACCATCAGTAGTTTCCCCGGCCTACCCAAACCAATCTGCTGTTTTCGCTGAACAAAAAGGATGCTCTTGGGGTTATAGCAATAAACTCGTTGCACCTACCCAGCCCAGTCCTTGGTACATACCGAGAGTAATAGGCGGACCTCAATGCACGCAGTGTCCTGGAGTTTGTCCAGTACCCAGGAGTTCTAGTAATCCCGGTAATTCAACGAACGTAAGTATTAAAATTACCAAATAATTATGTATCTGAAATAAAAGGGCCCGTTTGTATATTTTGAGAGGCTACGCAACTAATTCACCATAAAGAAGAGATATTTCAGATTGTTTTTGATCAAATTCATTATTTTTTTTCTTGGTAATCTCTTGACTCTATTTGCTCTCGTTAGGGCGTCCATTTCCGTGACTTCTTTCTTTTGTTGTTCTTTCATTCTTCAACTTTCCGATCCATTCTAGTTTTATTTTGGTTGTATCCTCTCCAATACATTAGACCGTTGTCACGAACTCGTCCACTAATACATATAGACCGTGAAGCCGGACTTGTTCTAATATGTTAATAGAATCTAAAGTTTGGCGGATGCTCTGGATACTTTTTGTATTTCTTGGTATGTCTTTTTGGCTACACGCTTGGTGTAATT
Organism: Diorhabda carinulata; assembly: GCF_026250575.1. Classification (NCBI taxonomy): domain Eukaryota; kingdom Metazoa; phylum Arthropoda; class Insecta; order Coleoptera; family Chrysomelidae; genus Diorhabda; species Diorhabda carinulata. Next base: position 34,197,430 of record NC_079461.1, on the reverse strand, counting down.
TGGGCGTCATAAAATTGTATTTTGTAGTGTGGATGAAAAAGCTCGGCTCGGGTTCTAATGCGTATTTCAGCGTTATAAGGGCCCACAGAGGATAAACACACAAATTGAAGAATTGATTGAAACGATTTTTGGGGAACCTCCCTATTTCAGTTCCAGGTTCCACAAGTTTAAATTTTTTTGTTGAGTAAATGACAGCGGTTAAATGCTGATCGTTTTCTTCTGATCGACCGATCCTATTGACTGTGCTTCCTGTTAAAAAATCATTAAACTTTCACCCTATTCGCCTGATTTGGTTATATGTGGTTTCTGGTTGTACCTGATCCTAAAGAAATATTTACGAAGAGGACGTTTCACGACAAAGGATGGAATTTTTCGAAAGCATTCTAAACTCCGTGCACGTATTTTTTTCAGGCGGCTTCAAGTAGTTCCACGAGTAGAAAACAACGACCACTAAGTCAACCGATACCATCAACCGTGAATGGTGAAATTGTACCAAAAGCTCCATTACCAGAAATATCAGAATTTTCACCGAGCAGCCCTCAATATGCTTCTAGCAGTAGTGAGTCTTTCATATTCTTCAAAGTTATATACTACAATTTGAAAAACCCTCGTATAAAAACATTTTTTAACGTACTTATTATTATTTTTTCTAATTAGATGTAATATTTTATCAAAAACGTTGTAAAAACGACGAAATGATTTTCATCTGGAACGAATGTTTTTCATTGCAACATGAACCCCGTCGAAGAGAGAAAACTTAAACACGTTTCATGAGTTTAATACTCGAGTGCTCATAACTCCAAATATTAAATTACATTAGCGTCACTTTCACACTACAATCTCTTGTTTTAAGATAATAATACCACGAAGAAAATTGTGGAGGAGACTCTTAGATCTAATATTAGACGGGGACGCAAAATTAAACAACTAACATTACTAAAAACTACTATCTAACCTTAAAATTATTGAAGGCTACATTAAATTTAGACAGGGTTCCCAACTCAGTTGTTTTCCCCCAATTTTAGGGGAAAAATGTTTTAAGGCATTTTTATAACTTCAAATATTTTTTTTATTACAAATTAAGCAAAATAAAGATGCAATAGTTTAGGTACTGGCAAATTATTTAACGTTAATAACTATGATTTCAAAAAAATCAGATTTTAAGAAAATGACGTTGCTCAATGAAATTATTTATCGATTGTTCCACATTTATTATTCGCTCAATGATATTTTTAATATTTTATTTATTTAAAAACATTTAATTATTTATTTTATAAACAATGAAATTGTTTTAATGGTAATCGCTAGTATTATGAAGTTGTTGATTGAGGCTTTAGGGAAATGAATTTTTTGATACTTGGGAACATTGAATTGATAGTAAAGAGCATAAAACAAAGGTTTGATGCCTTAAGCCAGTACTGCCCGATGCATCCAAGGCTAGCGCCACCCTTTAACGTGCGGATGAACATTGGACGAAGGCTAGAACCTTAAGCCGGTACTACCCGATTCGTCCAAGGCTTGCGCCACCCTTTAACGTGCGGATGAACATTGGATGAAGGCTAGAACGTTAAGCCGGTACTAACCGATGCATCCAAGGCTTGCGCTACCCTTTAACGTGCGGATGAACATTGGATGAAGGCTAGAACGTTAAGCCGGTACTAACCGATGCATCCAAGGCTTGCGCTACCCTTTAACGTGCGGATGAACATTGGATGAAGGCTAGAACCTTAAGCCGGTACCACCCGATTCGTCCAAGGCTTGCGCCACCCTTTAACGTGCGGATGAACATTGGATGAAGGCTAGAACGTTAAGCCGGTACTAACCGATGCATCCAAGGCTTGCGCTACCCTTTAACGTGCGGATGAACATTGGATGAAGGCTAGAACGTTAAGCCGGTACTAACCGATGCATCCAAGGCTTGCGCTACCCTTTAACGTGCGGATGAACATTGGATGAAGGCTAGAACGTTAAGCCGGTACTAACCGATGCATCCAAGGCTTGCGCCACCCTTTAACGTGCGGATGAACATTGGATGAAGGCTAGAACGTTAAGCCGGTACTACCCGATGCATCAAAGACTTGCGCCACCCTTTAACGTGCGACTGAACATTGGATGAAGGCCAGAACGTTAAGCCGCTACTACCAGATGCGTCCAACGTTGGCCGAACAGTGGACGATAAGCTGGAACCTCATCTAAATGTACCTAAAGAAATGAAAACATGGCAAAAAAGTGATGAACAGCATACAACAGATTTTTTTATACAAAACACGTAGCATTCACACTCAGGAGGACAAGAAGTGTTTATAGTGTTGGTTCGAATGTGGTTCCAATGTTGAGTACTCTTTTGATGCGGGTAAAAAAAAACGATTTTCCATGGTCAACGTTTGATGCAAAACATTCGTCGAATGGTATGCGTCCAATCATACCAGCGTTCAACGTTGGAAGCCTTGGACGCATCGTGTGGCACCGGCTTAAGTATCACAACAATTCAAATTAAAAAAATTCGTTATTTTTGTAGAAGATAAATTTGTATTAGTCGCAATAGGGCAGGTTTTTTTTTGTTAAATACAATGGGGAGTGGTGAAACAAACTTTTATTTCAATATTTGAAAAATATTAACGAAGAAAGTGATTTTGAAAATGGGCTGTGTTCAAAATTGTGTCGATTAAATATATTTAACTGTCTTGGTCGTCTCAATATTGCTTTTCCTCGAAAATTTCTTCTAGATTGTGATGTAGTTTTCCTGAATTATCTAAGTTTTCATTGTTGAAGAGGTGATAGACATTCTTTAAGGGTTGATTACTTAAAATTTACTCGGAACTGTGAATATTTTGAAATTTATAGGGAATGTTCCATTCTATGCAATTTTATGGGATGTGTGGCTGGTAAATAACGACACTGATGGTATAAAAGATTCCGATATGTACCAAACTTCATTGTTCGACATTTACCCGACAGTCACATCGACATTTTCAACCGTTTTTGGCGTGGAAGAGCGACCCGAACGTGAATTATCTTCAACATCTTTCTGGCCATCTTGAAAACCACTCAAAAACACTTGGAAGCGACAAAAATCATTACTATACATTTGATTTAATAAATTAAAACTTTCAGTTGCAAGCAACGGCTATTCAGGTTTGTCTACAGCTACAGTAGACATCTCGTTATTTAACAGCCACACCTCGTATACTAGCTAAAAATGTTGATGAAATGCAAGACACTTTCTTTTAGTGTCCATTAATTGAAATTTATTTGGATATGTGGAGCTTTGAAATTTGCCAGAAATTCTTCCTAAATTCTTTTTGTGTTGTATACATACAGTGTAAATAATAAATATGTCTTACTGGTGAACTTCTTGTTTTAATACGAAAATGGTTGGCTGGTAAATTAGTTTCCTGTAACCATTCTATGTATTATTTACAATAAGGTAAAGGAAAATATCTATTCCTTGGAGAATCGACACAGCGAAGTTTGTTTGAAGTAGAATATTTGTCGTTTCTAAAGTTTTAATCCCTCGTAAGATAATTGGGTGGAAGTTGATGTATTTAGACGTCATTTAAAAAATTCGTAATCACTTTGAATATTCTGAGATTAATTAGAAATCAATATGAGCTTAATAACCAGTCGAATAAAAATTAAATCGTATATACGAGGCATGGCTATTGAGTAACTAACACTGATAGAAAAAGTACGCATGCGCCAAAGTTATCAGCTGTTTAGGTCGACGCCTACTTTTTCGAACGCGATGTCAACAATTTTTATAGACAAACCAATGTAGCCGTGGGGATATTTTTTAATTTGCCGGAAAAATATGGCATATGTTGTGAAATTTCATATGAAATTTAGAAAAATTTCAAAAGAAAGTTATAATTTATCGAAACGACTGAACAGCAATGAGAATTTGGCGTGTTCGCATGTTTTTGAGTCGTTTTCAAGATGACCGAGAAGATATTGAAGATGATTCAAGTTCGGGTCGCCTTTCCACTTCAAAAACTGAATAAAATGTCGGAAAAGTTCGTAATATTGTTCAATCTGATTGACGGATAAGTATTCTAGCGATTGCTGAATCTATAACAACATTCCAGTGTTAGATCACCCATCTTATTCGCCGGATCTTGCACCGTGCGATTTCTACCTCATTTCTATTATCAAATCCGCATTAAAAGGAACAAGATTTAAGTCTGTTGAAGCTGTGCGTGTCCTGAAGGATCTTCCTGCACTGTTTCGAACGATGGAAGATTCGTACGAGCGAGTAGGGACATGATATGAAATATTTTACATCACCAGTCTCGTTATTTAACCATTTCATTTGATTTTAGTACGACGTAGTTAAAAAACTAACCCCATTTTTTGAAAATGTCTATATAGGTATTAAATCACGATTTAATGATTTCTGTAGTTTTAGATGAAGTTAGTACCAAAGATGATAAACTCAACGGAGAACCTACTTTGAAAACTAGAAGTTTACCAGCTTGGGTAAGGTCTAAACCGAGACCTCTATCCACAGAAGATGACATCAATGATTTATACGCTAAGGTAAGAAACCTAAATGCACACCATATACTTTCTTTAAATGCATATCACAAGTGAAACTTTGAGGTTAGGAAACTTTCCCGGCTGATGAAATCGTCTTTGCTTTTTTCGGAGCAAGTTCACATTTTGCAATCCCCTGGCTTAACTGTTCGTTTCAGTAGTATAGTGATGGATCCAGGTGTCATCTACAGTTATGAATCGACTCAAAAAACCTCCTTTCTTTTAAGGCTAGACCATGTTTGAGGAATTATAAAGATGGAAGAAGAACTTTGAACTATTGGTGTCAACATTTCAACAGTTTTTATTAACTGATATCTTAAGGGATGGTTCTAAAGAACTACTGATACTGATTCAATTTGTTCTTTGTTTTATACTGTTTATGGGTCATAAATTTCATTTTCTTTTGAATAATCGACGTCTTGAGATATGGTACATTTGAACTACTGTTAACATTATTTCCATTTGCTCCTTGTGTTTGTTTGAAATCATGCAGTTTATGAGATACAAAATTTATTTTTGGATAATCGATGTCTTAAAAGATGGTACATTTGATCTACTTGTATTTCTTTTATCATTTGATGATTATTTTTGCGGTTCATTGGATACAAATTTTGTTTTTTATTGAATAATCGACGTCTTGAGATATGGTACATTTGAACTACTGTTATCATTATCTCCATTTGCTCCTTGTGTTTGTTTGAAATCATGCAGTTTATGAGATACAAAATTTATTTTTGGATAATCGATGTCTTAAAAGATGGTACATTTGATCTACTTGTATTTCTGTTTTCATTGGCTGATAATTCTTGCAGTTCATGGGATACAAATTTTGTTTTGTTTTTAATAACCGACGTCGTGAGAGATGGTACATTTGAGCTACTTGTATTTCTTTTATCATTTGATGATTATTTTTGCGGTTCATTGGATACAAATTTTGTTTTTTATTGAATAATCGACGTCTTGAGATATGGTACATTTGAACTACTGTTATCATTATCTCCATTTGCTCCTTGTGTTTGTTTGAAATCATGCAGTTTATGAGATACAAAATTTATTTTTGGATAATCGATGTCTTAAAAGATGGTACATTTGATCTACTTGTATTTCTTTTTTCGTTTGCTGATTATTCTTGCGGTATATAGGATACAAATTTTGTTTTTGTTTTGAATAACTGACGTCTTAAGGGATGGTACATTTGAACTACTGGTATCATCTATTTGTTATAATTTGGAATCTTGTGGTTTCTGGAGTAGGTAAAAATTTTGTTTTTACTTTTTAGAAAGGTGCTTTTGAACTACTGATGTCATTGTTTCGATTTGCTTCTTTTTTGCAATCCTAATGTTAATTCGAATAAGCTTTTAATATATTGAAAACCTGCGTAGGTGTATATCGCCTTTCAAAAAGAAATTACTGAAATTTTAGTAAGAATTTCTTAACACATGCGCAATACGTATACAAACATGTATACGTATACAAATAGTATTTGAATGACATTTATTTTTTTAGGTTAATTTTAGTAAAAAACGAAAAAACCGCATGCGCAACGACGAGGCAGCCATAATAGCTTTAAGCAAGTCTAGGAGTCAATTTTTACACAAGGACACAGATTCCTTAGTCGACAACGAAGCTGTTATAGTGTACGACGAACGCACAGCTTTGTAGATTTTTGTTTCATCCCGTAATTATTAAATACGTAACATGAAATATCATATGTGGAATATATTATGTGCAAGACTGTACCCTGGAATTATCTTTTTATCTAGATTTTTAATCCCGAATTCCTTTAAGATGGGGAAATTTTGAGGCGGAATTATACGAGTTAACGACTCTAGATTTTCATCTAATTCTAGGTTATGTTCTTATTTTTTATTAAAAACAAGTTATAATGTAGAAATTATTTACTTTATGATATCACAAATAACGGACATATCGTAAACAATGTGTAAGACTTGTGATCGACAAATAAAGTTATTAGTTTTATAAGTTATAAAGTTACCAATGGTAGACTGTGGGAGTTCCAAATACCATCTAGATGAAGTCTTATTTCATCTTACTTACAGTTGGTTGAGGTATAGCAACAGATGACATATCTCAACAACAATGAAACGCACAAATATCTCCCGTGAATTATTTTTTCATTGCCTTGCAAAGGTCATTGAAGCGACCTTTAGTTTTTCCCTTTACTCTTCTATACCTATTCTCATAAGAGTTTCCTGGGGCGACCATGACCAGTAAAGTAACCAGTAAGATCCAAATACTTTTTTAAAGGAATATCAGGATGAGCCAAGGACTAAATAACGTTAAGAAGAACAATATGTCATCAAAACTGAAGCTCCCAATGAACAAGTGTTGTCTGCTCTTCCTTACAAATAAGAAATCGAGGAAGCTTGTACATCGTTTATGAAGATCAAGAAGCTTCTCTGTAGCCGCGACCTCAACTTGGATTCTCAAGTTCTATGTATTCCCAGTTCTCTACGATTGAACCCCACATTGCGAGCTAGCCCTAGAAGACGCCTTCGAGGTATGGATCCACTGTAGGGTACTGGGAATATAATGGGATCAATGTAGATGTTCTGAGAAGAGTGGAGAAGGGCGTGATGAAGTGTAAAGAAGAAAACAATATCTTGGTCTCATCATAAAAGGTCCAAAGATCCTTCAGGAATTGTAGGAAAAAGATCTATTGGAAGAAAAAGAATATTTTGGTTTAACGTAATAACATCTGACCTATTTAGATTTTGTTATTTGTTATCTTCGAACCTTTCCCAACAAAATATCAAACGTATTCTCATTATTAAAAAATACTATTGATAGAAATATAGAAAGAAACAAAGTTGAAGAATACCACTGGCAATTTCGATTCATTTTCATTCTTTATAATATTGGAAATTCAGTATCAGCGATGCTCTAACCTATAAAAATCTCTCTCCTATAAGTAAACTTCAAGATTATAAAACTGGAAACAGTCGCTGGGGGCCAGATTTGGTAGTCACGGTTGTTTGTCAACCAATTCGAAGTGCAATTCACGAATTTTAATCATGGTGATCACCAAAGTATGAGAAGGTGCCTTGTACTGATGAAAAATCTCATAACCATCCAAAAAATGGTTGTCATCACTTTCGGAACACGTTTGCCTTTGGCAATCTACTGTCTTGACTAGTTTCCCTTTTCAGTAGTGTAGTAGACCAGGTTCCATCTACTGTTATTAATTAATCCAAAAAATCTGCTACTAAATGTCGATGATCGTTGTTGAAAAATGTTCAAAAAGTTCCACGGAATAATACTTTTGAACTATTGGTACTATTTTCTTTTGCTCCTTGTTTCATTTCCGCAGTTTATGGGACACAAATTCCATTGTCTTTAAAAGAGTTGACATTTTAAGATATGGTACTTTTGAACTACTATTTCCTTATATTCCTTGTGTTTGCTTAGAATTCTGCAGTTCATAAGGCGCATTTTTTTAATAATTGATGTCTTAAAAGGTGATACATTTGAAGTACTTTCATTTCTTGTTTTATTTGCTGATTATTGATGCGGTTCATGAGATACAAATTTTGTTTTCTTTTGATTAATCGACGAATTGAATTGACATTTCAAAATTTGGTACTTTTGAACTACTAGTATCACACTTTACATATGGTCCTCGTGTTTACTTGAAATCTTGTTGTAGTTCATAAGGCGCAATTTTTTATAATTGATGTCTTAAAAGATGGTAGATTTGAACTACTTGTATTTTTGTTTCATTTGCTGATAATTCTTGCGGTTCATGAGATACAAATTTGGTTTCCTTTTGAATAACCGACGTCTTGAGGAAAAAAAAAATTGTAAAGTTCTAAAGCTTCCATAGAATTTATAATTAAGCTCGTGAGGATTTGATTTTCCAATATAAAATGCAAGTGAATTGTCATAAACCTTCTTCTGATACACCCATAGTGCTCGAGGCCTATCAGAAGCCGAAGTCCTTGGAAAAACCAGTCATTAGGTTTCTCAGTATGAGAAACAAAAAAATAGTTGCTCTAGTAGCATGTAAGGTTCAAAATTATAGTCCAATTTTAATTATTTATGTAAAAAAATGTTCTTGTCCTTTTTTAAGTCATATTTTTCTTCATTATCTTGTAAATAGTAATTTAAAGAATGATGTTTGTAACTCCTACAGTATTATGAAGAAATTGAGAGGAATTTTGAAAATTTTCTAGTATATTTTCCTGTGATAAAAAACTTTGGCTTTGAGATTAGTTTAAGAGAAAATTTGTATTTTAGACCTGCAACATTTGAAGACTGTATTTGATATATTTAGAGGTAGTAGTGACATATAAATTTTTAGAAATTAAAAATTTTTTCATGTCTCGCTCATTATGTAAAACAGATTTCGATTATAACACATATTTACAGTTCTTCAAGTAATGTTAGAAGCATGTTTCATAGTGGACAACCCGATTTCGCATCTAGATATCATATTTGTGCTCACATACAGTGTCTCTACAAAATATGTATGCAAATAAAAAATTATTATATAAATCACGTGGTTTTATTTATAACAAATCAATTATCCTAATAGAAACCGATTGTGTGTAGTATTTCTGATTATCCAGAAGCTTTTCATATAACAATATGGTGATTGAGGATACGAATTTGATATTTTATCAAAATTATTCAAATAGCCCGCTCATTAACAATACTAATTTCCCGTTTGTCAAAATTAAATGACTAAAGCGGTGCATAGAATGAACGCGAACATACGCACTCTAGACAATCATTAATGTTAAAAATACACCCCAAATTTAACACATTGAGCTCTGGTGCGGTACATAGACCCGCAACTGAACTTTCCCCACAACCCAGAGCGGTACTTTTTTATTTCAAACCTTTTCCACGGCCAAAGGGACCGTGCTTGAAACATTACCCTACCCTTGGGCCAACTTTACCTATTAAACAGGTAAATAATAATCTCTATTTGTTTGGAAATAAATATATTAATATTTTTTTTTGGAAAATGTATAAATACACATAAAGAACAAGGTTATATACATATATACAAACTTAGTTTAAGAATGTACCCCGTATATCACATACAGTCGGAATGTATATAATGATTCCCTGAAAGTATGTACTTAGTTAAATAATTAAAAAAGCTCTAATCAAAGACTCTAAATACACACCGCTAATTACTTTTATTATATTTTTATATTATTTGATAGTTAAAGGGGGGACTATAGAAAAAGTAAATTTAAGTATTTGGGCATAAAGCTTTTTGAAGACTGGACATAGACAAAGAAATAAAATACGGACAGGCATTTCTGAAACTTTCGAAAAATGTTAACCATCTCAGTCTTGGATCTTAATCTACGATTAAGATTCATCAAATTTATTCGGTGCTTCTTTACGGTATGGAAATGTGGACATTGAAGGAGATACTAAGACGTGTTAACAAACAACGAGAATTATTTCTTTTTTCTTTAACCGGCGCCACGGGCCTTCACAACAATCGACTGTCCGAGCATGGGCCTCCAACGTCGAACCCTTAGTTCTCCAAGAGTCGGGAAAATAACAAGATGGATGACTGCGGGAACATTCCCGACCCGAGAAGCGACAGAATTTTTAAAAATTGCGCTCTTAATTTGTTGGCCAAACACGGGCACATGTTTCTTTCTGGTCTCCTGCAGTTGGAGTCGTACGCAACCTCCAACATCATTAGAGTACGTCGCATGGTTCGACTCTAAACAACTTTCCGTGTGCAGCACTAAGATTTTCGACAGACATGTTTGCCTACCGAGTACTGTCCACTTACGTATAAAGCTGCCATGAAACACTATCTAAGAGTTTATTTTCATTCAATTATATGGTTTTTGATCTCTTTTCAGGTTGAGGATTGGCTTACCAGTCACCAAATTAGACTGGGAGACGATCTCATCCTTGTGCCATCGGTGGTAGTTTCACCTGCGGTGATGATGTGCACCTGACGCGCGAGAATCCACTGCTCCAACCTAAAGAAAATTATATTAGCGGACGAAAATTCTGATGATCCCTCTTTTTTCTAATTGATTTGAGTAGGCGCTCTACGCCGGTTCTGGGGCGGAAGTGACGTTTACGGACTATGTAGTAGAATCCTTATCGTCACGTCGAACCGCAGACGATAATACCAACATAGAAGTATCGAAATACAGGATGTGTTAAACAAAAAGCGAAAAGTTATTGAAACGCGAGTCTGACAAAGTAATTGTGAGTTTTGGTGTAAACAGTGTGTTCAGTATGAATATCACCAACGGTTCCAGAAATTCTAACTTAATTAAACAAAGTTATAAGTTTAGTTGTGACCTTCTTTACCATATGGAAGCCACTAATTTATTTTTTTCTTTAAATATTATAGGCAATTTTGAAAAAATAAGTTAAGAATACTGTTGTAAAAAATACTTTTCGGTAAAAAACAACCATCAACTATTAGGGAAATTTTTCAATTTACCCCCCGACGTCGGATATTTCGGTTTGGAACCGAACCACGATTTCTTCCATTCCAAAGTGTCTTGTATCAATTTTTCTTCTTCTGTCGTAAATTTCAATAGTGTCGATATTGCTTTAATTAAATGTTGAGCTTCGTATTCTCTACTAGTTAAAAATTTCAAAATAACGTGTTTCAAATATTTAAAATTAACATCTTCGTCGTCTCTTTTAACCAGCGAAGGAAAATGTCGAATTGACATTTGAGTCGGGGTCAAAATAGCAGCAGAATTAAGATCCAATAAATCGGAATGGTAATTAGGGTTTCCCGGAGTTCTCAATTCTTGTTGTAGAGTCTTTTTCATATCGGCCAAACGTAGCTGCAAGGTTTTTATATTCTAAAAAAAAAAAAAAAAGAAATTAATAAAGTAATTTGTTAGTTTATCTACAGAAGATAACACTCAAAACACGATTGTTAATAAATTAAAAAAATATTAAAGTATCGCATAAAATAGTGTATGGACTCCTATACCAGTAACACCTGCAGTATTCTCAGTAGTATAGTGGTCAGTACCCCATATCTGATACTATTTTACTTTTTTATGGTTATTAATAATAAATACGTAGAACAAAGTTACGACTAATTAATATAGTCTACTGCTCAGCTATCATTAGTATAGGAGTCCACACATTATATTGTGTGAAAGAGAGCCTATACTACATTATATATGTAACTAAAGATAGATCAAATAGAAATGGAAAACAATACAAAAAATTGTAAGCTTAAAATTTTAGTATGAATAAAATAGAATTAATATAAGTAAAAAAAATTTGAAATCGGTTAAAGGTATATTTAAAAAAAATGTTGAGGAATTAATATGGCTCACCTTATTTTTTTCTGCTATCTGTTCTTGTAGTTCCTCTATATTTTTTCTCAGTCTTTGTTCTATTTGCACGCTATCCTTCAATTTGGTATTTTCTTCTTCCAAATTTGATAACCGATTCAAATGTTCCGACATTTCTCTTTCTAGTTGTCTTATTTCCTGTTTGACTAGTTCCATTTGTTGGGAAATCTCCGCGTTACGTACAAGAGTCGTATTCTTTTCAGAAGTCACCCTAGAAAAATCATTTATAACAATACAGAGTTTATTGACATAATTAAATAAAAAAAAGTACTAACCTGGTTAAAGTCTTTTGTACGTTCAATGAATTGGCTCTTTCTTCCGATAATTCTTTCTCTAATTTTGTTATGGTTTCCTTCAGAGAATTATTAATTAAATGCTCCTTGTCTACGGTGATCTTCAATTTATTTATCTCTTCTTCTGATTTTCCCAATTCATTTCCTACATTATCTAAATTTTTCTTTGCTGTTTTTAAATCGGTTTTTGCGTTATCCTTGAAAAACAAAATAATTTTAAACACATTATAGCAAGGAGTCTTTTCAGTTTGCAATATATTAAGATGTAGTCAATTTTCTCCTTTGACATATAGTAATATATTCAATTATATAAAAATTAAAATGACAACTTTTTGTTTAAAATTTTTCTGTAATTTTTTGTATTGAATGGTACATTTCAATGTTTAGAATCTTTTAATTCGTTCATTATCCTCGGCACTTCTCCTATAAAAATTCAAATTTCTATTGTGAAATGAAGAAAAATATAATATGGATAAAATTGACCACTATAAATATTTTTTTCCCAAAAGTATTCCCATACCAACCCGATTGGTTAAACACAAGATAGAAAGAGCGTTAAATTAAGGCAGTGAAAAGAATAACTCAAAATACTTACAATAAACTTTATTCAACATAAAATATGTAATATAAATAAATTTTCTTAAATAAAACGATAATACTTATCCTTAAAGGATAACAAAATATCCAGAAGTAAAAAGGCAAGCTAAAATTAAAAAAATATAATTTCATTTAAAAAAAATAAAATCGATATTTATTTAAAATAATATAACATCAAATACTGAAATATTTCCAATAATAAACAAGCAAAGTGAGTGTGGTGCTAAAAACAATCAAGCAGATTAAATAATGTTTGGAGTTTACTATCAAACATAACATTCCTTTTGTTTCATTTGAATGAGCTGAAGAAAAAAATAATACTATAATATAATATTATAAATTAGATTAAATAAGGTTTATTATTATTATTATGCCCCACAATAGAGCTTTCCTAGATCAGCATCCAGTTCTAATCAACTCCAATATCTCCTCCACATCCTTTCTTTATATTAACATGTGATGTCAGAGCATTCCGTAACTAGATTATCCAGTTTCTTTTATGCTAGATCTAATAGCATAAGGTCAAAGTGAGAAGAAACTTTTTAGAGTTATTCAGTCCTCAAAGAATCCACCGAAGACATTCTCTTCTATATTCTTTCCCCTCCAGACTATTTCTTATATCACAGATCACCTACAGCTCACCATACAGTTCTAAATAACTCCAGTATCTCCTCCACAGCCTTTTAATAATCCAATGTGATGACAAAGAATTCCGTAACTTAATGATCCGGAGTTTCTTTTGGGCTAGATCTAATAGAATAAGGTCACAGTGAGAAGAAACTTTTTAGAGTTATTTAGTCCTCAAAGAATCCATCTAAGATATTCTCTTCTATATTCTTTCTCCTCCAGACTGTTTCTGGCTGTATAGACTGTATACTCCACCCCTAAAATGCGTTGATTTTACAGCCAATCCGAGGGTGTAAAATATTTCATTAGTTCTTTGAAAACATTTCCAGTATAGACATGTGAAGACCGAGGTCCAAGAAAAGACTTTTGTGCCTCTTTTCTTCACCATTTCCTCCAAAAATCAAAGTTTAGAAGTTTTTTCTTAAAATTTTAACGTTTTGTTGAAATACTGTATACTCCACTCCAAATGTGCGTTGGTTTTACAGCCAATCCAACAGTCAAAATAGTTTATTAGAACATTTGATAACTGTGTAATCAATTAGAAAAGGGCCAAGTTACAGGAGAAAGAAGAATCATTTGACCAATTAAACATGTTGGTTACACTAAATTGTCAGTAATTTAGGATATTTTTTAATCCATATCAATTTCAAATGATGTTTATAGAAGAAATGTAATTTTGATAAGAAACTCCCATTTAAGCGAAATAAAAAAAAACCCAATTTCAAATTTTCTGTTGACTCACAAGTTCAGTTCTGAGGAAAGTAATTTCTTCCTCGTTATCGGAATGTATGGTTTTGAGTTCAGCTGATAATTCATTTACATCTTCCGAAAGACGCTTTATTTTAATATCCCGATTCATCAATTCAAATTTGTTACATTCCAATTCGGCCTCGAGCTGTTTTAATTTTTCTTCAAGTTTTTCTTTTTCTTGTACAGCTCTCCGCCTTTCAGATCCTTCTTCGGCTGCCTGTCTACTCAGTCTACCCACCTAAAAAGGTATCATGGTGCAAGTTGAATCAATTAGAAAAGGTGATAGTTTCAAACACTGTATTTTCCATTAAACTGAAGGTAGATCTACAAATTTTTAAATATCCAGTAAAATATTTGACTACCTGACAATCCACAGTGCTTTCTCTTTTCAAATAAAATACACTTTCCACTTACTTGCGTTTCTAAAGCTGCTATTTTATCGCTCCAAGATGTTTTAATATCAGTCAAATGAAGATGCGCCTCTTCTAGTCTCTGTTCCAACAATTTTCTTTCTGAAATGACTTTATCATCAGTTGTACCGTCATTATTATTCTGCCTTAATATGACAACTAAATCTTGTAAATGTTTTTTCTCCTGTTCGCTTTTGGATAAACTGGAAGCAAGATGCGCCAAATCTCTGGCTGTACTATGTCTTAATGCCTCCAAATCGTCCTGAAATTGCAAACAAGTATTTGTAACTGTCAATGTTTTTCCTTGGGTATTCTAATTGCGAGAAGCACATACCTGTGAATTGCCCAGAAGCTCACCGAAACGATATAACACAAGACAATTGGTTGCTAACTTCAAAAGTGAATAACAGTGAAACAGACTGTACAACGATTAAACTAAAATGCGGACAGTTGCGATACTGGCCCGGTTTATTGCATTTACAAAATTTTCAATACGCAGTATTTGAAAAAACTACACATAACGTAGAAATATTAATGTAAATTTTTTATCCAACTTATATTTTGGTTTGCTTAAACGTTGTAGAGACACCGAGGATGGTCTTCCAATTGAGGTGGTTACTCCAAAAAAAAGCATGACACGAGACGAGAAGTTAGAGAAGAAATGAACACAAAACCAGATGGTGGACAGAAGAAATAAGGAAAATGGTTAACCAGAAAAGGGCAATATAGAAGAATTATATTAAAAATAGAAGAGAAGAAAATAAAGAGACCTAAAAAGCAATCAGAGAGAAATTAAAAAGGGAAAAAAGAAAACATGGAAACAATTTGGAAAAAAATTTAGCAAATAAATATGACGACAATAAGAGAAGCTTCTAGAACAAAATTGGAGTAATAGGAGGAAGAAAAAGAAAGAAAATAAGAAAAACAAGAGATAAAGAAACAATATAAATGTAAATACGGAAGACAAAGGAATTTTTTGAAAAAAAATTCAGCCATAGAGACAGACACTAAACAAAAGAAGAATCCTAGATTAATCAATCTCTCTTCCTTTGGTCCATTTCCGTGACAAGGAATTATAGAATGACTACACGATAGTCAAAATTAGCTCAACAATAAACTGTTGGCCCTCATAAAGTTTTGTTGGTATTATTGTACTCTGCTCTATCTTGGGCCACACTGACTGATTTATGTACCTCGCAACTGATCAAGTCTTTAGTTTAGTCTACATATTTCTTTGGAGATAGACTAATAACAACAGTTTTAATCTCAAATATGACAAAAATAAGTTAAAAAACATTGTTTTAGCTGTTTGTATAAATGTAAATTATTATTCAGTTCTTGAAAAGCAGATTTTAGTTCAAGGTATCTATTATTGAAGTTCAGATACCCATGTATCAAAGATATGCAATATCTTAATGTCACTTTTCTTCAAGACACAAATATGTCAGGTGAGGATGTGTTCAGCAACCTAAATTTAGTGTTTTTAGTCAAGGGTGAAACTTCAATTATTGACCAATCAATAAAAATGTCAACATTTTTAGAAAACAATAGAGGAATAATTGAAAAATTTGATCTATAGAATTGAAAATGGAATTATCATATAATACACGATTTTAAGTTCAACAAAAATGGCATTTATTATAATTGTGGGAGCACCAGTCCACTATACATTTAGTAAAAACTGGTAAAAAGCCATTTTAAATAAGATTTGTCAAGTTTTTTATTGCCTATATTTTTTTATAACAAAACACATTAAAATTATTGAAGATTTATATCAATATACTTGTATAATATACAAGAAAAATTTCTGCGGAAACATTTACTACAAAAACTATTATTTTTGAAAAATAACTTTGAGAAAATATGAATGGAATATAAAAATAACTAGTTATTAGTAGATAACATCTAATATATACAATGAATAATGTTGTTAACTATAACAAAAAATACAAAATTCAGTTTAAACCATATAAAATAATTTTACATACCTGTACATCACTCAGCAGTTCTTCTTGCCTCCTTAATCTAGCAACCTCATTACGTAATTTTTCCAACTGGACATTAGCCTCTTTGAGAGCATTTGATTTTTCTTTAATTTCTTGATCTCTCAACAGAACTAAATTCTTAACTTTATTTAATTCTTGATTTTGTAAACTTTCTAACTGTTCGTTGTTTTCTTTGTGTAAAAGTATTTTAGAATTGAATTCTGAAAATAAAACTTGTAATGACATATAAAATATTATTCAAACTTGTATATTGTCATACCTATAGAAAGGAAAGTAAAACCTTGCATTTATTTAATAAGTCGTATGACTAACTAAGAAAAACACATTTTTTTAGCAAAAATCGATTTTATTCATTAATGTAACTACTTCAAAGGCAATATAATCATTCCAAAGCTTCTATATAAGGTCTTTTGTCTCAAAATAGGTTTCACTTTCATATATGTATGTAAGCAAAAATATTTCAAATCGTCTTGTTTTTAGGTTTGTTTTGTTCCAAAACTAGTTTTTTTATAATTTTTGAAAGACAGATAAAAATTTGACTCCTCAACTATCCTCAGTCTTTATCAAAATATATTTTTAAAATTGAAGAGAACTAAAATAAAAATGATTTGGGAACATAAAAATAAATAATAATTATATTTTTACTTTTATTAATCTTGTAAGTATGTACCAAAATATTCAATATTTATTAAAGAATAAAAATGAAGGTGTTAATAAATAGATTACCATGATAGTTCATGTCCTGGGCAATCATTTTTCTAGTACACCACATGATATTTTTGACTCAACCTTTATTCTTTACAATTTTATATCAATCAAAACTATCCACATAAAAGTAATTATTTCTTATCATACACATATAGGTAGTTATTTTTATCAGTAGAAGAAACTTACCTGGGTACCTTTCAAGATAATGAAATTGGAGCATTCTTAGTATTTTATATTACTTAGCTACAAGGTACTTTATGACTGTTTAAACAGGAAATGCCTTGTGAATTTTTTAAATATATTGCACTCATTTGAATTTTAGATTTTGAACTAGTTTTAAACGGGTTCATGAGACTTTTGTATGAATTCTACTTTGGTTTACAGGTTAGTGAATTATTGACGAAATCTAGTTTTTACAATTTTTTCTTTCACAGGTTTGTTTTGAAAACAAATGGAAACATTGTTACAAAAATATAATGCCACATTCAACAGTTTCTTTAAAAAAATGTTTTGAGTGTGAAATAAAAATATGTTGGTCAGTAGCAAAGCTTAAGAAGCAGCTAGTGAATTATTAAACAATTGCACCTATACTATTTTACAATTCAAATATGAAAAATAACTAAAAGTACCTTCAGCATTCTTAAGAGACTCCCTTAGACTAGCTATCTGTTGTTGCGTTTCGTCTCGGTCTTTTTCTAATGACTGTATCCTTTTATCTTTTTCTTTAACTATTTCACGCCATTCTGATTCTTTGATATCCAGTTTTCTTAAAAAATCGTATTCAATTCTGCTCAACCTTTTCTTGAATTCATCGGAATCGATAGGACCATCTTCCCTTACACCTTCTGAAGATACTATAGAATTTAAACTGGAAGTTGAACCTTGAGTTGAGCGACCTCGTAAAGATTCAATCTTTTGAACTGTGGAAGAAGTGATTTTTGCTGTTAACTTGGATAAATCACTCCCTGTTTCTTCGCGAATTTTATTTTTTAAAGACGCAAACATGTTTTAAACTAATCAGCTATAAAACACAAACGTGGCATTATTGAAATGCTTGTATCGTTCACTCAATTATCATTTTCATCATGATTTAATTTATGTTATTTCCAAAATCATCAAAACTTTTAGAGATAAAATTTTGACAGTTCAATTTGTCATCTAATAGATGCTGACGTGCTAAAGGGAAATTTTAGCGCTCAACACAAGAAAAATGCTGACATGTCAAAGTCACTCTTATTATAACGTCGTAGACATTATTTAAATTATTTGTGATGCCATTCTGATTTTAAGTCCATACTAAGTTTAAATCATCTTCTTCTCATCCCTTCTAAAGTATATTGTAGACATTCACGATATTTTCATTTGCTTGTGACGTCATTTGGTAACTAGATGAACAAGCTTCCATTTATACAGGGTGAATCTAATATATACTATATTATGATTTTGTTCAACATACAAATATAAAGTTTAAATATGGATTTTTATTATCCCAATATCTATTTTCGTATTGGTAATTTTACGTTTTTTATGATAAAAATCGTCAATTTGGGCTCTAATTTAGCACTGCTAATTGATAACGTTAGTTGCATACGGTTGTTTTAAGTACATTAGAAGAAAATTTTTTTCTGACATTGCAATAAAAACAATAAAATATCAAAAAGTATTGAATTCTTCAACACACTGGACCTTGCAAGTTGTAATTAAATTAAGCTGTTACATATAAAAGGTTATTAGTTTTTGAACTAAAAATAATCAGGCAATTTAAAAAA
This sequence comes from Diorhabda carinulata, assembly GCF_026250575.1. NCBI lineage: Eukaryota > Metazoa > Arthropoda > Insecta > Coleoptera > Chrysomelidae > Diorhabda > Diorhabda carinulata. The sequence continues at coordinate 34,178,400 of NC_079461.1, read as the reverse complement.
GAATTTGCACCAGTGGCGTAAAAATAGGGTAATAAAAATGACAACTAACCTTGACAGCACGCCACTGGTTAAATTTTTCCAAAGTTTGTTTATGTCAGAGCATTTAGGTGAAGAAATTTGAAAAAAACATTTGAAGTTGTTCTTGATTTATAGCAAATTTTTGATTTAAAATTTTGAGCACCCTATATTTCAGTGACTAGGCCCCGTAAGGGTCCTATTCTCTTATCAAAATGAATCATTTATTGAGATGTCTCTGTGGTAGAGCGTTGTAGAATATAGAAACACCCTGTAGAATATTTTGTAATAATATTTAAAATGATCGTACAAAAAAATTGATTATCGAGCAATTAAGTTTTGAAAAAAAAATGTAACAAAAACCATCTTTATAATTGCATTTAATACGCATTATTACAAATGCTTATTTTCTCACGCCTTGTATAATCTGAGTAAGATCTATTAACATCTCTACATAACCTTGTATATACGACGATCCAAATTGATTGTATACTTAAAAATCCTATGGGATTTTTAATCCTTAACTACATCCTTATCCTCAACTACAAGTGGAAATGCCCTAGTCCTACTACCCCAACATCTTTCTAATTAAAGTCTTTGCGCCAGTATTCCAGTGCGTACGCGCATTTAAAACGAACCACCACCACCTCACCTCCGGGAACCCGGGATCGATACAAGGTTAGTTGACAATCGTATATCGTACATAAAAAAACGACGTTTCCGCTTTGTTTAACAATAATGTCTATTGATTGTTAAATGCAACAATGATTAACGGTAAGTCTGCTTCCTAATCTTATTATGTAAGAGAAAGTTAACGCCTTTATAATATAGCTTGTAGTATTTTTGTTTTGAGATCATTATTACATCCGCTGACGTGAATCCGATAACTGATTGGTTTTCACTGACGTCATCGCGTTCCAGTAACACTATGTAGATATTTATATATACGAATATAAACCCACTTATCAATTTATTGATACAATTAACACGGGTTTTTATGTGATTATACGATTTATAGGTTATAATACAAATTTAATGAATGAATTATTTCTTTTTTTTTGTTTTTTATTAGATGTAGGTGGGGCTAGAAGAAGTATTTGAACTTTTGACGTTTATAAAATGATTAATAATGTTTTTAAATGAAAAAATATATTTAGAAGTGTCATTTGATTGCTTTTGTAATTAATTTTGAGACGTTAAGGTTGATGTAACGAGAGGTAAAAGTCAGTGGAGAAAAAAAGTAACAAAGGATTTTGCCGTCACCAGCGGCGTCCCAATATAAATTTTATATTGAAATTCTTATTCTATTTTTGTATTCCACTTTCTTCTCTTCTTCTCACTACGTTCAATTCGCGTCTGTTGGCCTCGTTCCTTATTTTATCTAGCCTCTTCATTATTTTCCAAAGTATTTTCACTTTGGACGTTTTTGTACGTTGTATTATATCTTTTATGTTGAAAAATACCCTGTACAGGAGTGGATATTGTCTAATTTACACTATTGGTCAAATCTATGTAGATTACTAGAGGTTTTCTAAAAAAAATTTGTTCGCTAATAGCTGAAATAGAAGGAAAAAGTAAATAAAACGTAAAAGTAAAACTGAGGCAGGAAACTCAGAAGGATTTTAGCACAAATCGAAGAATAACGACAATTTAGTAGAAAGTAAGTAGAAAAATCAATGGAGAAGGTGGAGAAGACAAACAAGAAATGATGGTTCGATGAAGAAGTGATAGAAGAAACTGGAGAAAATACTCAGAAATCCGAAAGAATACTCGGAATATTGAAGAACACGTATAACTAAAAAAATTTACCAAAAAATATGAGACAGGACAACGAATTACGAAGGAAGACTGTTAACGAATCCAGAAGATAAAAGATGGGCTTAACACTTTAAAGAAATCTTCTAACAGATAGAAAATTTGAAAAACCAGTACAGGAAAGAATAAGAATACAACTGAAATCATTAAATACGGCGGGGAAGATATATAGAAAAAAATATGCAGAATAACACGAAAAACTTTTTTTTTGGATCGATCCACGTCATAAATATTAGTTCTGCAAGCAATCTGATCTTATTTTGATCCAATTTCTTCCAAACTTAACCTTCAAATTTGTGTCCTTCCGTCAGTTACATTTTGGCAATTTTATCCCACGTCCATCTTTTATTCCGTACTAGCCTACTTGCTGATGCTGGTTTGCCGAAGCCTTCAAGATAGTCCCCACTATCCCTAGTTAATTTCAAAGGAATCCAGCTCTAGCTGTCGGCCGTTCGTCGCCGAGCAATTGGAATTTGTTTTCACTAGAAACATGATGATCAGATACAAAAAACATGAGCTGAAAATGTAGGGTCCCCCTTTATCGTTGCGATACTGGGGAGCCCAGTGTTTACCGCTGATCTGTTAATTCCACTCCTTTTAGAAAGTCCAAAATGTGTAGCGTCGGATTTTGGAAGGGTCTAAGAGGGACTGAACCTGCGAGCAGGTGGGGACCTCGCGGGGCCCCGCTCAATTACTAATTTGAGCATTTTCTCTAAAAATTGTTCGGAAATATCACGTTCCAGTTAATTTCGATTCTCCTTAAGTGGGACCCGAATCGATTTTAGCTACACTACTTCTTAATCCGATGCTGAAAATGTCGTTTTCTATTTCATCCGCCCTCAGGTGTAGTACTTTGGATTTCCATAGTATTTCGAGAGAATTTAGATGGAGGTTTCGTCCTCTCTACTAAGTCTAGCATCTTCAAGTTTCTATTGAGACATCAGTGCCCCTATGGAACTCTCTCTCTCTGGTTTATAGCTTTACAGCTTTAATTCATTTGTTGTCTAAGGTTATCCCATTGATTTACCTTCTTTTCCAATGATTTTTCTCCTGGTACGCTTTCCAGTACTAGGTGGAGAGGCGGGATATTTAAAATGAGTCTTTGTAGTAATCAGAACAAGTTTTAGTTAAACCCCATATTAAATTTGCGTTTTGTTTCAGGTTCTAATTAGTGAGTGCCTGGTGACCCGGGCCTTTAAGACTATTTCGTGGGGTGTAATCACTCTCATGCTGAAATTTCGGCTGGTCTCAACGCATTTTCTGAAACAGCCATAGATTGCGATATGTGTCGAGATAGAGATATGAACCCCATGTGTTCCGAGTCATAACTCCATAAACATCGTTAAATTTATAAAAAAATAACTATTGCATATTCATCAATTTCGTTAATCATTTCTATACGTAGGAGGTATAAATTTTTCATAAGTAACCGGATTTATTTGCAGTGGCTCCCTAAGAAGAGGTGAGTTTGATTGTTTCCCAATAATTTTTGCGGTAAACCATCTTATAATGAAGAATCGTGGCATCGATATTTATCTCTAACTAATTTAGTTGCAATTTTACAACTTGAGGTATAATTGGGGATCAAACTGTAGTTTAAACTATGGATTAGTCTCTAGTTTGAACCAAGAATAAACCAAAGTTGCTCTATTTTTGTAGGTTATAGTTGAATCCATTTTTTTTTGTCAGTTATTACCCCCAAATTAAACTATCTGCTACTAATTAAGCTTGAGCCAACTAAAATTCTATTTACCTGCTGATACTACATTGAAATTGAGTAAAATTTGAAAACTTATTCATCCCCATCGTCGAATATATCAAATTTGAAGTTATTTTAGCAAAAACAATTCTTTAATCAAGGTAATATCGTAAAACGTTGAACAGTTTGGAAAAGCTAGGTTAGAATCCAAAGTTTCAAATTAAACTAAAGTTTAAACTACTCCTAGACCGTCAAAAAAAGAAATGTGGGGAGCTATGGAACAAAATGGAATCTCAAAATATGATACAAGGAACGAGAATTTTATATAATGGAAACTCTTCACTCAAATAATATTATAAAACAATTTGAAAAAGTTAGGTTAGGTTCTAAAGTTTAAATTACCCCTATACCACAAGTGACGTTTAAACCTAACCTAACCTAATCAAAGTTTGTCGTTAAACGCCATCTATAAAACGTGGAAAAGTCTATTTCTGTGGTTTAAACTGGCGTTTAAGGTCACGTGATAGCGAATACACTAACAAAAAACATACAACGAAGCAAAGTTAAAACAAGAATGTAAAGACGGACATGTACGGTGTGTTCGTAAGTTGAGTAAAAGGTTTTTCAAACATATGGACCTTGCTCTACATCCGAAAAGATAGAAGGGCCTAGAAACTTACAGAAACTAAAGTTTATATAGTCCGGAGGAAAACCAAATTCGAATGAATTCACAATAAGTCCATAAAACAGTAAAAACTTATCAGGAGGAATCGTAACGGAATTAATCAAATTCGGATCCAAAAACCTCCGACGAATACTACGAAACTTGTTCCAATGAACAAATGCAAGAGAAAATAGAGAAAGAAAAGGCAGAATTCACACCAGAAAGATCTACAATAGATCACATCTACACTTGACATAACACCAGCAACGGTTTCGTAACAACTAGAACTTGATTTGTTTCACACCATCTACTCTGTTGAAAACATGGAATACACGCGAAAATATTGGAAAAAGAAGGGCGAGGGAAAGGGAATTCCAGTCAGAAATGAACACCTATACTCATTAAACTTTGCAGATTACAATTAGTCATAGTATCATAGTGCAGAATGAGGAGGATCTGGGTTGTATGGCGAGGAAGTTACTTAGAGAAAGTACGACATGAAATATACTTTGAGAAAACAGAATATGGATAGAAAAGTAGATAACCTAGAAGTAAATGAAAACCTGTAGATACATTCAAATATCTAGGATTAAAAACAACGGAAAAATAAATAAAAAATAGACTGGAACAGATACGGGGATGCATTAGACAGCACAATGGTTCAAAGTACACGGCGCTGAAAACTAATCAATAAAAGGAATGAAAACAACAAAAACATAGCGGTGGAAAAGGATTAATAATCCGGTCAATTTAGACATTTAGACAAATGTTCCCCATCATTCCCATGTATGGAAAAAATTTTAATCAAAGTCAAATGTCAAAAAAATGAGTTTTTCGCCATTATCAGCAAAACGGTGAGTTTTATCCTAAAAATACCTTAGATGAAAATTGTACATCATAAAATTATTTACAAAAAACGTATTAATACTTTTTTTCCTATAAGCCACTGTTTCTGAGATATAATCATTCAAAAAGTTGTCGTATTTAATAACTTTTCTTACAACATTGAAATGAACCGAGACTTGTTGCGAGTATTTGTAAGAAATTTTTGTTGGCTCGTTGGAACTGTCATAAGTTCATTAAATAACTCTTCAATTGACGCTATCATTATAGTCATTAAATACGACAGTAAATCTGTAAACTTTCACAACTGTTTAAATCGTTATATCTCAGAAACGGTAGCTCGTAGGAAAAAAAGTATGAATACGTTTTTTGTAGATAATTTCATGATCTACAATTTTCATCTGAGGTATTTTCATGATAAAACTTACCGTTTTGCTAATAATCGCGAAAAACTCATTTTTTTTACCTTTGACCTTGAAAAATAAACATTCAAATTTTATTTTCAATTGTATTTTGATGATTAATTTTATTATTATGTAGCTTCACTCTTATTTTTTGGTTTAATTTGACCGGACTATAATTATTCGCACCGAAATTACGGATTGACGAGACTTGACAGAATAACTAATAATGAGATACGTAGACGGATGAACATGACTAAGAGTGCTATTGAATATATCGACGAAAGAATTGCCGACTGGCGTCCCAAAGATACAAGAAAATTTACAAAACAAAAGTTTAATTACATCTTGACACTCAATTTTTCCCATTACCATATAACGACTCACTTCGACGATTATTATCAACAGAATAATTGTCCAAAATGACATTTTAGTGGGAATGTGTGCGCAAATATATTTCCCAACTTATATTCATAAGTACCGGCATTTTCAGACGAACCCTGTACATTTTATCGACTTGACATTGAAATAAATGCCGGTGCACGAATCGATCTTTTATTAATTCCGAAATAAAATAATTAGTTAATAGAGTCACGTCGGTTCAAATTTGTTTATAATTGTGGTCCAAAGAACAGTAATAAAGTGAATTCGTGATAATAGAGTACACAGGATATTTTTAAAGGTACAATTCGATACGAGTATTTTTTATGTTAAGCGAGGTTATGGTTATGTAATATATAATACTCCAATATGGACAGTTCTCGTTCTAAACACTTTATCTATACTGCGCATGCTTGAGGATGCGCAGAACCGAGCTTTTACTTACAGAATCTATCCATTTAAGAGTATTACGTATACGGTAATCTCAAGATTACTTAGTAGGCACTAACTTAGGCAGTGTCCTTGTGACGTTCGTCGATTATACAGGGCAAGGTTACTAGAATAACAGAAGGTTTGTGACAATAACAAGATGCGCAGTAGACAAGTGACGTCACCGGTTCTCCACAACTGTGAGAACGGCAACAACGTTAGCATCTGTCAAAATTGTAAAAGTAACAATAGTTGCTTGCATTAATTAATTAAAAATGGTTTTCCTTCAATAAAACGCAAATGAATGGATGCAAAAATAGTTTTAAAAACAAGAAATTAAATCAAAAAAATGTATCCTACCATCGTTTTCCGAAGGAAAATATTTTATTAAAGAAGTGGATATATATCTGTGAGTTGCGTTCATTTAATAGAGCAATATCCTCATATCTCGAATATAATGTTAGTGAGGTTATGTTTGACATAAAAATATAAACATAATGACGTAGCTGGTGTTCTAGCAGCTGATCTATTATTGTAGTAACCTTGATACAGGGTATAGTCGTTGAGTTACTCGTGTCTTTTATTTATTAGGAATGACTCCGAGCATAAATCGATTTTTTTTCCTAAATTTGCACAACCTTTTTTGATATTCGCGTACAGTTTGAGTGTGTTTGTCAGCTGTTTGTTTACGATACAAAAGTCTCGTCTGGCAATATTGATTAAGTTGCTTTAAATTTTGTGTTTTCAATGAAGTTACGACTAAAAATCATTGAAAATGTTGGAAAAGTGCTTTTCCAAAATCTATCTTATGCCAGTCGTTATTAAATTGCGAGATTTTTGCGCTAATAACTCAAATTTTCACAATCTCTCCGAGAATTGACTTTCCAGGTCTCAAAATATCTATCATTATATATTTTTCTTATATTTTTGTAAGAGTTCTATGCAATAAAGTTATTTTAAATCTCATAAATATTAATAGGCCTATCATTTTATTAACCTCTATCTTGTAGTTGTTAGGCTGAACTTGAATTTATATTTATACTTTTTTTAATGTATAGTAAATCTAAAGTCAATGATAAACTATAAAAAAACAAGGTTGTTCGACGTAATTTCAAAAATTGTCAAGATCAATATACAAACGTTCTCTTTTATTCAGTGAATTATTAGTTTATGTATAAAAATTTAAATTTCTTTAATTTCTTATTTTTCAGACCTTTTGATTTGAAAAAATCTCCTTGATTTTAGGTCTCTTCTGTTTTAAAATTAGTTTTTTTTTAATAATTTTTTGAAAGAAAGATAAAATTTGACGTTTCGACTTTTCTCTAAGTCCAATATTTCGATATCAGTCACAATCATGTCACGCATTTTCGTGTTGAAAGATCCGTGGATTTTCTGCTCCCAAAACTGGTCATTTAAGACTAATAGCGTCACTTAGGCACCTCAAAATGGCTAACTAGTACTCTGTATTGACCTTTTGACTAATTGGAGTGAATTTACGGTGACCCACACCACAATAAACGGCTCCGGTTCATTTTAAAAACTCTATTCTCTAGATTCAGATAAAAAATTAGAAGTTTTGCACAAAAGAATACCTACACGCTGCAAATAGTATCAAATCTGGATAATACGGCGGATGCTCAACTAATTCGAATTCTATCTGAGCTATCCTAATGCAATAAATATTTCCTCATACACCAGCGTATGTCTGCATCATCGATTTGACCAAGGCATTTGATAGGGTCCGCCTCTCCGACATCATATAACGAAAGAAACGCCAGACACCATCGTAAGAGCAGTTCGCAGTTTCAATACGAACAACACGTAAAGGCAGCGTCAGCCCATTTCTATTTAATATTTTAATGGACAGAATTATAGAGGAAATATCATCACTAAATATGGGATACCGAATGGGACAGAATAAAAGCATGGTATGCAGCTATTTTCAGGACGGCCCACAGAGATAACTACACAAATTCTGCTAGGTCGGCCAAGCGATGAAAATGACTATAACCACAGAAAAAACGAAAAGCATAACCTTTGGTAGTTGAGGAATAAATCATCGAAAAAGTCTCACAATTTAAATACCTGGATATGGACCTGTCGAGTTATAACGATCCAGTGGAGGGTCTAAGAAGCCAGATCAACGAAGCGACTGCCATATCGGGCTGCATGAGAAAGGATAGCAAGGTTAGGATCTATAAGACTTGTATCAGAGTATCAAAGAATGCTTCGGGTAGATGAAATAAAAACGCTCAGGACTGTAGTGGGAAAAACAAGAGCAGATCGAATCAGGGAACAATGTGAGGTGCAAGACATCGTAAGATGGGGGAGACAAAGAAAAAGATACTGGTAAACCCACGTGAGAAAATGAAAGAGAATAGACTGCCACTTGAAGGGAAACCAATAGGAAAAAGAGAACCACTTAAGAGATGGACGAACAGCTGACAGTCCACCTTCCAGGAACTGATACAGAGGAACCTGCAAAACTAACAGATTATGTCATCATCTTTAAAATGAATAAGAAGAAGAATAAATATCTGTACCCACATTGACTTTAAATATACTATAACAGTAAACGATTAAATTTTTTTATCATTGATGACCGTTTCAATATAAATGTTGTGACATTGTTAATACGGTAGTACAAGGAAGGTTACCGGAAAATTCCGGTAAATATCAATACGATCGTTTTATTGTTAGTATCGATATTTCTTAGTACGAATTCGGTACGTGTGGTTTCGAAAATATTTTTTTATATAAATAAGCGTACATTTCATTTCAGAACGAATAGGTTAGAATGAAAGGTCCGACTAGAAAGGAAGACGTAGTTACGAAACTACACGACGCGAAGATAGGTAAACAGAAGAGAATTATAAATAACGCTTTTGTAAATAAAACTTCATCGTTACCGACGACGTACGACGAAGCAAAAGCTACTTGTAAGGCAAGAAAGAGAAAAGAAAGACAAGAAAGTATAAGTTCTCTATGCCAGGAGCGTAAAGTGATCAGGTCCAATTCCGAAGAAAGACCTGCTCAGAAGAAACACGTAGAAAACAATAATAATATTAGAAGAGTATCTAGTAGTGAAGATTTCCAATGTCAGAGATCCAATTCTGCAGATAGAATTTATAATGCTTCTTCCAAAAAGGCGTCCGACAAATCTTTAACTTACGAAGATTACGAACACGAAAAAAGAAGGTAAGATTCATAATATTTATCATTAGAGTCGCGGTTTACAAAGAGTTAATCGTGGAATTAATTTGCGTGGATAAAAGACGTGGTTTTTTTTAGAATAGTCTCGATATAGACCAACAGGGAAAACCCGCAGAAATCGTGCAACATAGATAATTCAATTAACACTATCCCCTTTAAAGTTTTCCGACGAGTAAGGCCCCCACTTGTAAACTGCAATTGATTTAGTGTGAATCATATTCATCATCTTGCAAACCAAGACTTGTTTACTGTACTCTACCGTATTGCGAACCTCTACTCGACTAAATATAGTACGAAGTACGTTTTAGTGATTGACACTTGCTAATCAATCAATTACACTGAGACAATACGTGATTAGTTCTGTTATGTGATCGTCATACATTTCATTTCCATTTATATGTCTCTATGAATAAACGAGGTTTACTTTCGTTCCAATAACGACTGTTGTGTCTATCAATTTCGTCCACTATAGTACTCGCTCCTACCAAAGATTATATACTCGATAGATCTGCCACTCTGTATAAAAATTTGAAGACAAAGTTCGATCCTAGCGACATCTCTCAAATTGGTTTTGTACCAAGAAAAAAGATTTCTACAATCAAAGATTTCATCTAAGGTTCATATCCATGCTAATTTCGCGGGAAATTTCAAAATAACTCGAGTAATTTTAAATGCTCGAAGCTATTGTCCCATCGAATTGTGAATGAAACAAAAATATGCAAAATACTTTCATTTTGTCAACATTTCAATTATTGTTGTTTACAAGAAAATATAAATACCTGAAATTAAAATGCTGTTTAAATGAAGTATTTTGTAAAATATTTTGGTTTCATTTACAATTTATGTAACAATCACGTCTGAACATCTAAATTTCACAATTAAATGGTTCATATAAGATTGAAACACAGAATGATTATTAAAATTTTTATTTTGTTTTTGACATTTTATAACTATATCCACAAACAAAAAATTTTCCTTCACACTTTAGCAGGCTTAGGACTGTCAACAGTGAAATGTTGGCATGTTTAAAAAGTGTTTCTGGTTGTACATGGTACATACAATGGTATATAAAAAACTGATTTTATAACCATGGTTAATTAATGATTACCGTTGTCTTTCTTGCAGCTTTCCCTATATTTAATATATGCCATATTCATCACAACATCGTAGTCTTTATATTGTTGATCTTTGCCCTTCAAAATTTTATTAATTATACCTATGTAATGAAAGATCCATATATTAAAACTAATATTTATAAACATATTTACATAATCCTTATGATCTGAACAAAATATTGAGGAAATGTCTGTCAAAACCTCCAAGCGAAATATTTGTTTCTTTATGCCTAACGAATTGATTAACTGAGAAAATCTTTCAAATTTTATCAGAAAAATCACAGAATTTTGCTGAAAGTGCACATAAAACATTTTTTTTTATATTCCCTAGAATATATTAATGAATTTGTCTTAATTAATTCGTTTGACAATATTATATTTTTACACAAGTGGCATTTGAGACTTTTAAATCATTTCTTCGCTACTGAACCTGCCACATCAGGAACGACAAGCTCTAATCCTGTATATTTTGAGTTTCTATGGTTTATAAATTGGGACATCACTTTTAACTAGGATTCATAAGAGGTTTATTGTCACAGTAAATATAAGTACTTACCAGGTAAATGTAGAGTTGGTAGTGAAAGTTATTTTAACCTGTCATTGAAGTTTTGTACAAATTGGTTCAAAATGAATATCACACATTCTATGTGATGATAATACTGTATCTGCAAGCATTAACTTGGGTTTATTCATTTTTTGCAACCAAATTCTGCAAACGTCTTCATTCGTAAGAATGGAATGTCTATAAAAAAGTAAAATAAGGATAAAATCATTCAACAAAATAATTTCCTAAATACAAATTAATGAGGTTAGGAAGAAAAGAGTTATTCTCGTGTAGATATGAACTTGATTTCAATTTAAATATTTTTATTTTGATAACGAGTAGTAAATATTACTTACTCACCTTATCAGTTGCTTATTCGTGCATCCTGGTACACAGCAGGCCTTTACTCGTCTACTCATATTGAGTAAGTAAACACGACAGCATAATTCGCAACAATTAATAACTTTTAAATGCATAAAAATGCAAATAGCTAATAAACAAACAATATCAAACACCTTTGCAAGAATGACGTTGTTCATTCAATAATCTTGGTTATTTCTCGATGCATGATTGCAACTTAGTTTCAGAATCCAGATTGACAAACATTCAAAAATAAAACACCAAAAAAAAAGTTCGAAGTCCATACGCTCGTGCAACTTTGCAAGGAATTCGTTTTATTTCGTTTTACTTCGAGTCCTTTACTCGTGCGCAAAAACTGAAAGCTGACGAATACGAAGATCAATTTCTATCTATCTACAATTCCTCGATGTATTGCGCACGTCATAACCTAATTGTAAACGCTAGCATGAACTCGCTATGTTGGTAGTCTGATAATGAATTAGTTCTCTGTTTCGCTGACACTCAATTTCACGCGCCAAAGTAATAATTAATTGACATATTTGACATGTGTTCGTTTCGGAAACCACTTATTGTACGAGGTTTATCCGTAAAATAAAATTTCCAACGAGCAGGGAACGCTAGTGATGCTGTTAAAACAAGAGTTTTTGTAACTTGTTAATCTGGTTTATCCCGATCAAAATACGGTGTAAATGCCATCAATCCTGAATATCTGGAAGAAATGTCGTTGCAATTTTATCTATCTACTAGCTCAATGTATTTACATCTTTCGTCGTGTAATTGGTAGTTAGCACGCTGGCCTTGACACATGAAAGTTGCGCTGAAGTGATTGCTTACTCTTATGTATAAATTTTTAGTTTTTGTTTTTTTTTGTAGATCTAATGAAAGATTTGCCAGACCTTTGACTTTAAAGGGAAAAAAGCACCCCACGAAACGACTAAAAGTGAAATGCTTTCCAAGAACAAAGTACAAACCTGAAATATTACCCGAAACGAAAGATCATAATAAAAAATCGAATTATCCACAACAAGAACAAGATAATTCCTCGGGTTTCCTCCAATTGCACATAGACGAAAGAGAAAGATCTCCTAGTCCAACTCAAGAATTAGTTTCGCCGGTAGTCGATTGGTCGACTTTACACGAACAAGTCGATTGTTCGGAACCTTTGTTATCGCAAACGTCTCGAGACAGAACCGAAACGACGGAAATAATGCCCGTGGTTGCTTCGAATCGATTATTGTCTTCCCCGAGGAACTCGATTATCGCTACGCACAGGATCTACTTAGACCCCGACGTTCCTAAAGTCACCAGTAACATAGAAAACAAACCGCAGAATCCTTTAGACGAAAGATTATACAAAATCGCCAAACAGATTAACGGCATCAAGAAGAAAATAAAGAAATACGAGAATGAGTTCGAAACGAAACACGGTTATAGGCCGTCACACGCGGAAAAAATGACAGACAAGAATATTAAGAAGTTGTATACGGATTTGAGTTCGTTAAAACGAGACCAAAAACAATTAGCGGACATTTCGAATGGTAGTACTTTGTTACCTGTAGAAGACAGAACGAAACAACTCAGTGTGGTTAATTTGCAAGCAACCATCAATGAAATGGAGAAGGTAAGTGTTGTGTTCTATACAATGGCGGATTTGGTATATATTTGACATTATTAATCATATTATTATCTATCTATGTGAAACTTGCAAGTACTTTCTACAAACGAAATCCAATATTTAAATCATCCGACTTTCTGAAGATGTAACCTTAAATTCTCGCCAGGAGATTCTTCCTCAGGAATATAAAAACTAGTACACAGATGGGGTGAACAATTAGTATCAACCCTTTCGTTGCTATTGACGCCAAATACAAGGTGTACCAGAAAAACTTACTTATTCGAAAAAACTTCCGAGCGGTGGGTTAGGGGGTAAGATGAACTTGTCAGGTATCAATATTTTGCCACACTAGCAACTTTTTAGAGGAATTCAAAACGAAAAATGTTTAGTGTACTTAACCTCCTGGGGTACCCGCATGTATCTGGGGTTCCATCACCATCTATTCAACTATTTCTTACCCCGTGAATTGGAACTCCCGCGAGAGGGGTTATCTCAACCCTATTGACGACACAGGACAAGATAATCCAAGTCTTCCAGTATAAAAAGACTGTTCTTTAGTTTTTAAAAACGAACTTCAAAATTCTCATAAGTTAATTCGGTGTTTCGTTTTGTATACAGTATTTTTGACATACCCTCGTAAAAACAAGTCTAATAGCATCAGATCGGGAGATCGTGTTGGACATTATATCGATCCTCGCCTCCCTATTCACCGATTTGAAGGATTTGGTTCAGATACCGCAAGATATTCATTTGGTTGTCCATCTTGTTGAAACCACGACTTCTGGGTTTGCGGGATTTGTACAAAAAGTTTACTAAAATGACCTGAGCACGATTGTTGATAAACGACAGTAAAAATTTAACTACGTCAATCAAGAATATTTGCAATTTGTACAACAGAGTAATTTAAAATGACGTAGATTCGTATCGTTTTCGTATGTACATGATAACATACGGTAGGAAGTCACGAATACGACTCGATAACAAAATTATAAACATCAGTCTACAATAGTTAAAAAGTGAAAGTGATATTTAAGCGGAGAAAAAATTCTAAAATCAAAATAATAAACTGGTACTTTTTATATCTCAATATATAACAAGTGTTAGAAATACAAAAACAATAGTGAAAACATACGAGGACCGCATACAAATAAATTAGCAGAAGCGAAGATGTTTAAAGGAAACGTTGATGAATAAAAAGATATTAATAGAGATGATTCAAGGAAAAAGTTGAAGTAATATTAAAAGCTATTTTGAAAGAAGTGAAAAGATTTATTCCACGTGGATATCTTTTTTGGTTCCCATTCCATATTATATCTTTTTCCTCGAGTATACTACCAATAACTTTATCCCATGTTGCTCCAAGTCTTCTTTGTTTATTTCTACTTAGTTTCGAGTCCCATACTCTCTTCACTGGTCTCGAATATTCCATTCCTTCCAACCTAAACTGTGTTTGCTCAATGAATTCCTCGAGTATGAAATCTCTTCCGCGTCTAACATACTTCATCCCTGCAGCTTGCAATGCATTTTTTATCTATTAGTGACAGTCCATGCTTCACGGTCGTAACTCAATGTTGCTCTAAGTCTTCTTTGTTTATTTCTACTTAGTTTCGAGTCCCATACTCTCTTCACTGGTCTCGAATATTCCATTCCTTCCAACCTAAACTGTGTTTGCTCAATGAATTCCTCGAGTATGAAATCTCTTCCGCGTCTAACATACTTCATCCCTGCAGCTTGCAATGCATTTTTTATCTATTAGTGACAGTCCATGCTTCACGGTCGTAACTCAATGTTGCTCTAAGTCTTCTTTGTTTATTTCTACTTAGTTTCGAGTCCCATACTCTCTTCACTGGTCTCGAATATTCCATTCCTTCCAACCTAAACTGTGTTTGCTCAATGAATTCCTCGAGTATGAAATCTCTTCCGCGTCTAACATACTTCATCCCTGCAGCTTGCAATGCATTTTTTATCTATTAGTGACAGTCCATGCTTCACGGTCGTAACTCAATGTTGCTCTAAGTCTTCTTTGTTTATTTCTACTTAGTTTCGAGTCCCATACTCTTTTCACTGGTCTCGAATATTCCATTCCTTCCAACCTAAACTGTGTTTGCTCAATGAATTCCTTGAGTATGACATCTCTTCCACATCTAACATACTTCATCCCTGCAGCTTGCAATGCATTTTTTATCTATTAGTGACAGTCCATGCTTCACGGTCGTAACTCAATGTTGCTCTAAGTCTTCTTTGTTTATTTCTACTTAGTTTCGAGTCCCATACTCTTTTCACTGGTCTCGAATATTCCATTCCTTCCAACCTAAACTGTGTTTGCTCAATGAATTCCTTGAGTATGAAATCTCTTCCGCGTCTAACATACTTCATCCCTGCAGCTTGCAATGCATTTTTTATCTATTAGTGACAGTCCATGCTTCACGGTCGTAACTCAATGTTGATCTATAAATTTTGTTTCAAAGATTTAGTTTAATCTTTCTTGAACCTTCTTTATTATTGATTCAGCAGCTTTATACTAAAATATCAATTTCAATTCTCTTGGTAATCTACAACTGTTCTAATTCTACATTAATTGGTTATTGTTTGAGTGCTATAGTGTGTTCTACATTGATTCTCAAAACAAACTGCTTCAGTGTACTCTTCCAGATCTCAAAGTTTTTTTGTAGATCTTGGAGGTTTACATCTAGAAGGACCGTACTTTGGTACTTGGTCTTTGTCAAAAGCTTTCTTCATACCAATAAATGCAAATAATGCATCTGCGGCGGCGGACAGCTTTATCTAATTCTTTGATGTATATAATACATGAGCCTGTACATTTTTGTCTTTGGGAAATAAGTATCAATCAAAGAATTTTCTATTTTTGGTCTCAATTTTTTTGTATTTTGGTATTTTTGTTGTATTACAAGCTATGTTGCATACTTTTGTAAATAAGTCAACATAGTTTTTAACATTTCAGCTGTAACT
Organism: Diorhabda carinulata; assembly: GCF_026250575.1. Classification (NCBI taxonomy): domain Eukaryota; kingdom Metazoa; phylum Arthropoda; class Insecta; order Coleoptera; family Chrysomelidae; genus Diorhabda; species Diorhabda carinulata. The sequence continues at coordinate 34,162,336 of NC_079461.1, read as the reverse complement.
TCTTCCGTTATCCTTTTTCCGTTTTCATGGTTGTCGTCTTGTATGTATATTTCGTCGCGTTTAATTGTTTTCTAAAACAATTTCTAGTTTCCTTTCCTGTCATTTTTCAATTTATTACCGAAATCTATATTTCATTGCCATAATAAAATGTTTCCAATTAATATTTATTTTCAGAAATTAACATCGAAACGAGAAGCTGCAAATCGGAGCTGTAATCTGGAAGAAATGTCTTCGGAGCAGTTGGTGGAAGAAAAAGTTGCCGTCCAAAAGGCTTTACTATTTCTAGAATCGATTCATGGACGACCAAATACAAAAGCTGACCGTGATGTAGTTCGACCTTTCTACGATAGATATCGCACGCTAAAGAGAATGATATCAAAGTTAACATCGGTAAGTGTTTCATAATTACAAATAAAAATTATAGTTTAGGCATAAAATATTCAACCATAAATTTTTGTTGTGTGAACCATTACTGACAAGTAACAAGTGACAAGTGACAAGTAACAAGTAACAAGTAACAAGTAACAAGTGACAAGTAACAAGTAACAAGTGACAATCAACAATCGACGAAAATCAGTTTTTCGCAAATATCTTTTTCGTTTCCTCACCACCTACGAGGTGGAATGCAGGGCGAGTTTTTCTACATGGATTCCCTCGTAGACATAATCCATGATATTCAATTCAAGTTTTCTTATTCAAGAATAAATAATTTTTTATTGGAATTCAGTAAAATACAAAAAAACGTGAACTTTAGAATATAATTTTTTTTATTCATTGTCGATATCTTCATTTTCTCGATCAGTAATAGTTGCTGACAAAACATCGAATGGACTCATCAACATCTTGATCATTTCCATCATTTGTTTACTATGCATTTAAGCAAGACTGGCCACGGCAACGTCCACAAACTTTTGAACACCTCAATCAAATTTTTTTGCATCCACAACCATTTCTTACAATTACAATTACGGTAGATCATCAGGGGCTGGTGGTTAAAGTCGTTATTGGCTGTATTACATTATTTTTTAACTCTCAATCCCGATGTTCTGGATCAATTTCTCTTCCTAGCCAAGCTGGTGGACCGGTTCTCCATCAAAATAACCGACGATAGGAATAACGCAAAAAAATTTAAAAGAATCACAAACCGAGAAGAATCGTTTTTTCTTGCAAGCTCACTTTTCAATTTCTTCTAGCCAAAAATCCCAAATCTTCGCTTTTCCTCATTGAGAAAACTTAGAAAACACAACCTCACGCAACCACCACAACCCTGGCCCTGCAGAGGAGGTATTCCTTTATCAGGACCCGCTCCAACAAACCATCCTCCTATAAAAATTTTCCTTGTCCTACCAAATTCTATTCAACGAATCTTCTCCTCAGCCAGTTTTGTACTTGATAGTATTGTCGATTATTATCTATTGAAGGCAATTGATGTCCACTGTCACTTCATGTGGTTTGATATTTTCTGATGTCTATTGACGTCAATAGAGGTCGAATCACATAAATTCTTAAATATTCAGATGAATTGACGTCTACTTTTGTCAGATATTGTCGAATAACATCTATTGAAGCTCATTCGGGTGAATTGGCGTCTACTTTTGTCAGATATTGTCGAATAACATCTATTGAAGCTTATTCAGGTGAATTGGCGTCTACTTTCGTCAGATATTGTCGAATAACATCTATTGAAGCTCATTCAGGTGAACTGGCGTCTACTTTTGTCAGATATTGTCGAATAACATCTATTGAAGCTCATTCAGGTGAATTGGCGTCTACTTTTGTCAGATATTGTCGAATCACATAAATTCTTAAATATTCAGATGAATTGGCGTCTACTTTTGTCAGATATCGTCGAATAACATCTATTGAAGCTTATCGAACCTTCGAACTTATGAAAATCTTTACATTAAGGAATGATTTCCATGTCATGAAAACTAGCATGGGAGCTGACATAAAGAGGACTCGTCCAAACCAGTTTGGTAATTTTTTGCAAAAACTATATGTAGTTCTATAATTTTTGTTACAGAACAACATTGGCGGTAACGAGTTAGCGACAATCCACGAAAACGAAACTATGAACTTCGTCACTCCAACATCTTCGTCTCAATCGAACGACACCGAATCGGAAAAAACCGTTTTACCTTCGACGAGCACCGACAGCGATACCGATAGCTCGGCGAAAGATAATATTCACTCTATGTCCAAAGAAGAACTGATCGAACAACTTCGGATAACGACGGAGGAAAGGAAAGAATTGAAGAGGAAGATAAAGGAATTTGAATTGAATGTGCAACTGACGACTGGAAAGATGATCCAAAAGGAAGATAAAGCTCCTATGGAGAATTTTTATGTATCATACAAGAAGATTAAAGCGAAGTCGAGACTTTTGGAAGCTCTTGTTGGAAAAATGAGCTAAATATTACTAGAAACTCAGAAATTTTTCATATTTTTTATTCTGCTTTATGTATTTTGATTTAATTTTATATGTATGTACCTATGTGGCGTATACAAATAAAATATACATTTTAATGAGTTTTTTTTTATTGTATCCAGTTATTTTCACAGGCATTCTTTCATGTGCCTTGTCCGGTATTCCTGACGTTGAAGATTACCAAGCGAAAAAATTTACCAGCCCTTCTTATACCTCGAATATTTCTGTTGCTTTCTCCCTCGCTAGCGCCCTTCTATCTTACCCTTGAGTATGAGCTGCAGTCGTCGCACAAAATATACCCACCAAACTCAACTTTGTTATTACTGTCAATTGTCAATATGTCATTTCTCCTCATCAAATTCCTTGTGCTTGATACCTCCAAAATTCATATTTTAGGCGACGTCATTTGAAAGTTGTTCGTTCTGTATTCATTTACATACCGAAAGTTGCGTTTCGAGTGTTCCATGTACTGAAAGTGACTGCAAAACACTTTCGGGACGCTCTGGAGTGACTCTAGCCACTTCAAGTTGACAGTTGACAGTTTCATTTCGATAATTTTGTATAACCTTTAATTTTTAATTCTTTGAAATTATTTGTTTTATCCGAAGATTAGTCTAAATTAATGAATAACAATGAACGATGATGAAAAAGAAAACATCGGCGATGAAGAGTTATATTGTTTAATAAATAATTTATTATTATTATTTATTTTCTTTCCTTAACTAAAATCGTATTCGAAAGAGCATTTCCCAGGCTTTATTGATGAGTTTTAAGCAAATTGAGTCGAATTTTTGCATCAATTCCTAACCATGAAACTTGGTACTAAGTTGGAATCTTTGGAGCCATTGGCGATATTTATACTGAATACACTGTTTAGACCAACACTCACAATTACACTGTCTGACGTGCGTTTCGATAACCAAGTTAAAGACTGAAGGTAAACTGTAATTTTGGTAAACGAAACGCACGTCAGACAGTGTAATCTCGAGTGTTGGTGTAGTTGTAGTGTAAACAAAACAAACAAAGACGGTTTTATTGGCCTGAAAAGTGATGGCGACCGTTTTTTGTCTTGTTTTCATTTCCCAGGCTATTTTTGCATCAATTCTTAACCATAAAACTTGGTACTAAGTTGGAATTTCTGGAACCGATGGTGATATTCATACAGTTTACACCAACACTCACAATTACATTGTCTGACGCGCGTTTCTATAACCAAATTAACGTCTTCAGAGACTCTAAGTAAACTGTTTACCTTCAGTCTCTAAAGACGATAATTTTGGTAAACGAAACGCACGTCAGACAATGTAATCTTGAGTGTTGGTGTAGTTGTAGTGTAAACAAAACAAACAAAGACGGTTTTATTGGCCTGAAAAGTGATGGCGACCGTTTTTTGTCTTGTTTTCATTTCCCAGGCTATTTTTGCATCAATTCCTAACCATGAAACTTGGTACTAAGTTGGAATTTCTGGAACCGATGGTGATATTCATACAGTTTACACCAACACCCATAAATACACTGTCTGACGCGCGTTTCTATAACCAAATTAACGTCTTCAGAGACTCAAAGTAAACTGTTTACCTTCAGTCGATAATTTTGGTAAACGAAACGCGCCTCAGTCAGTGTAATCTTGAGTGTTGGTGTAGTTGTAGTGTAAACTGTGTATTCAGCATGAAACCGGGATTTATTACTACATTCTAAAACGGTAAACGGACAAGATAGTGTATTGCAAAGAACGAAACTACTCCAAAACAAACAAAGACGGTTTTATTGGCCTGAAAAGTGATGGCGACCGTTTCTTTTCATCGTTATTGCATATGTAAATCACTATTTTGAGAACTATGTCTTGTTTCCAAATAATCCTCATATGAAGGATTCTATTATTTGTGTCCTCTTTCATTTGCTACAACCGTTCCATTAAAACTACCTTTGTTATGAGTTTTTATTTATATTTAAACAAAACAAAGTGTATTAGTACTTCGGTTATAAATTTTTGATTTAAAAAAAGGTCCCGTTAGCCGAAGCTTGTCCATTGTTGATCTAAGGAATAGTCTTGAAACTACTACGGATTATTTCATTTAAAAATCTAACGGATGCACTGAAATCAACGATAAATTTGCGTAACGCGTTCAAATATAATTGTAAACAAACAAGGTTAAACAGAAAAAAAAGCAATTGCCTCACATTTATTAAATGAATCGAAAGATTCCTTGGTTGACATTGAATTTGGAAAAAAACGACAAAATGTTTTACTACATAAATGAGGAAAACATTTGTATCCATATTTTTTTATCGAAATATACTACTTAACATAATTCAGAAAAGTCTATGAGAATTGTTTCCACTAAGAATAAATCGGATGGCTTTGAGTTTCTAATGATTAACCATGGTAAATAAAGAAGCAACTTTTCTATAAAAATAATAAAAGATTAATAATAGTTTTGGAAAATAAAATCGATCAAATGAAGCGTTTAAGGCGTTTGCCGCAGTGTTATGTGAAAACAAACAGAATCTTATTTAATTAGCAGTTACCAGTCTAACAGTCGCATTTACCCACTGTAGAATGAGAATACTTAATTGATTTTGAGGTTAGCAAATACAAAAGTTCAATAACTATTATAATTCAAAATTTGACCAGAATGGCGCTCCTGTCGGTCGAGATATCATATGATAGTTCAGTTCAGTCTTCCGTCCGACTTATTTGAATATCCTCACTCAAATATTTTCTACCGGGCGTGCCGCGATTTCTCGCTCATCGCTATTTTAGATAGAGTGAAGTATGCAGTGTTAAAAAATTTTAAATGTTTAGAGTCGTTAATTAAATATTGGTATACAAAATCTAAACTATTCACGTAGTACAAAGCATGATGTAAAGACTACAAGGTGTGCTATTGCGCATCAGCTGGGAAGCAGCCAATAAGAATTCGCTCCCAAAACGACGCGCCAATTGGGTGCGAATTCTCATTGACTCTTGAGAGATGCGCAGAACTAGTCGACAATGAGCCCTTGGGAAGAGCACACCTTGTAGTCTTTGCATCATGGTACAAAATAATTTTGTAAATATAACCTAGCAGAGCTACTTTGAGATAACGCTGAATGTTAATTAATTATTGTGAATTTCTAGAAAGAAAGTGTCAATTATCACTTCTTTCTTTTTCTGTCCTTATTCTTGAATTTCTAGCGATTCATTTAAAATTTACACACATAGTAGCGCCTCCCTAATTTATAAATGATTAATTTGTCTGGGGTTTTTATCGTTGTACTTTCACATTGGGGCACTATACAGCATTTATAATACGAGGAATTCATTAATTATCAGAAAACACAATTGACTGTCATAAACAAACAAAGCTGTTTGCGAGGTGTGACGTCATTCAAGACGCCATGACAGTCTTGGCCTTTTTCGCGGTCAATTTCAAATTTATTTCTATAAACCCAGAATGCTAACGTAAAAAACCTATTTTTCTTAAAATAATGTATTTTTGGGGTGAAATAGATGCTAAGCTATAGTTTTATACTAATTTCCAAATTTTGTCAACTAGCCTATTGGGAAAATTTCCGCGAGATAGCGAATCTAAAACTTTGAAACTCAGTACAAGATTTAAACAAACAGTACAGATCTTTTTAGATGAAGAAATTGTATTAATCACGGCTAAAATATTTCAAAAATATACGTTTAATTTTTGGGAATGTTAAAATGTTAAGAAAATGCTTCAAGTATTGAGGATTTCTAAATTGTAGATACAAGTGAAGCATATATGAAAAAAAAGAAAAGAAAATCGAGTAAAAGTTGACTACAAGTAGCAAAAATTGATAAAAAAGAGTGAACATCAAAATTCCAAAATTCTGACGCTCGAAAGGGCGTTAGGACTTCTAAAGAAGAAGAATAGGTACGATCATCAAGTTTCTATCATCCTTGATTTTAATTCTCGTCTTATTTGATTCAAATAACGGTTTTGAAAACGAAAAATTGTGCGATGAGTGTATTTCAGGGTTAATGAAACGTTTCCTTGATTTACTAAAATCACTTCTTTGTTCAAACGTGCGGAAAGCCTATATATTAAAAATAAAAGATTGCGAATCATAATAGTGTTAGAATCAAAGTATTAAACTATGGTAAGTACACAAAATATTTTAAAATACACCTCGATTTTTGCCTCATTCTTGGATTTCCATTCGCTAGATTTTTGGGAAATATTGAAAACGAGAAATAGGCTTAGTGATTCATATTTGTTCTCGAGTGACAACCATACAAACAATCCGCCATTTTAGCCGATAAAATCCATGGAAATTTGACAAAAACCACATTCTTTTATAACCTAAGTTTGAAAATATTACAAAACGTCTAAATTTCTTTACTAGGGACCGGCTTTCTTCAAAAACACCATAATTCAACAAAAGAAATGCTTTTCTTTTTGATTATCATTCATTGTTATTCATTAATTTAGACAAAACTTCGGATAAAGCAAATAATTTCAGAAAATTAAAAAGGCTATGCAAAATCATCGAAGTGAAGCTGTCAACTGTCAACTGTCAAGTTTGAAGTGGCGCTAGAGTCACTCCACAGCGTCCCGAAAGTGTTTTGCAATCACTTTCACTACATGGAACACTCGAAACGCAACTTTCGGTATGTAAGTGAATACAGAACGAACAACTTTCAGTCAAAAATAATTTCCAAAATTTCATGTAAAAAATCAAGATTCGAAAAACGGTTGATCACTTTATAAGAATGGGAATAGCCAGACAAACAATTTACGATATCTGTCGGCGTGTTGTAACAGGTATTTCGATTTAAAGAAAGTCAGGATGTGACAGAAAAGAAAAACAAAACAAGCGTATCGAGGTCATTTGCGAAAATTGGGCAGAACAATCAAAATCCATAAGAGATATGTAAGCAACATTCTAAAGGAACAAAAAAATATTCTGAGAAAAACATAAACGTTGAATTTGTTATTATAGCCTGTACTAATTATAAATTATTTCTTTTGGGTAATAATGTTTTGGTGAAATTATATAATATCAGTTAACCAATAACAAAATACGTGCAGGTCATTACATTTTAAAATTGGTACAACTTTCTCTATGAAATCTTCATCGTCGCGTTGTAGCTGTGATTAGTATCCGCATTCAACTTAAAAGAACGTGTATAATATTATTCAATACTTTATTTTGTTTAAATCGGAAAAAACAATGGGAAAAGAAGGTTTTCCAGTAGATTGGGTACGTTATCTATTAATTATAATCAATATATACGTAAAAATGTGAGTCAAAGAATTTGTCGAACCATTAAACTATTCAAAACAACTTTCTCTCGATTCTTATACATATTTTCAAATTAAAAATTGTTTTAATACAGAATGTACAGAAGGCTACAAACGTTACACCCGAACAGCATCACGTTACAAGAGAAAAACGGAGTCAAATCTTGGGAAAAACCGGGGAAAGAAAATTTCGAGGCTGCACGATTTGGTTCACTGGACTTTCCGGGGCGGGGAAAACCAGCATCTCTTTTTCTTTGGAAGAACGACTGGTGACGAATGGTGTACCGTCTTATAGTTTAGACGGAGATAACATAAGATACGGACTTAATAAAAATTTGGGATTCTCGGAGGAGGATAGGAAAGAAAACATAAGAAGAGTAGCAGAGGTATAAGGTTAAATTATAAACCACGGAATAAAATATACTGTAAAGTGTAATTGGTGATGTGAATTAGACCGGAGCGTCTTCTGAAATAGATTTTAACAGCGTCATGAGTCAAAACTAGGAAACAAAAACGAATATGAAACAATCAGTCCAAAATGTATCCATATATTGATTGATTTTTAGTCTGTTTTAATAGGTATTAATCATATTTTATAAATTCCAATCTAATTATAAATAATTTACGTTATAAATACCTGTATAACAATGCTTAGTTTTGACACTTGACACTCTTTAAATTTGACGCTACTTCATGTTAGATGGCGCTCTAATCTGAACAGTGTGAACGCATGAAAGTGACCCGCCATGTTTAACCCAAACTGGGCTGATTTGGCACGTTTTCAATTATAATTCTATACTGTATATTTTTGTTGTTTTATTAGGTAGCGAAACTATTCGCCGATGCTGGTCACATCTGCCTTTGTAGCTTTATTTCTCCACAAAGCGCCGACAGAAATATTGCGAGGTCGATCCACGAATCAAGCGGATTACCATTTTTTGAAGTATTCGTCGATACGCCATTGGAAATATGCGAAGAACGAGACGTCAAGGGGCTCTACAAAAAAGCGAGACAAGGACAAATTAAAGGATTCACCGGAATAGATCAAGCTTACGAAAAACCCGAACATCCGGAGCTAGTATTGAAAACGACAAATTCCACTATCGAAGGGTCGGTTGATATGGTGTGGGAGTTGTTACAAGAACATGTAAGTATTTTATTATTCGATCTAAATTTGTGTCAATATCATGTTCAAACAATCGGCGAATCTTCCTAATGACGATATAATTAACAACGAAAAAGATTTCGTCACTATGATAAGCTAAAAGAAGAACTGGGAAAGGAAATAACTATGGTTCACTCAATAAATCGTGTGACTGATACACAGATGGCGCTCCTAATGTCAAATTCATATGACGTTTATGAAGTACCAACTTTCAAAAGACTATTCATGACATTTCGATTAAACAGAAAAAGTGACAGTCATTTAAGTGAAACTACTTTTGTTATTTTCAAAACAACTTGGTGTGTTAATTGTTGAAAAACAAATACTGTACTAGCTCAGCAATGTCTTCAAAAGTGTTCTCCGGACTCTGCTTCATCGAAAAGAACCATTTGTTATTGGTTTGTTGAATTTAAACGTGGTTGTACAGACACCGATGATGGTGAACGTTCTGGTCGTCAAATCGAGGTGGTTACTCCAGAAAACAACAAAACTGAAGCCTATTTTGAGGCAAAAGACAAATCTTTCTACAAGAATAGCATCTAATATGTTTTTCTTAGTTAGTCACTCGATTTATTGAGTGATGGTTATTATTTCAGATTAACATTAACGCGTAGGTTATAAATTTCCTTCTGAAAGATTTTTGTAATATATTCGATGTTATAATGGTAAAGGAGATGCTTATTTTCGTTTCTTGTCAATCATTTTTCAAAAAGTTGCAAATTCAGTTTCACACTTCGGAACACGGTTCGGAACCAAGCAGATCTGTTACTTTGACAAATATGACTTGCTGGTACTAAAACCAGACTTAACTTCGAGGTTCGTACTCTATTCCTCGAAGCTTCTTGAAGAATCTTTAATAAATTCTTCATTTCTCACAACAATATTCTGTCAATTTAAAGGCGCCTTCGTTGCTGAATGATCTGCTCTGTGACTAAATTATTTAGACAGAAATCATAAGATGTTTTAAGGTTAGGTTTCCAATCATTCAAGAATCAAGGATAACGTGGAAGCCAATATACTTACCGAAAACAGAGCGGAAAAGCCTGAGAAGGTAAACAGTCTCTGAATATGATAACTTGGTTATCAAAACACGCGTCAGACAGTTTAGTGTAGTTGGTGTAGTAGTAGTGTAAATGACACCGATGGCTCTAGAAATTCCAACTTTTTATTCCGCATTTAGTAGACGCCTAACGAAAAAACCAACCAATAGCAGTTTCTTTTTCGGTACACGTGATATTACGGTGTTAGAACTTTTTGAGGTTATGTCCCTACGAAAAATAGTTCGGAGCTTGACTTGGTTGATTGGATGCTAGATATTTATCACAAATTATCCTATTTTCAGGGAATTTTACCGAAATTATTGATATCATCTCAACCCAACGGTTTATCAAATGGAAACTACCGAAGTCGAGATACCACAGTTCCAGAACTATTTGTACCCGAACATAAATATGACGAAATTTTAAAGGAAGCTATGAATTTACCAAGGCTTGATATAGGATTGGTGGATTTGCAATGGTTGCAAGTACTCAGCGAAGGCTGGGCGTATCCATTGAAGGGATTTATGAGAGAGGATGAATTTCTGCAAGTAAGTTATTGTATTTTATTTTGAATATTCCTTTGTTCACGTATTATGGCTCAGTAGTCACTTTTTGATTCAAAATGAGAAAATTGATTGTTGAACGAAATTTAATTGAACTGAAAAAATCGTTGACATAAATAATTTATTTGTCTGATACTTTAATCAAATACGCAGGGGACCAGACGATGATACCATTTTCTTTTAGCAATTTTATCCATTTGAACGCATCTGTTACAGGATTTTCCGTAAAAATATAATTCTTCTACTGCGGATTTTTTACCGCAACGTTTGTTTTCGCCTCCGTAACAAATTTCTATTTTATTTTGATCGTTAACACCAGTACTTACGTCTATTTTATTGCCGCATTCCGATGGTATACTCAAAATTTTTTGATTCTAGAAAATAATTATCGATAAATATTATTATTTTCTTTGAGTTTTCACGGGGAAAAGTGACGCTGAAATAGGCCGTTTCGAATAACGCGTCTTGAAACGTCAGCCATTTTGTCGTAGTGGACAAACAAGATGTCGTTTTCATTTGTATATAGGGAACCGTTTATTTTAAACGCTTTTCACGTTGAAATCATTATCTTTTATCAAAAAATAAAAGTTTTAACGTTTGTCGCACAAGTTAACTGCCGATTAGGACGTCATATTGGTGAAATTGACTCGTCTAAACGAAGCCGTGTGAATTTACCTTTGGCTCAATGGAATATCAGGCAAATATAAAACTAATAAGAATTTTCCAAATAGATGAAGACCATAACTTGCGCCAAAAGTTCCAAAATTTGGACCTAAAGAAGTCAAATAACTTTTCGGGATACTCCAACGATGTGAAGTGGAAGTAAAATACTGTTTCTGACTTTTTTCCATTTTATAATAAATAAATGACATTCTTTGAAGGTACTGATGAAAATACTACTAAAAACCGAACCAGCAACTCCATAACTTTCTTATAAAAGTTCCTTCAAGCGAATACTGAATTGTATTTTGTTTCAAGGCAAGAACCAACTTCAAGACTAATTTGAAAGTCTGACAACGTCGACCAACATCGTCTATACGCTGTTGTCCGTGTTGTTGTCGGTGGATATGTTGTTTGTCTTTGTTGTAATTTAGTTTTTAATGTTTGTGCAACATTTTGTGTAATAAGATCTGAGCGCTACACCGAAGCAACCAGACTGAGCAGCCAGTGGTTGTCGGTGTATTTGCCAGGCTGAACAACCAATCGGAATTTATTAAAACTGTTGATGCGATGTAACCATTAACGTGACGTATTGACTTACCTTGGTATAACCGACGACACTCCAACTATACGTATTATTCCGTTCAGGAAACGAAAACATTACCATGGGATCATTTTGTGGTAAATGATGTACATCGGTTACCTCGGTGTGTATTTCCGATTTTACCGTTTTGTTTTCTTTAGCACTTAGGGCGCACGTCCTGTATTTTATACGTCCTATAACGTCATAACTTCCTATTCTATCATCAACTGGATTTCGGTTTTCGTTTTTCGATTTTTTCCAATTGCAATTAACCTTGTGTTTTTCTAATACACAAATTTCCAAAGCGCAACCAGGTCCATGGTACCTAATTCATCGAAATAAACGAAAAAAATGTCGTTTTAAATAAATTTATCACATCACGAAAACGTTTTTCATTAATTCTAACCTAAAAGTTAGATGAATAGGATTTTTGCTATATCAATGGAACACGAACAAATCTAATCGCCAAGTATATCACGTGACTATCTTGGAACATCGATGTTTTCCGGTACAACGGCCGATATCGAACGAGTGCGACCTCGATTGAATTCGTAAAACCGGAGAAATATGGTGGATCGAGATGGCGCTTCATCACGCAAACTCGAAACCAGTTGATCGGCACATTGCTGTTGGTTTAATCGACGTCGAAAAACATCGCACGAAAATATGAATTTCATTTTTTAACCAAGATAAATGTTTCAAGTATATATATAAACAATTCAAATAGCACTTGTACGATAACAAGTTCTGAGTACGTTCACCTTTAAAAATGTCAAAGATTTGACATATCCACATCAGTGTTGCCACATCTCAAAACTTAAGTATCAACCTTCTTATATGGTATCCTTCGACAGTTAGTTATTTTTGATAACGGCTTGATAACCCAAAAAACATTCAAGCAAAAGCCATTTTACACAATTAGTATCTTTCGATGTTTAATATGTTATCTGAATTTCCAGTTACGTACTATATTTCAAAATTCTATTCTTCCATAACCTCAAAATGCAACTTCTATGGTAAATATTGCTGAAAATGCCTTTTTAAAGCATCTGTAGTTAAAATGAATTGTTTATTAAGGTCTGGGTGCGAATATTTAGGAATTGACGTTATAATTATTCGACTGATTTTAGAAATATAAACACCGTAGAACTAAAATCAGATTTGTCGACAAACCTATTTAGAATAACTAGAATATGTTGTTTACATGGTTTAAATAAGTTTACCAACCTTGGAAGTATAACTGGCAACTGTAAAGACGTAGTAGAAGGTGCGTTAATAGATATGTCTTTAGTATGTTTTAATTCTTCGTGTATAACTTCTTTACTTGATGTATCGTAAAAAATATGGTCTACGTTAATATCACTAAACGATTCATCTACTTTGATTGTCTCTACGTTATTCGTTGAACGTACATGACTGGTTGTTTTGCTCTCTGTTTTAGTTTCGATATTTTCACTTGGAACTCCTAAATCGATTGACTGTTTGCAAACATGTTTATTTTTACACGTAGTAACAATTATAACGATCGGTTTGGTTTTTTGAGTTTTGCCACAAATACAAACATTTTGGATCATGACACGAACTTTACACGAAAATTTGGCATTTTTCAAAAATAGTGACAGCAAATGACAAAATTAACAGCAGTACAAAACTAATTTCATAAAGGAGGATTAAAATAATATTTCGAAGAATAATTTTTATTGGTCGGTATAACAAACATTGATTTTTATTGGTACTGTATAAAGCTGATTCGAAATAGATGTTAGAATACGTGGGATACCCTCGTAATCGTCTATGATATAAAAATAAAACGTACTTGTATACATACAGGCTTTAAAACTTTATTGTAGTAGATAACTAATTTCATTGTCACTAAAATTGATTTGGAAATACGTTTTCTTGAAACAATATTAATTATTCATGTAGAAATCGTGAGTTGATAGTTAAAAATCGTCTTCTTTTTTCGCATTTTTGGTATTGACTATATTCGTATTCAGCACCATCCAAAATATGGTAATTGTTGGTGTGTTTTCCACATTTCACTCAAGCTCGATCCACAGGCACTGTCCCTAACCCTCTACTAACCGAAAGACCAGGATGTAAGCATTTCCTCATTACATTTATGGCGCCAGTACTCGATTGAAGTAAGACTAGCTCTCAAAATGGCGTCCAAGAATAAATTTCGACGAGAAGAAATACTGAGCTCTACAGATGACTTGAACCTCTTTCAATTGAAGAAACTCTCGCCAACAAGTACATGAAAACCACTAGTAAAATGGATCCCAATTAAAAATGTCGCAAGTCAAAACCGAATATCGTAGTAGCGATGATTGGAGTAGATAATTATTATTTCGAAACGAACTTGGTTGCAAACCCGAACCAAGAACGAGAAATAAAGAATTGACAAACGATAGTTTCAAACAAAAGACGTTAAAAGGCCCCCAAGTGGTACTAGCGCAGTCGAAAAAGGTTATTTTCAACTACTAAACTTTCATTATTTCTCTATTAGCTTCTTCCTTGTAACTTCTAGATAATTTTCAAAGACATTAACCAGACCTCTACTGCTATTACAGTTGTTATAGTGAGGTTATGTATGCATGTCTGAAATATGGATCTAGTATAACTTAGAAACATTAAGTTGGAAAAAAAGTACAAAAAAAAAACGATATTCTAAGAAATTGATCTACAAACTGACAACGTAGCGTGTTACGAATCACTTTTGAATTTTACCAAATTTGGCATTGGAATCCGAAGTGCAAAAATAGTTGCAAAACGATTGGCAAATATCTCAATCGAAACTGAACGATGTCAAGGAAAGAAAAATCGCGTCAAGTTAAATTAACAAGGTTATTAATAGGTCACATTATTTAATTACTAGAAGTGGATCCCCGAAATGTAAATTATGCAACTTAAAACACTAGATACCGGGCTATTGAAAACTTACAACCTTAATAACGAGTAGTTGGCAAAAACTGTAATACCCAGAATCTTTTCAAACAACATTTGGGTGATTCCGTTCTAACTGTGATTTTTTGTATTCAAAATTTCAAGATTTTAAAATTTAACTTTTCTAACTTTTTTATGCATATTATTCATCTATTTTACTGTAAAAATAAAACTCTAAGAGGAATTTACTACAACTTCAAAGTATCACGAGCAAGACACAAATGTCGGATTTTGAGTTCCACGGTACTGACTCATTTATCCACGGTACTGACATGGTAACTTAAGATATTAAACAACAAGTGCATCAATTTTCCTCAGTTTGATCATAAACATTATAATTTATAAGGTAATTAGTTTAAATCATTTGTTACGACAAAAAAAATTAATAATTTATCGGTAAATTCTAGGAATGGACATGACACGGTACTGACATTCAATTGATGTAGTATAAGTTTTCTTTAAGTGGCAAGTTATATTGTATAAAAATAATGTTTAAATATCTTAAGAATTATTCAATTAACACAAAATTTTTATTAATTGATTATTAATTAATGACTAGTACAAAAAAACAATACAGGACATTGAATATCACAGTTATAATGGAATCACCCATTTGCTAATTGTATACTTCCGTGGTTGACTTACTTATTTGTATATACGAAGAATAAAATCGAATATAACTTCTTATCAAATTTTGTTATCAGGCATTACATTTCAATACGATTGAGAAAAACGGCGAGAAAATTAGTCAGAGCATCCCTATAGTATTGGCCATAACGACAACCGACAAAGAAAATTTTGGAAAATGTAAGGGAATCGCACTTTTCTACAATAATGACATATATGCAATTTTGAGAAATCCTGAAATCTACTATCACAGAAAAGAAGAAAGAATAGCACGACAATTTGGAACTGTTGAAAAAGGCCATCCCTATATAAAGGTGACAAAGCATTTCATGTTGTTTTACCATACAATTTAGACACATTTAATTAGTTTAAATTATTATATAGAACATTAATATTGTTTCCAATTCAATAGACGACATTAGTATTTTAAGAAGTTTATACAGTGTTGCAAGATTTTGTATAATTTCCTTTTGAACCGTGAGAAAATTGAAGCATTTAGCCTTTAATTACGAGGCATATTTTTTAAGTGAGTACCGTTTTGCGATTCCGCCGCCGCAATCCCAAGGTCGGCGTTCCGCACATGCGCCCTGGTTTCTTGTCTACGCACTGACGCCATTACAGTCTGATTCTACATTGTGTACGTTGTTTACTGAGTGTTTAAGATGCCTCCGACAATCGTGAGTCCCGCCGATTGTGAAGTACTATTTCTTAGTGCTAAAGGCGTAAAACCGATCGATATTCATCGTGAGATCTGTAAAGCTTCGCATTGTGACCGAGAACTTGAAATACCGGAAAATGTGTTCACGTTGGGTTCCAAAAATGTTGACGGATTTGCACAAAACCCAACGTTTAGGCAGTGCATTGACTTTCCTTGAGCGGTATTACAATGAAAATGAAGATTTTTTAGACAAAATTGTTTCTGGCGACGAAACATGGGTGGCCTACGTCACACCAGAATCGAAACAACAATCCATGGAGTGGCGACATTCATCATCACCCAAAAAAGTGAAGTTTAAGCAAACAATTTCTGCCCGGAAAATCATGTGCACAGTTTTTTGGGACAGAAAAGGAGTATTGCTAGTAATGAGACAATCAATGCAGCTTCTTATTGTGAGACATCGACCAATCTGGGTCGTGCAATCCAGAACAAAAGGCGTGGAAAGTTGAATAAGGGTATCGTTTTGCTGCATGACAACGTCCGTCCACATATGGCTAATTGGACCAAAGATATATCAAATCTTTTCAATGGGAAATTCTAGATCGTCCTCCCTACAGCCCTGATCTGGCGCCCAGCGACTACCATTTGTTCCTGCACTTGAAGAAACACCTGGGCGGTCAGCGTCTTCAAGACGATAACGAAATCAAAACAGTTGTGATACAGTGGTTAACAAGAAGTCAGGAGGCAGAATTTTATGAGGAGGATATTAAAAAATTGGTGCCACGTTATGACAAGTGCCTCAATATTCACGGTTGTTTTCGAACAGTTGCAATAGCGTGATGATTCCCAAAGATGTAGCGTGTAAAGACCCCCCAATTTCATACCTTTTTGACCGCATATTTTTATATCTAAGCCGTTTTCTTCATTAATACAAAAGTCATTTTTAGATGATATACGATTCCGGTGACTGGCTAGTTGGTGGAGATTTGGAAGTGTTGCGTCCTGTCAAATGGAACGATGGTTTGGACAAGTACCGTTTAACGCCCAATCAACTTCGAAGAAAGTTCAAGCAAATGGAAGCCGATACGGTGTTCGCATTCCAACTTCGCAATCCGGTTCATAATGGACATGCTTTATTGATGACGGATACTCATCGACAATTGCGAGAAAGAGGTTACAAGAAACCCGTTTTGCTATTGAATCCTTTGGGAGGATGGACTAAAGACGACGATGTACCTTTAGATATTCGAATGCAGCAACATCAGGCCGTTTTAGAACAGAATATATTAAATAAAGATTCGACGGTTTTGGCGATTTTTCCGAGTCCCATGATGTATGCAGGACCTACCGAGGTATGTAGATAAATTTTGACCATTAATTCCTAGTAGCAATTATTCGAAACAACTTTTATTCGACGTTTTTTTGTGAATCGATATATTGGGAGGTTACTTTTACGAACACACTGTATATATTATGTAGGTTCAATGGCACGCAAAAGCGCGAATGATAGCAGGTGCTAACCACTACATAGTCGGTCGTGATCCAGCAGGAGTACCGCATCCGCGTGGAAAAGAAGCGTATCCGGATGGAAATTTGTACGATGCTACGCATGGGGCTAGAGTCTTGAAAAAAGCTCCAGGACTATCGAATCTTGAAATTATACCATTCAGAGTGGCGGCATATGATATGACTAAAAGAAAAATGGATTTCTTTCAGCCGGAAAGGAAAGAAGAATTCGATTTTATTTCGGGAACTAAGATGAGAAGTAAGTTTTTAAAAATACTTTGCTGCCTTGAAATTTTCAATAAGCAACGTTCATTAAATTTTCTAAAAAAATAAATTTTTCCTATTTGTACTAAATGGTTAAGTTCATTACCGATTTTATCAAGAAATATGTGGCAACATCGCAATGTTACGAAACTACAGGAGTGTTGACGTCACACACCGCCATTGTTAATGCAGGTCAGGAATCACTTTCCAAACAAAGTTTTAACTGCGTTGATGATCGTATATATTTCCTTTGATGAATTTTACAAAAAAAAATATTTTCTAGCACAAAACACATCATCATACAACAATAGACTAATTAAACGCGTTTTAAATAACTTCAAAGAACACATACTACCTCACAAACTTTGTTTTGAAAATGAACTATAACATTATGACAGCTGTGACGTCATATTCGGGTTGTCTATGCAGTTATCGAACAAAATATAAAAATATTAGTACTGGGAAAATACATTCACGCCATCTATACGAGATGACTGAAAAGTTGATTTAATTCATAGACATAACAATACTAGATTACACATCCAATGAAATTTGTGTTCCAATCTTAGAACAATAGAAAAAGAAAGTTCTGGTACAGTTATCTCTATCAAATGTTAGAGGTGCTCCTTCAAATATCTTGTACTCCTTCTACCGTTTAATTTATTTATCCTCTTATATCATTTCACCAATCACCGCACAGCGGAATAAAAATATCTCTACCTTAAAACAGAAGTAATACATTTTTTCAATATAAAAAAATATATAAATCACCCAGTTTAGTATTACTATTCTATAAATCAGTTAAAATCGAATTTCTTGACATCGTATTTGAATTTTTTTTAAACGCCGAGTGCCATTGAAGACTTAATCGACGCGTTTCTTTTGGCAATTTGTTGGATTATAATTCTAAAGACTAAAGACGAGTACGCAAAAAAAGAAGAATAATCTAACCAAATGTGCAAGTAAATGTCAATATTTGTTATTCCTCTCCTTGTCGTTTCCACAAACCGAAACTTTAACGTCTTGGGGATCCAATCAGAAAAGAATACAGTGGTATAACCTTAAACTAAACCTTCCCTAATCGAAAAGTATAACGATGGTCTTTCTTTTTTTGTTAGCAATTCAAGCACACTTAAACAAGCTCTCTCTCTCTCTCTATTTTTAATAGTAACTCTATGGTGATAAGACTTTAAATGATTATAGTATAAATTTTGACAGGTGACATTAGGAACATGACAGAAACTAAAATACTTATCGTTTAAACAACTTGAGGATAAATAATATATTAATTATTAAATTGTTTCATTAATGTTATTTTTGTTTTAGAATTTGCTCGTACAGGAGAAAATCCACCAGAAGGATTCATGGCACCAAAAGCTTGGGAAGTGATAGCCAATTACTACCAATCATTAGAAATTAAATAAATAAATAAGTAGATATTTAAAGAAATTGTTTTAATTATGTTGTAATTTGTATAAATATGCACAGTATGTACTAGAAAATCTGATATCTCGATTGTATATAATCATTTCTTATGAGAAAAAAAATGCTTAATAAAAATGGTGAAAACTAATAAAAGTTTCTACTCTGTTAATTCCTTTTAAGGTATATACACGGTAGCAACAGTGCCCGTCTTACATGGCTACCAAAATAATTCGAATCCAATCTTCTGGATATGTGATAAACTACAGGTCAAAAATTTTTGCCCACATTAAATTACAAAATAATACACTTCAGATTTCTCTTTCAGCTCAAAACGGTGTCTTACAAACTGTTATTTATTTAATTCATACAAACGCATGTTTATATTTTATCTGTGAGTACTAGAAGTTGAAACTTGCAAATTTTGGTGGATTTGTTTATTATTATTTAACTGTGAATGATTTCTTTGGTGTTTATGATTGCAGTTTAGTCCCCGTTAGACCACCTGTGAGATGCATCCACTAGGAATTTTGGGCAATAGAAAACGTTCAGGACTACCTTGAAAAACAACAACCGTTAAAGATAAACGTATTGTATTGATCAGTAAAAGTAATCGACGACTCATAGGTTCAGAGACAGTAGCTCAGATCAATGAATCGGTGATAGTGTGAGGATCTTTTGGACAAAGGGCGACTGTAGAACTAATAAAAACTGAACGGAAATTAATCTTCCAGAATGTTAACGGTCCTAAACATGCTGTGCAAAAAGTATTTGACAGAATTGGAAAGAATCTACCGAAATTGGAAATTTGGCCGTCACAGTCACACGATTGAGTTGTGGGACAAATTGGATAGGGAAGTCATTAAGTGGTGTCATATTTTCACTCCACATCTTTGGAATATTATGAGAAACGAATGGAACCAAATATACGTCAAGAACTGTTACACCATAATAATAAAAGCAAAAGGTAATAAGTCTCACAATTCTTTAAGTAGATGCTTGTTTTTCAGCAGGATAACACATTTTGAACATGTACGTCAATGCAGTATATTTTATTCACTCAATCCTGTGATCAAAATTTGTTTAAAAGAAATTTTCATCTCTATATCAGAAGATAAATCTCCCACAACAATATACAGTGTGTAGGTCAGTCATAACAGCTCATCTTATTGATCTAACCACCGTGTATTTGCCATATGATGAAGATATATAGGAAAATTAAGTAAATAAATAAAAAAAAATTATTATAAAACTTTTTATTTGGTATATAATACTTTTTACAAAAATATGATTAAAAAATATACTTTATAAAAAAATTTAAAAAAAAATGAGCATTTCTATGGCAATTAAAGGCTTGTCATAGCTGGAGGTCTGGCATATGCTTTAGGAATGAAACCGTATTTCCTAGTTTTAGGTGCATACGCCCACAGCCAACCATCTACTGTTTGATTATTGAGATCCGCATATATCCAATCACCTCTTCGAACGGTCAAATCGTCAGGAGCTTGCGCTTTATAATCGTAAAGCATCACCAATTCCGTACCATGATAACGAAGATCATCCGCAGTAGACGTCGCCAACGAATGATTGTTATTTTGATTCGGAAATGCACCGTTACCCGTTTGATTTGTAGAACTCAAGTGACCTAAATAAATATTTCAATCATAAATATTTCTTAAACTATTCTAATAGAACCTAAAGGCATTTACAATAAAAAATTATTGAGTAAGAACAAGATGTTGTAAAACTTGTAAAGAAGAAGATTGTGGATGAGTGGCACAATTCTAAAACATTAATCATCATCCCTTTAATCTCTTGGATTATGGCTTAGGGCGCCTACATCTCTTTATTGGGGTGGATTACTCCCCTTGTTCTTTTTTGTTAATCCTAGTTTAGTTTGTCAGATATCAGTCCATTCTTTAGTGTTTCAGCATTTTCATTTCCAGTCTACTATTTCTAGGAGTCTGGTACTTCTTCAATTTGATTTCTCCAGGTATTTCTTGGCCTGCCTCATTGCCATAGAGGTATCCATCAAAAACACTAATACAATGTAAAAACACAAGAAAAAATATATGGTAGTTTTCTTACAAGGAAAAATACAAAAAAAAACATTTCAAATGCAATAAATATTGATAATATAACAAAAACTAACCTTGTATCACATTATCAGCAGGATAAACAAAACCTGAAGGGATAAATCCTTCTTGACCATCACTTCTTACTATCCAATACCAATCAGGATCTTCTCTATTCAACACTGTAACGTAACAATATGAACAAGTGACATTTTTTTTCTTCATATAACTTACCAGTTACAAATTCACCTCTTTCCACAGATACATCATTCTCATCTCTAGCTATAAAAGTATAAAGTACAATGTATCGACCTGATGGATCTTTTGAAAAAGGTATCATATCTGGTTCGGAATGAATACTGATAGGTGAAGCAGCTCCTGTTCTGAGCTTCTTCCCCACAGAGTCACAGTCACTAGTATCTGCACCGGCAACATCACTACAGAACAAAATGTAACAATTCATTTTCTGATTATGTGACCATCACCAATTGTCAACCCAATAATATCAGTAATAAATCGTTGCCAGAATACAAATTATGACAACAAAATATAGTTGATTATTTAATATAAAGTTGAATTGATAATAAGAAGGATTTTTAATATTAGGAATGGTCTTTGTTTTACCACATTTTTATGAGCCAAAGTCACATGGTGTTAAATATAGTGAAAAAAGGTGGATGTGAGAAGAAGGCAGTTGGCATTCTAAAACAGTTTAAAATAATAGGTAAAAATTTGACACTTCCACCTACTTCAGTCTCTATATAAAAAGAAACCCAAAATCAAAATAAATCATCACAAGTTACAAAAATCAGAGATAAATTTATCCTTACCAGTCTTGATTTGTATCTAAACTATCTCCTGATGCTACATGTTCATCCCTTGGCAGTTTTTTCTTAATTGCAAGTTCGGCCAAATGATTGTTGTAAGGTGTGCAGTAAGAGTATGGAATAAACCCTTCTTGTCTAGTATCAAGGCCTATTACATATACCCAATCATTTTCCCTGTATAAAATATTCACAATCTGGAAAAATACAGTTTTTTTAACTGTTATTTAAAAATTTTAATTTTCTAATATAATGAAAAAACACTTGCCTGTCCTCTTTTTACTTCCAATTCATCATCAACACACGGGGTGAAATCATGTAATACCACCATTTTACTGTCAGGAGATAAGCCATGTTCTTTTTCAATACCGACTCTAACAAGTGTTTCAATGCTTGCAGAACCAGTAATTCTTCCCATGCCTGGTGTAACACCATTGTTAGATCTAGCAAGTTCTTTTTCCAGATCCGCATTTGAAGCTAAAATTAATTTGAAAACTCTAAAATAACTATTAAATTTTAATTACACTCTAATTAAAGTTTTTAGTTGAACAATATTCGTATAAATTATTGCCTCATATTATTAATCCTATTTTTACATTAAACCTAAAGCTGATATATTTGAAATATTCTTATATAACGATAATTTATATTGATTGAACGAATGTATATCACAATATTACCTTTAATGTTAATATACTATAATTAAAAACAATTTTATAAATACTTATTTTGAATATTCATTGAAAATAACAATTACAGAGAAAAAATTTAACCTTCACAATTAGGATAATGAATATTAGTATCCCCTATTTTTATTATTTATTCATAATATATGCAAAGTTTTTTTGTTAAATAGATTAACGGAACGTTCACTTACATTTTTTCTTTTTACCACGTCTGATGCGAACAGGGCATAAAAATGCCATTATGTAATATATTTACATACTTTATATGTAATAAAAAGGTATCAACTTATTGTTAAAATCGATAAATAAATTAATAAAATAAACAGTTTTCTCTATACACATTCCACATATCATAAAAAATAGGACCAACCTGAATCTTAAACCTGACGTCGCGACAGGTCAAGCATCAAATGAGAATTACCATAAGTCCGGTTCAGATGGTCAAATAGACAACTTTCATTGGTTAAATTTTTTTTTTCAAGTAACTCGCATCAACCTTGTTGTTGGTTATTAGCGATGGATTTGGTAATATAATCAAAACTTGTTAATTGAAGAAGCATTTAACAGATACTTATAGATATTATCCACATCGCAATTCTTTCCCAGTAGCGTTTCCATCTTATTTGGAGAATTACATTGTCTTGGATTGAAATTATTTTCATTAAATATTGTTTTTAATCTAATTATATAAATTAAAAATATATGCAATATATAATTAAAACAAAATATCATTACGTTTTTTCACTAGTTTAATATCTTGTCAGTGATTAATATATTTTGTATTATTGAACGATATATATATATAAACAATTAATAATTTAATTTCGAACTACTGTCATGGTATTATCCTTTATAAAATTCATTCCCACCAAAAAAAGAAGAATACTTAAGTGTTGAAAAAACAAAATTAAAAAAGAAGGGGTTATTTAACCGTATTTATATTTATATTCTCAAATGATTATTAAAGTGGCTGAAACAAGTAAAAAACGTTTTCCATTGTGCAAATTTTACACAATTTTAAAAAATTTTTAATGAAAAAAAATGAGTACAAGTAATAAAAGAACAGTATACGTTGGGGGTCTTGCTGAAGAAGTAGACGAACAAGTACTGAATGCAGCATTTATTCCTTTTGGAGATATAGTAGATGTCCAAATTCCTCTTGATTATGAATCTGAAAAACATAGAGGCTTCGCTTTTATCGAATTTGAAAATGCTGAAGATGCAGCAGCAGCCATCGATAACATGAACGACTCTGAATTATTCGGTAGGACCATAAGAGTTAATTTAGCGAAACCGCAAAGAATTAAAGAAGGATCTACAAGACCAGTATGGTCAGAAGATACTTGGTTGCAACAACATGCAGGTATTTAGACTATTTTAAGTTTTTAGTGAGTTTTGGGATATTTTATTTAATATAAATATTGGTAATGCATATTTCTTATTAATTTTAGGTGAAACTATAGGGAAAAAAGTGGGAAATGATGATAATATTGAATCAGATACTGAAAAAATAGAATCTAATGCAACTGATTCTAAAAAAGTGAAAAATCCACAAGTATACTTTGATATTAAAATAGGGAAAACTGAAATTGGAAGAATCACAATGATGTTGAGAGCTGATGTAGTACCTAGGACTGCAGAAAATTTTAGATGCCTCTGTACACATGAAAAGGGGTACGGATTTCAAGGCAGCAATTTCCACAGAATAATTCCAGATTTTATGTGTCAAGGGGGAGACTTTACAAATCATAATGGAACTGGTTAGTCAATAAAAAAAATTTTTATAAATCTTATAAATTAAATACATTTGAATATATATAGAAACTTGATGATTATTTTTTACAGGGGGAAAATCAATTTATGGCAGAAAATTTGCTGATGAAAATTTTGAACTTAAACATGTTGGACCTGGTACCTTATCCATGGCTAATTCTGGACCTAATACAAACGGATCACAATTTTTTATTTGTACTGCAAAAACTGATTGGTTGGATAACAAGCATGTTGTTTTTGGACATGTTTTGAGTGGTATGGACGTAGTGAAGCGTATGGAAAAGTGTGGTACAAAAAGCGGTAAACCCACAGAGACAGTAAC
The DNA here is from genome assembly GCF_026250575.1 of Diorhabda carinulata. Lineage (NCBI taxonomy): Eukaryota > Metazoa > Arthropoda > Insecta > Coleoptera > Chrysomelidae > Diorhabda > Diorhabda carinulata. The sequence goes on along the minus strand of NC_079461.1, from coordinate 34,137,536 downwards.
TATATCCAGTTGTGGTGAAATTCAGTGAGCGAAAAAAGTTGAAGAATTGGCAGGAACATATTTCTATGATCTAAGTGTAGTTAAATCTATTTGACTGAAGAGTTAATATTAAACAATTATTAAAGTTTATTAATAATTTTTTTGAAATAAATATCTTTTTAACAAATTAAATGCATTTTTTTTTAAAAAACAATTGTTGTGTAAACAAAACTGTCAAATTATGTGTGAGGTACCCAGGGCCGGATTAAGATTTATAAGGTCCGGGGCTAAAATAATGACGGGGCCCCCTTAAGGAATTCGAAAACCCGGAAAAATTCACAAAATAATATCAATACGTTAGATTTGTGGTATCAATACATCAAAAAATACAGAATGATGCGATCATTAACTATTTTTGACAGATCCACAGATCTATATTTAGACGATTCTTGACACTGCACTTATGATGAAATAAAAAAAAATAAAAATCGCGTAATATAATTGCATTGCATAATAATAAATCGTTTTATGAACAAAACTGTCAAATTATGTTGCAATAAAAACTATGTGTAGTACCTATATATATTTTGTGTACAAAAAGTTCACTGAAACTAACTATCGCCATCAGGAGATTCGAACATTAACTACTTTGACAGATAGTTAGACGAATTATCTGTTTAAAAGATTATGTAGTTGCATTTTTATTGAAAAAAAACATTTATTCTGACGAAATTAACGCTTTCAATTGGTTAATACTATAACTACTGTCACATTCTTTACAAAATACTTATTGATTCGCACTCGTAGTTTATTCAAATGCAGTCCACTTCTGGTTGCCTAATAGTAGGCGACATATTATTCCTTTGAAGACACTCGCTAGATGGCAGGAGAGAAGAATGCGTCGAGAACGAACACGCATGTAAAGAGTTTTTGGTTTCTTTCATGTTATGTATAAATCACGTACAATTAAATAAAGTATTCTTAGTTTCCTCAAACAAAATATTTTTTACAATAATAGCCAATTTAAATTTTCATAAAATTATGGTAGTCAATTTTTTTATGTGTCCTATGTTGCCATTTGTAGTCCTATAATGATGCATAGTTTCTATTTGATTCTACCGTTTCTGCAATCCAATTGTTTTTCTTTGAGGTTCATTTTCATTATGGAGAAGAGCCGCAAGTCATATATCGAAATAGTAGGGAGGTTAATGAACGTACATGAACCAGAGATATAAACGTCAATATGCGCGAACGTACTAATAAGCTACCATTTTGATATTAGCTTCGGCGGCAAATTTGAAAACACGGTAATCTATAGGCTTTAAATGTTACTTTTGAAGAATAAAAATTATAATATTATAATACACGTTCAAGTTTGAACATTTTACACGTTTTCACAGCACACGACATCGTTATCACCAAAAAAAACTTAAAATGACAACTACAATTGTCATTTCGACCTAAAATTAATAATAAAAACACATAACATAATATTTGTGAAAATCTGATTATTTTGACACATCTGCGCCATAATTTCATAACAAACACTTGACAACGCTGTAACTTATAAAAAAATTAAAATGTTGGTTTCTCGGCGTTCTTCGAAATTTGGATGCGCGAAAGTATATTTGGTTGCATATGTAAAGGATGATGACGCGCGTTTAGTTGCATATATTGAAGCCACAATAACCTAGCAAATGTTTTTTCACAATACATGATTTTTATGTGTAAGAAATATTTGATTATTCAATAATTGCCTTCCCACTTGAAAAACTAGTTGTTAAAATAAGTTTTAGAAGTTATGATGTGTGCGATATCATTTAACATGAATAACCAATTTGCACTTCCGTTGTATATGAAATAACCGACGTATTATTTTATATGAGTTAGATTTAATTTTTATTTTAATGTTCCGAGAGCATCGTTGCCAGTTTTTTTTGGCGTTAAAAAATGTGCAGTAGTTGCTATGTCCTTGTTTTACTCAATTTAAATATAATATTAATTAATTATTCATTATTTATAATTATTTTTATATACTAAAAAAACTATTAGTATGAAAGTAATTTGAAAAATAATCAAATTTACTGTGAGGTTTGACTTTGTAATTTTATACGAGGTTCAAGTTTTTGTGTGTATTGTGGAAAGTTTTTTATAAGGACCGAACTAAAAAAAAAGTATAAGTATAAAGAAACTAAATTTTTATTTAATAATTTAAATACAACTTAATTACAAACATATTTCTAACTAACTTTGACACCATTAGATTAATTTATTGTTCCGATTCAAGTATTAGAAATTGTACAAACACAACAACTGGGAAACCAAAAAATATCTGTATATAGTTGATTTCCGGCGCCTTCGAGCGCCACTAATCTCTTCTGAACATATTTTTGTTCACATCTGGAAGTATATCCATCTGGTAAACTGCAAATACCATCACATGTTTGGGAACTGAAATTAAAAAACAAAATATTTGCTGTTTGTTGATTTCACCGACACTTATGTATTAAATACTTACACACAAGTTTCACTTTTGACTAGTTGTGTTACCCTATTATCGACTTCGGCCATATTGACAACATACATCCAGTTTCCTTTATTATTGAGAGCCGCTCTGGGTGTTATATATTGAGTCCGCACCTGGCACAACGTCTGCTGTCGACCAGGTAAACTTTGTCTTTTTTTACGGTGGAAATTAGTACTCGTTTTGTTAGAATAACGTTCTATTACTGGCATTCTTATCATCTTTAATGACCTTTTAAACCTCCGATGGTTTTGCTGCAAAGCTCTGAAAAATTATTAATAAACTATTTAATATATCGTATAATTATTACATATTTAATGTTTTTTGGTTCAATTTAATTCAATTGTGACTAATTAACATCGCATTACGAGGATGGTCACAGAAGAACCTGGAAAACCTTTGACCACCTCGCCATTTTTTCAAGTCTGCGAACAGAGAATAATCCGAGGAGGTTAAATCTGGTGAATAGGGTGCATGAAGTACCAATTCAAACTTTAATTCATTAATTTCGGTCATTGCAATAACGTATGTGTGACCTGGTGCATTGTCTTGTTGAAACAACACTTTCTTCTTAGCTAAATACGGCAGTTTTTGCTTGATTTCTTCACTCAAACGTTGCAATAAGTTGGCATAATACTTGGAGTTGATAGTTTTTCTTTTTTCAAAATAGTCTATGAAAATTATCACATCCCAAATCGCCATGAGATTACCTGCAGGTGGAACGGTCTTTGTCTTCTTTGATACCGGTTTTCCCTTTTCAGTCCATTGATTTGATTCTTCTTTTTGTTTCATCCATAGCAATATCTGTGAAACTTTGTCAAACACTCGATGGAAACATCTTCACGACGTTGCTTTTGTTCCATCGTGAGTACTTTGAATCCACAATCATCCATTGGATTTTCTTCAACGTTTCTGGAGTCATCGACTGCGATGCTGGTTTTTGCAGGTCGTACCCAATATTTTACGCTTGAAAACGAAGAATCACTCTCACCCAGAGTAGACTTCAGCTTTTATATTGGTTCGGCTAAAACGTTTCAAATAAAACGATGACAAATTTTTTCATTGTTTACAAACAAACTTGAATCATATTCTGTATAGATTGTGGTGTTTTTCGAGCAACTACCGCCATCTCTAGGTCGAACCAAGTACTTCTAGGACCACTCTCGTATAGTTACAAAAAAAAAACGAATTCAAATGAAAATAATGGTAATTCAAGTTTATATTCCAGATAATCATTAATTTGATGATATGATAAGTTTCGGTCATGAATTGATTATGCATTAATCATCGATAAATGAATTTACTATATGCTACGTTGCCAAATTTAATTCAAAACCTTGAATACTGCACCTTTTCCATAAGTTATTGTATTGTCCATATTGGGACGGTTCTAGTGCTTGCTGGTACGGTTGGTAATAAGTAGGTTTGTTCGGGGTATTATATTTGTATCCCTCATTATAATCCTGATATCCGGTAAAATTTTGATTGACGTACACGTTTGGTTGAATATTGTAACTAACTCCGTTATCCTGAAAAGGAACTTGCGGCTTTGGTATGTGGATAGGTTCTGGATATCCTCCTGGATTATGTCCGATGTTTGGAGGTTGGTAATTGGGCGGGCCGTAAACGGGACTCACAGTTGGGTAGAAATATGATGAAAAATCTTCTTGACTTTCTGACGTAAATAGAGTTGAATGATCATATCGCCATTTTTTCACAAGGTAATTAATCAATTCTCTGAAAAATAAATATTTCATTGGACTTCATTCAATACCTGTCTCATTCAATTTATTAAGTTACCCAGGATAATGGTCGGGATATTCACAGTACGTCAATCCCGGTCTGGCACATTGAGGTGTTTTCCCTGGAGGAGCAGGTAGAAACTTACAAGGTTCCGCGCCATATAATGGTGAACAGACGGATTGACATAATATCACCAAGTTAGAAAACCATATAATCTGCAAAAAGGAAAATACGGCATAAGCTTGGGCTTATAATGTACGAGACACATAAAAAAGTTAAAGTTAAAGCTTCAACGACGTAAGACACTGTCCCTTATTGAAGATGATCTTTTTGAGCGAGCTAGAGCTAGAGAAGTTGATTCCACTAGGCGAAAACTGTCTCAATTCTATTGATAGTTATATTGGAAAGTAACTGAATGATTGCTGTACTTGTTGCCAATAAATATGTCCCTGAAAGTTGATTTGGTGTAGTATAGTGTATGGACTCTTCTGAGTGTAACCGTCGAAACTTATCTCTAAGTTATTGTAAGTAGTATCGACCTTTTAGGCTACAGAATTAGTCGGTTTCCATTCCAAACTTATCAATACGTTTGCATTTTTTTTCCAATTAACACTTTCCATCAGCAATGTCCTCATTTGTATAACTATTTAATGCACTGGTGTTCAAATTGAACAAACGTCTATTTCTAATCAAAAAGTGGTGCAGGTGCGCAGCTGTCGAAAATGTTTTGGACATTCACTTTGGCGCTGCCACTTGGCTCAACTCCACAGACACTCCAAGACCTTAAACTGACTCTGGTTATCTATCAAGTATGACCAAATACAAAAAGACCTTGAATTTCTGCCAATCAGCATACCAGATACTCCAAAAACTTAAGCAGACTTCAAATGTCTATCGAGAACGCTTAAATTCCTAATAACCATCTCCACAGACACTCCAAGAACAGACCAGAGCTGTAAAAATTTGAGGGGCTAAAACTAATAAGAAATTATAACGTTTAATATTAATTTTCCCCGTAATCATTTTTATTTTCAACATAATGTCGTTTCAAGTCTAACCTTTTTAACCCTTCCAAATTATAGTTCTCTCTTTTGCAAATGAAATTTTGAGGTTAGAGAACAGGAGAAAGTCGCTGGAGGCCAGATCTGCTGAATACGGTGGTTGGTCAATCAATTCGAAGGGCAATTCTTGAATTTTAGCGTTATGGTACACAGTAAATTGTTCTGATTGAAAAGCACTTTCCTTTTCTTCAAATATAATCGATTTTTGCTTTTTAAATAACACCATACCATAATTTTGACAAATAACTGTCAATATTTGCTCAGTAAAACATGTAAAACATGTAAAAAACATGTTTTTTTAATTTTTTATAAACTATTAATAATTTTTAAGAATAAAAATGAATCAAGTAAAGCGTGTTACATTAGATATATAATAGAAAATAATCCGAGAGGGCTAAATCTGGCGAATGAGGTAGCAATTAATCTTAAATTCATTAATTTTGGTTATTATTTTAACGGATGTGTGAGTTGGTGCATAGTTTGATGAAATACCACTTTCTTTTTAGCCAAATTCGGCCGTTTTTGCTTGATATATTTCGCTAAAACTTTACAATAAGTTTGCATGCTACTCGCCGTTGATAGTTTTTCCTTTTCTTAAGAAAATCAATGAAAATTATCCCACGCGATTACAATATGATGATGGTCTCAGAAAGGGGGCTAAATCAGGCGAATAGGGTGCTTGAGATAGAAATTCAAACTTCAATTACTTAATTATACAATAGTCGTGGATAGAAATGGTTAAATATATTACATTTGCGTTATTCTAAGTGCCATTGTTCATTTTTTCATACATAATTTTCTGTTTTATTGTTAATTTATTTAATCTCACGGTTATAATTACTACAGAGATAGCAAAAAATTCGGACTTAATCGCAGCACTTGATTAATAAAACTTATTTTGAGAATTTATATTCTGAAGGTTATCTATGTCGATTGTGAACTGAAATTACATTTTTTTAAACGAGAATTTTGTTGCCAACACTTCAGTTCATGATAATAGACTTTGTTCAGAGAGAAAAGGATGTGAAAATGAATGCGTGACGCATAAAATTAGTTTTTATTTAACGAAGTAATTCTGATTCAAGACGAATAATTTAGATGAAGTGGAAAATAGCCATATTCACTCACAGCAATTTCTAATTCGTTATAACTGCAAAAAATTGTTAATATCAAGATATTTCGTGAAACAATCAGATAAACTTCCTAACCTCAAATTTTATCTAATATTTTGTACGTAGTTTAACAATGAAAAAAACAAAGTTTTACGAAAGTCAGTTGATCTGTTACGCCAAAAGTAACTGGATTGCAACTTACATGCAATAAAACGGCACAAAATCCATAATATCAAGATATTTCGTGAAACAATCAGATAAACTTCCTAACCTCAAATTCTATCTAATATTTTGTACGTAGTTTAAGAATTAAAAAAACGAAGTTTTACGAAAGTCAGTTGATCTGTTACGCCAAAAGTAACTGGATTGCAACTTGCATGCAATAAAAACGGCACAAAATTCTTAATATCAAGATCTTTCGTGAAACAATCAGATAAACTTCCTAACCTCAAATTCTATCTAATATTTTGTACCTAGTTTAACAATGAAAAAAACAAAGTTTTACGAAAGTCAGTTGATCTGTTACGCCAAAAGTAACTGGATTGCAACTTGCATGCAATAAAAACGGCACAAAATTCTTAATATCAAGATCTTTCGTGAAACAATCAGATAAACTTCCTAACCTCAAATTCTATCTAATATTTTGTACCTAGTTTAACAATGAAAAAAACAAAGTTTTACGAAAGTCAGTTGATCTGTTACGCCAAAAGTAACTGGATTGCAACTTACATGCAATAAAACGGCACAAAATCCATAATATCAAGATATTTCGTGAAACAATCAGATAAACTTCCTAACCTCAAATTATATCTAATATTTTGTACGTAGTTTAAGAATTAAAAAAACGAAGTTTTACGAAAGTCAGTTGATCTGTTACGCCAAAAGTAACTGGATTGCAACTTGCATGCAATAAAACGGCACAAAATCCATAATATCAAGATATTTCGTGAAACAATCAGATAAACTTCCTAACCTCAAATTCTATCTAATATTTTGTACGTAGTTTAAGAATGAAAAAAACGAAGTTTTACGAAAGTCAGTTGATCTGTTACGCCAAAAGTAACTGGATTGCAACTTGCATGCAATAAAACGGCACAAAATCCATAATATCAAGATATTTCGTGAAACAATCAGATAAACTTCCTAACCTCAAATTCTATCTAATATTTTGTACGTAGTTTAAGAATGAAAAAAACGAAGTTTTACGAAAGTCAGTTGATCTGTTACGCCAAAAGTAACTGGATTGCAACTTGCATGCAATAAAAACGGCACAAAATTCTTAATATCAAGATCTTTCGTGAAACAATCAGATAAACTTCCTAACCTCAAATTCTATCTAATATTTTGTACGTAGTTTAAGAATGAAAAAAACGAAGTTTTACGAAAGTCAGTTGATCTGTTACGCCAAAAGTAACTGGATTGCAACTTGCATGCAATAAAAGCGGCACAAAATCCATAATATCAAGATATTTCGTGAAACAATCAGATAAACTTCCTAACCTCAAATTTTATCTAATATTTTGTACGTAGTTTAAGAATGAAAAAAACGAAGTTTTACGAAAGTCAGTTGATCTGTTACGCCAAAAGTAACTGGATTGCAACTTGCATGCAATAAAACGGCACAAAATCCATAATATCAAGATATTTCGTGAAACAATCAGATAAACTTCCTAACCTCAAATTCTATCTAATATTTTGTACGTAGTTTAAGAATTAAAAAAACGAAGTTTTACGAAAGTCAGTTGATCTGTTACGCCAAAAGTAACTGGATTGCAACTTACATGCAATAAAACGGCACAAAATCCATAATATCAAGATATTTCGTGAAACAATCAGATAAACTTCCTAACCTCAAATTTTATCTAATATTTTGTACGTAGTTTAAGAATGAAAAAAACGAAGTTTTACGAAAGTCAGTTGATCTGTTACGCCAAAAGTAACTGGATTGCAACTTGCATGCAATAAAACGGCACAAAATCCATAATATCAAGATATTTCGTGAAACAATCAGATAAACTTCCTAACCTCAAATTCTATCTAATATTTTGTACGTAGTTTAAGAATTAAAAAAACGAAGTTTTACGAAAGTCAGTTGATCTGTTACGCCAAAAGTAACTGGATTGCAACTTGCATGCAATAAAACGGCACAAAATCCATAATATCAAGATATTTCGTGAAACAATCAGATAAACTTCCTAACCTCAAATTATATCTAATATTTTGTACGTAGTTTAAGAATGAAAAAAACGAAGTTTTACGAAAGTCAGTTGATCTGTTACGCCAAAAGTAACTGGATTGCAACTTGCATGCAATAAAACGGCACAAAATCCATAATATCAAGATATTTCGTGAAACAATCAGATAAACTTCCTAACCTCAAATTCTATCTAATATTTTGTACGTAGTTTAAGAATGAAAAAAACGAAGTTTTACGAAAGTCAGTTGATCTGTTACGCCAAAAGTAACTGGATTGCAACTTGCATGCAATAAAACGGCACAAAATCCATAATATCAAGATATTTCGTGAAACAATCAGATAAACTTCCTAACCTCAAATTCTATCTAATATTTTGTACGTAGTTTAAGAATTAAAAAAACGAAGTTTTACGAAAGTCAGTTGATCTGTTACGCCAAAAGTAACTGGATTGCAACTTACATGCAATAAAACGGCACAAAATCCATAATATCAAGATATTTCGTGAAACAATCAGATAAACTTCCTAACCTCAAATTATATCTAATATTTTGTACGTAGTTTAAGAATTAAAAAAACGAAGTTTTACGAAAGTCAGTTGATCTGTTACGCCAAAAGTAACTGGATTGCAACTTGCATGCAATAAAACGGCACAAAATCGATAATATCAAGATCTTGCAAGAAACAATCATCTGCGCATGCTTTTGATCAATAAATATTGCGTCTTGCACTGCATTGCACGTTTTATTGCACCATATCAAGCGGCATTTAAGTTTAATGAAAGAATTTTACCTCGTATGCATAAATTGCGAAATCCTGTGTACATTATTTTTTGTATATAAAAAATTGAGATCGGAAATAGTAATCGACAAGCCGTTTTTCAATAAAAAAATAGTTGTGAGTACAGAATTCCAAATTCCATTGTAAATATGATAATTTAATAAAATCTGTGAACTTAATCGCGTATTGTCCTTGAAAGAACGGTGAAAGTTTCAAAGAAATGAACCAAAAATGAAGCATTAGTAATCATCGAACAGGATAGTTTTATTAGTAGAAAGCTCATAAATTTTAGTTACGCAAATAACAACATCATTATTTCATATTAAAATTCATTAATATGATTATTGTCCGAATCGGATATCGTCCTCGTTATTTTAGTTAAACTTCGATCGAAATATTGCACTAAATATCAAATTAGTAAAATTCAATAATTTACAACCAAACTGAACAAGTTTGGCAATGACACAAGACACGAGTCACGCGTGATCTGTCAAAAACAGTGTTGCCAAAAAGATACCAGCAAAAAATCACTCGTTATTAGAGAAACACGGGATGAGAAAGAAACATACAGAAATCGTACAGACTAGAAACCAGATGTAGGTATTTAAATAGAAATTTAAGCAGTAAGGAAAATTGCCAGACTGTTAAGGAATAGTAGTGGAACGACCAGAAACACGATAATCCATACAGCTAGCCTTAAAAACAAAGGCATATTAAACTGTTACTGTCCTGGGTACTTAGACATTATGAACTGGAAGAGAATTCTAAAGCAGATGGGCTTGCAAAAAGTCGGATCAAGATTGAGGAAGCTGAATAGATAGATAAACTGTGGATGTAGTGGTTAAAGATAAAAAAACATAGGAATCATAGCCAAACCAAGATGAAACACTTAATCTAGAAGACCACTGGACATTATTGACCCAAAATTCCAGAAATGGAGATTGACAAATGACAATTATAGCAAATAGTGTAGAGGAGAAGAAGAATTGATTCGAGCATCTTCTCGAAAAACGACCTCAAATGCTGGATGACGACATAGTAAATTGTCTCGAAGAAATAGCAAACTTAGATAAAGGAAAAAACTCCATCTTGGATTAAAACAGCTTAAAAATAAGATATGAAGGATAAAAAGAGAAAAACAATGGACCTCAGGCTTTCGACTGACACATGGCCAATCTAGTTGCTCATACTAACCTATACAAAGTTCGTAATAAAGTATTAAATTTGTTTTTTATTCACAATGAGGTCTTTTTTGTGTAAAAAATATAATAATACATAAATTAGAAGCTTCGGTAATTATTAGTTAAACTCCACAGGATGTTCCAGGAGTCGACGCAAAAAATACGAGAATGAGTAAATGAAGTGAAAATAATGCTGTGACATGAAAAATTTTCTCATACGACCCCTCGTTTTTGAGTTATAAGTCTTTAAAGACGCGAAATCAAAACTTAGAATTGAAGCTTCGGTAATTATTAGTTAAACTCCACAGGATATTCCAGGACTCGACGCAAAAAATACGAGAATGAGTAAATGAAGTGAAAATAATGCTGTGACATGAAAAATTTTCTCATACGACCCCTCGTTTTTGAGTTATAAGTCTTTAAAGACGCGAAATCAAAACTTAGAATTGAAGCTTCGGTAATTATTAGTTAAATTCTACAGGATGTTTCAGGACTCGACGCAAAAAATACGAGAATAAGTAAATGAAGTGAAAATAATGCTGTGACATAAAAAATTTTCTCATATGACCCCTCGTTTTTGAATTATAAGTCTTTAAAGACGCGAAATCAAAACTTAGAATTGAAGCTTCAAAATTATTAGTTAAATTCTACAGGATGTTTCAGGACTCGACGCAAAAAATACGAGAATGAGTAAATGAAGTGAAAATAATACTGTGACATAAAAAATTTTCTCATACGACCCCTCGTTTTTGAGTTATAGGTCTTTAAAGACGCGAAATCAAAATTTAGAATTGAAGCTTCGGTAATTATTAGTTAAACTCCACAGGATATTCCAGGACTCGACGCAAAAAATACGAGAATGAGTAAATGAAGTGAAAATAATACTGTGACATAAAAAATTTTCTCATACGATCCCTCGTTTTTGAATTATAAGTCTTTAAAGACGCGAAATCAAAATTTAGAATTGAAGCTTCGGTAATTATTAGTTAAACTCCACAGGATGTTTCAGGACTCGACGCAAAAAATACGAGAATGAGTAAATGAAGTGAAAATAATGCTGTGACATAAAAAATTTTCTCATACGACTCCTTGTTTTTGAGTTATAGGTCTTTAAAGACGCGAAATCAAAACTTAGAATTGAAGCTTCGATAATTATTAGTTAAATTCTACAGGATGTTCCAGGACTCGACGCATAAAATACGAGAATGAGTAAATGAAGTGAAAATAATGCTGTGACATAAAAAATTTTCTCATACGACTCCTTGTTTTTGAGTTATAGGTCTTTAAAGACGCGAAATCAAAACTTAGAATTGAAGCTTCGATAATTATTAGTTAAATTCTACAGGATGTTCCAGGACTCGACGCATAAAATACGAGAATGAGTAAATGAAGTGAAAATAATGCTGTGACATAAAAAATTTTCTCATACGACTCCTTGTTTTTGAGTTATAGGTCTTTAAAGACGCGAAATCAAAACTTAGAATTGAAGCTTCGGTAATTATTAGTTAAACTCCACAGGATATTCCAGGACTCGACGCAAAAAATACGAGAATGAGTAAATGAAGTGAAAATAATGCTGTGACATAAAAAATTTTCTCATACGACTCCTTGTTTTTGAGTTATAGGTCTTTAAAGACGCGAAATCAAAACTTAGAATTGAAGCTTCGGTAATTATTAGTTAAACTCCACAGGATATTCCAGGACTCGACGCAAAAAATACGAGAATGAGTAAATGAAGTGAAAATAATGCTGTGACATAAAAAATTTTCTCATACGACTCCTTATTTTTGAGTTATAGGTCTTTAAAGACGCGAAATCAAAACTTAGAATTGAAGCTTCGGTAATTATTAGTTAAACTCCACAGGATATTCCAGGACTCGACGCAAAAAATACGAGAATGCGTAAATGAAGTGAAAATAATACTGTGACATAAAAAATTTTCTCATATGACCCCTCGTTTTTGAATTATAAGTCTTTAAAGATGCGAAATCAAAATTTAGAATTGAAGCTTCGGTAATTATTAGTTAAACTCCACAGGATATTCCAGGACTCGACGCAAAAAATACGAGAATGAGTAAATGAAGTGAAAATAATGCTGTGACATGAAAAATTTTCTCATACGACCTCCCGTTTTTGAGTTATAAGTCTTTAAAGATATGTTATGTAATGTATGTATGATATGTAATGTTATACATTACAACATTATGAATTTTTAATGGATGTACATGTAAAAGTGAAGAATTCTACACTACTATCTTAAGGCTAGGGACGGCTCATGCCCAATTGTTAACATATATTCTTCAAAATGATTTTCCGTCCATGTTATGTGATATTCCTCTAAATATTCGCATAAACATATGATTAATAACATTTTTTCTAATAAGTGGATTGGTTGGGCAGGTCCATTTGCATGACCACCACGCTCCACTGGAATAACTACAATGAATTCATTTTTTGGGGATGTCTTAAAGGCTTGACCTTTCCAGACTGTACCTTTCCAGATAATGATGCATTCTAAGAAGAACTACCATTTCTGCAGTTTCTCGAAGGAGTCGTCAATCATGCTTATCGTCCTTTTCTTTTTTGCTTCGTGTTTCTTCTGTTTTGACAGTTTTGACAGTTGTGTGTGACAGGCTGTCATATTATTTACATTCGAATCTTTCAAAGAAGTAAGAAATAACAAATAAATTATTAATATTAATTTTTTTAAAGTTTTATTGTCGTCAAAATTATTGTAAAATTAGTTTTTTATGTGGAGTGCTATTGAAAATTTAGAAAGCTTTTAATAATTCGTCTCTTATTGATTCTTTTTCGTTACAAATTTGTGATTTACATAAATATGTTGAAAATACTGTAATTTGTAGGGATATTTGTACTAGGGTAAGTTAAGTTCAATGGAATTTCCTCTTTACATAATTTTTTTAACCAAAATTTCAATTGTCAAATTTAGAGAAAAGTAAAGGTAGAAGAAAGTGATTTTTAATTGTTTCTATTGTACCTTCTACGCAATTATAAAGTATTGGAATCAGGTGTTTTCTCGCGAGTAAGTGTAGAATACATAATATAAACTTTCGCGCACAGTTTGACATAGTTAACTATAACATTAAATGAATATACAAAATTTATTAGGCGCCTGATGGGTACTAAGTATAAAGCGTGAATAAATTCCACCAAAAATTAGAGGAAGTATTTTTTTTTTTAAATAACACTTTCTTATACTTATAGCACAAATAATTGAAAAGTCTCGTTATCAAACGAACATTTTATGATTATTTACAACCAGAAAGTGTATTTAAATCAAGGAAATATAGTTTTCGAAACGTGAAGGTTCAAAATAGTGCTACAAACTTATCAAATATTGTCATAAGTTTACGAAAATCAACTGCAAAAGTCCAATAAGTATAATACGAGGATGGTAGCAGCCCAACAAAGAAAACACAAGAATTTTGAAAAAAATATATTCATTTTCAACGTAATTTCCTTTTAGCTCCATATATACTTTTCCCAGCGATGTTTTATAACTTAGTTACTCTTTTTATAATAAGAATCTTCAAGCTCCTCAACATAGCCATTAACTGCCGACATCTTCTCTTCATTGTTGGGAAATATTTAACCACCAAGCCATTTTTTCAAGTCTGGGAACATAAACTAATCCGAGGGGGCTAAATCCGGCCATTGCAATAACGGATGTGTGAGCTGCTTGATGAAACAACACTTTCTTGTTGTACCACACTTTTTGAAACGCCTACTTTGTCTGCTAGCTCGCAAACTTTTAGTCTGCGATCATTCTGGACCGTTTTGTGGACGTGCCTTGGTGGTGGATGTGATGGAAAGTTGATGGCAAAGATTAGAACGATAGCCATGTAGAAAAACTTACTTTGAGAGACTTAAGCTGTACTGTACTGACTGAAGAATTGGGCATCAACGTGCCAAAATTTCAGAATCTTTCAGGGAGTGAACGCGCGTCTATGAAGTGGAGGAACAAAGAAAAAAACGCGCCAGTTAATGCGAAGGTTATGTCAGGGTAGTAGGTGTTTCGGGACATGATAGGGTTAATTCTCTCACTGAGCAACGAACTGTGAACGCGCAGTATCATAATAACGTCGCAATAAACACGGCGAATGATTAAATTGACGCTATATTTCAATTCGTAGTGCGACATCGCTTCAAAGCCACAAAAAATCGCTTACAGCTCGATTTACGATGAGAACGTTGAACCCATTGGGCTAAGAAACACCGAATACCCTCCTTATAACCCCGATTTGTCTCCACTATTATTTATTTGGTACATTGAAAAAGGCATTTTCGATTCGAAAGCAATGCGGAGGTAGCATCCTTAATATTTAAGTTACTACAAACATTTAATTAGATTGTCCGTGAACGTGCATGTCTCTGGATCGTATAAGAGCACTTAACATCGTTCCATCATCTCGCTTTGGCTTTGGCTTTGGCTATTCCTATCCATAAACGTTTTCTGAAGCTTCAAACGATATTTCTTCAGAATACAAATTAAAGAGTAAAGAAGATAGAAACCTCAGGACAAATTCTTGCATCTAATCATGTCACTTTTCCTCTGGATACTTCCCAAATGGAAAATTGGTTTTCAAACCACTTCACTTTTATCTAAAATCTGCCATGTGATATATTTGAACTACTGAAATCTTACTTGAACACAAAAAATGTACAATGGAATGTGCTAAACTAAAACTAATTCATGCTGGCGTACCTCGAGGAAGTTTTGTACTTCACATCTTACAGATTGCACTGGATAGAATAAAAAATTAGCAAAAACTATGGAGAATGAAAACAAATGAGAGTAATTCAGTTCACATAACCTCACAAATAGATCGGTGAAGAATCGAAAGGAAAGTGCTTCGAATGATAGCGAATCGTGTCAAAGTTCTCGCCAAGAAACTAATGGAAGTGAGTTCTGAAATGAGGATTTGGCTTAATTAGGTCAAAATAAATCGGAAATGAAGAATGAAATTTTTTGATATCTCGCTTTGTTTTCGAGATATCGATACTTAAACTTATAATCGAACGGTAGTTCAAATTTCGCTTTATTGAACAGATGGCGTTCAATACTTCGTTTCAAACTAATATTTTATCACCTCAAATTCGATATGAATCTTGTAATTCGATAAAAAAAGATTTTTTATTCAATTTTTATATTATTTACCCCGATACTTCAAAATTATATTGAAAAAAACAGATTTTTATACCAAAATGAGCTATTTTTGACATAATTGCTAAGTTTGGGGAGAGTACGATTTCCATGGCACAGTGATTTAACGGATTTGGTTTATATAAGCCAAAATAAATCGAAAATAAAGAATGAACTTTTTTGATATGTCGCTTCGTTTTCGAGATATCGATACTTAAACTTATAATCGAACGGTAGTTCAAAATTCGCTTTATTGAACAGATGGCGTTCAATACTTCGTTTCAAACTAATATTTTATCACCTCAAATTCGATATGAATCTTGTAATTCGATAAAAAAAGATTTTTTATTCAATTTTTATATTATTTACCCCGATACTTCAAAATTATATTGAAAAAAACAGATTTTTATACCAAAATGAGCCATTTTTGACATAATTGCTAAGTTTGGGGAGAGTACGATTTCCATGGCACAGTGATTTAACGGATTTGGTTTATATAAGCCAAAATAAATCGAAAATAAAGAATGAACTTTTTTGATATGTCGCTTTGTTTTCGAGATATCGATACTTAAACTTATAATCGAACGGTAGTTCAAATTTCGCTTTATTGAACAGATGGCGTTCAATACTTCGTTTCAAACTAATATTTTATCACTTCAAATTCGATATGAATCTTGTAATTTGATAAAAAAAGATTTTTTATTCAATTTTTATATTATTTACCCTGATACTTCAAAATTATATTGAAAAAAACAGATTTTGATAACTTTTATCACTCTGTGTTGAATATAAATTAACATACGATAAATACGAAGAATTGTCGGTTGTTTTTATAAAATAAAAAAAAAATAATAATAATAAAATAAAACTAAAATAATCCTTACGCGAAAAAGAAAATTTTTTAGACAATTTTGGCTGTAAAAACCGATTTTTGAACTTTTTATACTCAAAGTGCACCACGAGAAGGTTAGGTTAGGTTAGGTAAAGTTAGGTTAGGTTAGGTTGATATATACAAATATTAAATAGAAATAAATTTTTCCAACTTCAAGTATCGATATCTCGAAAACGAAGCGAGATATCGAAAAATTTTATTCTTCATTTTCAACTTATTTTGGTTCGATTTACAAAATGGCATAGTCAAATCGTACTCATGTCCAGGTTTAAATAGATTAACTATAAAAATTAATCAAAATGGTGTAAACAATTATAGTCTTGGGGTTTTTTTTATAATTATCAATAAGTTGAAGTTGGCGACTCAGGTCCTCAGATCTAATTTTAATAATATATCTACTGGAAACAAATTCAAATATGAACTTTCTAATGAATTATCGACTTACCGCTTTGAATTCTGTTTTAAACCTCATGCTGACTTATTTCCTATCGTCATCCACCACACATTATTACACCACTAACAAATTGAACTCGCCACAATTTTTTTCTATGTCTGGTTTGTGTCTGTCTATCGGAATCAGTTAGGACATAGTGTAAATACCGAGTAAACGAGAAACTACTTTAGACAACGGGGGTCATACCCACGAACGTTCGAAAGTGACAGGTGAATGGGTTATAGAGTTAACCATTCTTCCTTTATATACCAGTCGATACATTTGCATTCGGATTAAGTGGGTATTTAAAAAAAAAACATATATATGCAGCTCTGTACGAAAATTTTTATAAATCGGTAAAGTTTATTCGTTGTATGATAAATGATGTTTTATACTGTATACTACCAACGTTCTACCACAGAGAGATCTTCCTTACGGGGCCTAGTTACTGAGATATAGGGTGTGCAAAGTTTTAAATCAAAAATTTGCCATAAATCAAAATCGCGATTAAATTTTTTTTTTCAAATTTGGTGACAAATATGCGCCGACAGCGCGCCACTGGTTAAATTTTTCCAAAGTTTGTTTATGTCAAAATATTACTTTATTAAGGAGCATATTGGTCACTAAATTTGACAAGAAAATTTAAAGGCGTTCTTGATTTGTGGCAAATTTTTTATTTAAAATTTTGAACACCCTATATCTCAGCAACTAAATCCCGTAAGGAAGATCTCTCTGTGGTAGAGCGTTGTCGGTCGAATATAGAAACACCCTGTATATAAATAATAGGTTGTACAGGATCATAATTTTCGTTGTATACAAGATATTAAAAAGCATGTACCGAAACTTTAAACTCGTTTTTCTGAAAACAATATTTTTTAAATCGGCGGCAGCATGGATCAAAGAGTTGTTTAATAATTTCTTTAGATTTAGAACTAGAAGTTTTAATTTTAATCTATTTATATTGGAAAATAATTTCACAGAAAATACAATGAAAAAATTGACTCAAAATTCGACATTTCTTTTATAATATGTTTCCTTTTGTATTTTTATTTCTGTTTCATCTTTACACAGGTTCATAGAGAAATTATAACATTACCAATTATAAAACTTCACTTATTTTAGAACTTTCTAGACTATTCTAAAAATTTCTAGAACTTATTTGAGCATTCCTAATCGATCATAAGAAATTGCACTCGTTTTTGAACTTTCCAGATCATTTGGGAAGTTTCTAGTACTTTCTAGAACATTCTAGATCGATTACAATAGTTTACACTCATTTTAGAACTTTCTAGACCATACTAGAGATTTCTAGAACTTATTTGAGCATTCCTAATCGATCATAAGAAATTGCACTCGTTTTTGAACTTTCCAGATCATTTGGGAAGTTTCTAGTACTTTCTAGAACATTCTAGATCGATTAAAATAGTTTACATCTATTTTAGAACTTTCTATACTATTCTAAAGATTTATAGAACTTATTTGGACATTCCTAATCGATCATAATAAATTGCATTCGTTTGGGAACTTTCCAGATCATTTGGGAAGTTTCTAGTACTTTCTAGAACATTCTAGATCGATTACAATAGTTTACACTCATTTTAGAACTTTCTAGACCATACTAGAGATTTCTAGAACTTATTTGAGCATTCCTAATCGATCATAAGAAATTGCACTCGTTTTTGAACTTTCCTGATCATTTGGGAAGTTTCTAGTACTTTCTAGAACATTCTAGATCGATTACAATAGTTTACACTCATTTTAGAACTTTCTAGACTATTCTAAAGATTTCTAGAACTTATTTGAGCATTCCTAATCGATCATAAGAAATTGCACTCGTTTTTGAACTTTCCAGATCATTTGGGAAGTTTCTAGTACTTTCTAGAACATTCTAGATCGATTACAATAGTTTACATGTATTTTAGAACTTTCTAGACTATTCTAAAGATTTCTAGAACTTATTTGGACATTCCTAATCGATCATAATAAATTGCATTCGTTTGGGAACTTTCCAGATCATTTGGGAAGTTTCTAGTACTTTCTAGAACATTCTAGATCGATTACAATAGTTTACATCTATTTTAGAACTTTCTAGACTATTCTAAAGATTTCTATAACTTATTTGGACATTCCTAATCGATCATAAGAAATTGTATTCGTTTGGGAACTTTCCAGATCATTTGGGAAGTTTCTAGTACTTTCTAGAACATTCTAGATCGATTACAATAGTTTACACTCATTTTAGAACTTTCTAGACTATTCTAAAGATTTCTAGAACTTATTTGAGCATTCCTAATCGATCATAAGAAATTGCACTCGTTTTTGAACTTTCCAGATCATTTGGGAAGTTTCTAGTACTTTCTAGAACATTCTAGATCGATTACAATAGTTTACATGTATTTTAGAACTTTCTAGACTATTCTAAAGATTTCTAGAACTTATTTGGACATTCCTAATCGATCATAATAAATTGCATTCGTTTGGGAACTTTCCAGATCATTTGGGAAGTTTCTAGTACTTTCTAGAACATTCTAGATCGATTACAATAGTTTACATCTATTTTAGAACTTTCTAGACTATTCTAAAGATTTCTATAACTTATTTGGACATTCCTAATCGATCATAAGAAATTGTATTCGTTTGGGAACTTTCCAGATCATTTGGGAAGTTTCTAGTACTTTCTAGAACATTCTAGATCGATTACAATAGTTTACTCTTATTTTATAGCTTTCTCGACTATTCTAAAGATTTCTTGGACATTCCTAATCGATCATAATAAATTGCACTCATTTTGGTACTTTCCAAATCTTTCCTCTAACCAGTTATCTCAAGACCAGCAGTGATTGTGTTAGTGTCAACAGTGTTTTTGGTGGTAAACATATTATTTTTGTTTTCTATTTTAATAATTTCGTATTTTTTTGTCTTAGCTTTTAATTTCCTCGATAAAATGCCAGGAAAATGCAGATTGGATCCTTGGAATCAACCAAAAAAAGAGGTGATTCGTTGCTTGGAGTAGATTGAGACCACGGAATCAGATCACTTCTTACCAATGAAAGAATAACCACCCTATTCCACCCTCCTTTTGATAAAGGCTCCAAAGTGGGAGACGAAACTGCGAGAATTTTCAAAATTCCAACGCGATTCCACCCGTGAATCTAATTCTTGATAGAATAATTTAATTATAAAAAAAATTCACAAAAATCGATCAAAATTCGTTGCTCTATTTGTATATCTCCCCTCAATTAAGTAAATACGGACAATTTTAGTTAGAGAACGATGTTTTGCTCCCTCAAATTTTCAGCGTGACAGATTTCTATCCAAAGTTTTTAACGAGGAATCAAATGTTCAAATACGCACAAAAGATTTTCCAAATAATTTCAACTAATAAAAAAAATGTATATTCATAAATGCATAAAACGTTTCTTTATTAAAACACCATATTTACCACTTAGCGTTACATTTATTTCTTCATTATTTGCACTTTCTCTCAAATGTGTCAAACGCTCATACAACTTCTTACGTGCACTCGTCGCACCAGCAATAAATTACGTAATTATGTTTGATTATTTTCATTAATTATAGAGGATATTTATCTTCCAGGACACTAAACACAGTCTTTTAAGCTATTACCATGCGTACATATGTAATTAAAACAACAAATGATTCTTAATATTAAGATGAAACAACATTTCACAATATTCAGTAGAACACACGAAGTTGACACAAAGGAAGATTGAAGATACGTAGTGCGTTCCATAAATTCTTAGTTTAACAAACAAAGAAACGTCATAAATAAAAAAAAACAGTGATTATTTATCAATATATTTTCCCTTTATTGCACGCACACTTTTCAGAACGTCCGACTAAAGATCTAAACCAACTAGCAACACGCCACGCCACGCCATGCGACGTCGGTACATTGTTGTAGCTTTTAGTACGTTCTGGAGAACAAAATTAGTTTGTCTAATGACCTAGAGACCAAGAGACCGAGAAAAAAAAATATTTTGGGTCCATAAAATCAACAAAAATGATGTGATGGCGTGGCGTGACGTGTGGTAATCTGAGTATGTACACAGACAATTTAATTAAATGGAAAAATATATTCACACATATTCGACACGTAGCGTGGAGTGGCGTGACGTGTTCCTAGTGAGTTTTGACCTTGAAACTTCTTGGTATGGGTTCTTCTTTCCGATGTCTCTCCACTCGGTGTCGGATAATAGTAAAAAACTTAGTTTCATTGCGCAATCGCTCATAATTGCACTAATTTTTGTCATATTTGAATGCTCATGTAGGATCCCATAATTTATTTTGTTTCTGGGCGTTGATCACGTGGGTCATCTTCTAATGATTGTCGTCGTCGGCGAAACAACTTTTTAAACCAATTTTTAACTGTTGAAAATGATGGACACAAGTGCGTTTTGATTTTGATTTGATCTTAACCTTCAATTTGAGATATTTTCAAAACAACAACAAATAAAACACAAATTTGACAAAGTTTTATTCTTCCGCGACCATAAACAAAATCATTTTTTGTGGTAAATTAGATAAATATAACTCGGTTTTTATTTTACCACTAATGTAACTGTTTTAGTTTGTTATACTTTAGTTGGAGTACGATTTTATGGACCCGTAAATCTTTTCAACAATGTTTTCATATCGGTTCATTTGGATTAATGATATACAAGATATAAACTAGTATTACGAAACTGGATATATCACGATCTGGTAAAAGTATTCCAAGAATCGTTAAATAAAATGATTCACTTCGTTTTAAGAATAAATGCCAATGAGATCGTCGAAAGGATAATAGTTCCATTGTCATATATTAAGATATTTTTCACATAAGTTTCATTACTAATATTTATAAGACCAATCCTAAATAAATTTAATTTATGCTAACTATACAGGGTGGCTCGTTAGAATATATAGAGTAAAGTCGATTTCCAATGTTGACTTTATTTATTAAATAATGACTAGAAGCTCTTTGAGACCTTGGTAAAATCATTCATTGGGCTTAATTGTCAAAAATTATCGCATTTCCAAACATTTCCTTTGAAGATACTTCGAAAAATAGATGGAAATCTAGGCTTTCCAAACATGTATTATGAAATGTCAATAAACATGATTTTAATTGTGAAAATTCGCTGTTTTCAATTTGTGTCCATTGATAATCTAATTGAATATTAAAATTGTATTAATTTAATTTGTTATTGCTTCATTTAATTTGACACAATGTAATTTTCTAGAAACAATTCATCCTACATTCTTAATTTTATTGTGAACATTTCGAACACGTTTTGATCCTTAACCTACAAATTTAGGTTATTGGCAAATATTTTGATAGCGCAGAGTGAAAATTTAAAGTGAAACTGACTGACCCGTAAACAACTAAATAAACTCTTTTATCAAGTCTACGTCAGTATTCAATTTATACAAGAAATTGATTTTTCAGCTGTTGTAATAACATTCAAACTGCATTAAACGACAGCGCTATCTGTTGATAATTTCGATAAATAATTAGGAAAACATTCGATGTACAGTTGCAATAAAAAATATTTAACATAGAATGTTGAAATGAGTTCAACAAACATAAACGACATGTAAGTGGATTCGTTTAACACCCTGTATCTAATCGTATGTTTTGTGACATTTTTTAGTTGATATATTTACACGTAAAAAACTAGTGATACGTACAATTAACTTTCACACTATTTCTGTGACCTTGTCAACCCAATATCCTTGGATGTAGGTTTTATAGTTTGATTAGCAGATAATCGGAAGTAAGGTTAAATAACATTTTTTTTTCATCTAATTGGTAGTAGAAAATTTGCATAAAGTCTTTTTATTATCGGCTGCGGTTGATTGATTAATAATCGATCAACAATTTAGTTTTTTCTATAATATAATAATAGCAGTAGCGCAGTATTAGGGTGCTAGAAATAAAAATAGCAACTACTTTCTTTAAACTTATCATAAGGGATTTCAATCACCTGCTAAAGAAAATATTACACGTAAATTTACTATTGAAATAATAAATATTTGTTTTGTTTTCCTACCTACAGCTTTGTTTACGAAGAAATGAAATTATGAATCTAGTTTCTTCATTAAAATATTTAAACAATGAAAATATATTATTTATTTTTCTAAGAACGTCCCTCACTAAATCCTTTTCATTCATTTTTTATAATAATATTCAAGGACTAATCAGCAATTATATATATATATATATATATATATATATATATATATATATATATATATATATATATAATATTAAGTGCAAAAAATCGTACGTGTATGTAAATATTTTATACAGGATATCTCTCTTTCTGTTGTCCTCAATATCGACATATGTCTGGTAATAAAATAATTAATTATAATTTTTTTTTAATAAACGTATCAAGATAAATAAAACTTCGCCCACTCACTATGACACCGCCCTTTTCCTTGAGATAGAATTCCGTTTAAATTTATAATCACATACTATTTGATCATAATTTTTATTCACCTAAAGTTCAGAATTGGATTTTTTGAAAACAGCTGACATAAATCAATTTATATTATCGCAAATAATTCTTTGTCTCCTTATTTTACTTCACGTAATTTGTATTTGTTTCATTTTTCACTCTTCACAAACTAAATTCTGTCACTTTTGAGGTATTGGTCAACTTGCATCTAAATTTCAACAAGTAATAAAAATGCGTTATTAGTGTCAATGTCAATTGTCAAGATAAATAGACATTTTTCTCAATTTCCCAAACGCTTTACTGTATTTTTTAATCGCCCCTCGTATCTATTTTCTCAAAGAACTCTGTCTCAATAGACATGCGTCGCGACTTTTGCCGAACGGTGAGAGCCGATCAGCATTTTGTCTGGCACACTATGTTAACATGGAGCAAAAGTACGTCATGAACTTTTAGGCGAAAAAGTTGAAATAATATTTGAATGAAAACAAATCACATTAATAATAAAAAGTTACTGTAATTTGATTCGTAATCAATCAAATTAGATAAATTGGAAAGAATTTTTTTATTGTGATTTTTATATTTTTTAAATAATTTTGACCTATCCCGTTCCATTTCGACTAACATGTGAACATTGGACATATCACGTGCGTCACGCCAACTGCGTGAAAAAAATAAATTCGGTTATTTTTGGTAAACAACAAAATCAGCTAGAACATGAAGCTAGAAAGCTATTGGAAAATAAAATAATAAATATAAAATTATTTCTAGATCAGCTCCGAATGCAATCGGTACTCATTATGCAATACACAAATAGTACACCGAACATCGAAATACAAATTGATCGATGTGACGTTTGGGATTTTTATGACGCACACGTTCCGCGATAGTCGTTTGACTCAACCCTTAGATGGTATTGTATGAATGGTTTACGTTTCATAGAAAGTGTAAATTAGTCATATTATTTATTAGTATATTTTGAATGCTCGATAGCAGTTAATTTAAACTTGTTTTAAACCTTTTGGATCTCTACACCGTTTTGATTTCTATAATTTAATATTCTAATATTATCTACCTAATATTTAGGTAAAAAATAAATCAGAAGTTAGGTTAAGTATGAGAACAATAGCTGAGGTCACAGACATTGGCGTAACAATAGGGAGACAGTACTGGTAAAATTTATTAGTTTTATCTATACGGTAGGGGTGGCAGGTAATAAAACACTCGTCACGTTGCTGTTGTTGCTTTATTGTTGAAAATTTCGTTCTCGGGGCTCAGGGCCTTAATAGATATCATTATTTATGCCGACCATACAAAAAATAAACTCATATGAAATTGGGGACAAGAAAGGTTACGCAACTTATCTTTTCAATTCATTGAACATTCCATAGCCCGAAATTTGAGCTTTGATGATGTTATTAACACTTTTACTAAACAGAAAGCTTGAAAAAGTAATTTTAGTAATCAACATTTTATTCTAAAACGAAAATTGTGACTTGATTTGCGTACGCTCTTTTAACTAAAAGTTACTAGAAAATCAATAATTATAATAGTATTTTATATACCAAGTGATTTATGAAATAAAAAAAATTATCGTTGATTGAGCTACCCATCCGATTAATTTGCCACGGGACTCGAACGGGATTGTTACGCCACTGCGCACAGAACTTTTTACATTTAATTGACGGGAAAAAAATACAACATGACAACGCTGTAATATTTTATCTTACACGTCATCAGCTTCTTGACGAATACAGGTTTATAAACATTACAAAATTTATTAATAATACTACGGTTTACTTTATATGTATTTATTATATTTTTTTACATCAATTCTCATATAGGTATACTCTATTAACATAATTCATCTAAACATTTCAATACTAATAAATGCACTTTCATAATCATAACAAGTAACATTTTTAACCACAGACTCCTCAATAATATCGAATGTTTTCATAATTTACTTAATTTTCATCTATTAACTCCCTTCACACCTGCATGTTTCTCTATGGAATATTCTCGTATTCGGATAGATCACCGATCAGATGATTGCGGATCATAACCCAGAAAGAGATTTACATCACAGTTTCCGAACGTCACATTCAATATTCTGTGGAAATTTCAAATTTAAATCAGGATCTAAATATGTGATAGTTTACCCTCTCACACGGATTTTCCACTAAAGTTTAATACGACGATTTTATGTTTATGCTGAAATGACGAAAAGTATAAAAACGCATAAACGTCAGTAACCTATCAAGGACGTTAATCATGAAAATTAATAGTAGAGAGTCATTTAAGGGTATTAAGAAAATTTCTAAGTTTAAAAACCATAGACTTATGAAACATCCCGTCAGCTGATTGTATTTACCCATCTGTTTTCCAGATCATATGACAACGACCCGACAGGGTTACCAACTTAAGGATTTTCCCATCAAATTTAGGGGGAAAATGTTTTTAGGGATATTTATTACATCAAATATCGATTATACAACGTCGTACAAAATAAATTGTGTTACGGAATATCGATTGAAATGTTACAAAATATGATTATGGTTCGATCCACTTTTCAACGTCGATATGTATGATCTTAAACAATAAGAATCTGAAGAGAATGATTTGTTACTTAAAATTTTCGATCATTTATAAATAATGAATTTAAAAAAATGATGTTGCCGAATGAATCAATTAGACCACAAAAAAATAAGAGAAAATTTCATAATTTCGAGGACTAATTTATTTCCATATGTCAAAAATTGAAGTATAAAAAAAGAATAGTAGGACAATAAGAAATTTTGACACAATTGCTCGATATTGACAATAATGTATTTTATAACACCGATGCCACAGGGTTGCCAACGTTTAAAATGTAATTTACCCCTATACACGACCAATTATTTCATGTACGTATTTTGAATTTTTTTCCTGGGAGAAATAGTCACTGAAAATGTCAAAATTGTTAAAAATTGACAACAACGCATTTTATAACATCGATGACAGACGGTTGCCAACGTATGTCATGTACGTATTTAGATATTTTGTACTTGGGGCAATAGTAACTTCAATTGTCAAAATTGCAAACTGTTATTTTTATTATTTCAAGATTGGCAATTCTGTTTGGGCAAGAATATGGCATGTAATTGTATTGAGGAGTTTAAGTCAAATAAGGAAAACTGAAGAAATGTATAAATGCAGTATTCAAATTTTGATATAGACCTCAAAATTCGAAAATTATAAAATGAAAAACGTGAAAAAATATTCAAATATTAAATCTTACATTAGATAAATTGATTGAACTAGATATATTTTTCTAAACAATTGGTTGACAAAATTGGAAGACAAACATAAATCAACAAAATAATAATCTATATTTTTTCACCACTACAAAAAAAATAAACGTAAAAACAACCAATACTTTAACAAATGTATATCACATTCACGTTTACAATCGAAATTCGTACTCCAAATTCTAGGTTATGTCCAAATCACAGTTTATTTTGAATAATCATTTAGGTTGGCAGTAACTTGCTGTCTTGCCACGTATATATACTATTTTCATACTTTTCAAACATTCGTTCGAAATTCGCACATCTTTGACGTTTCAGGTATCATTGCTATTTTTTTTTCTTCAATCATCTTTTTGAATACTCTGTCATCAAAGTTTTCAATAAATTTTTAACGTTTCAAATGCAATTGGAACTTTTTTGTCCGTTCCAATCATTCTGATTAAATTTTCCTTCATTCACCATCTTCAATCTTCTCATACCAGAAATTTTTAGGCTGGCAGTACCTTGTCACGATTAAAATTTGTTTATTTATTTAATTTTGATGTTCCAATTGTCATTTATATTTCCACTCATTTCAATCATACGATTTGAATTTTACCGTACCGAAAATTTTAGGTTAGCTGTGCTTGGAATCCGCACATTTTTGACATTTCAGACGTCTTGTATTGGTACGTTTAGAATCATTTCTGACGTTTGAGGCGCCACTGACACCCCTTTGCCCATTCTAATCATTCAATTTGAATTTTCCATCATTCACCACCTTCAAGCTTCTGATACCAAACATTTTTAGGTTAGCAGTAATTTGCTGTGTTGCCACTTTTAAATTTGTTTCATTATTGACGTTTCAATTGTCATTTAAACGTTTTTCTATATTCCAATCATCCAAAAGCGAGCCTCCAATACCAAACATTTTTAGGTTAGTAGTAACTTGCTACGTTGCCAGGTTTTAAATTTTATTATTAACGCATTTGAAATTGATTTGTAGCGTTTCAGGTGTCATTTACACTTTGCTTGTATTATTAACCAGTTTTTAAAAAAATTAATGGCAAAAACTACCAACAGATGAAATTTGGAAACTCAAAGAGCTAATGTACAAAATCACAACGAAGGTATAAGTATATTTGCAGACGGGAGTTATTCTAGCTTCAAAAGAGCTTTTACTAACTTATTTTTCACCTTTACATTAAAAACAAAAGTTGAACATTTCATAATACTGTAACTCACTGGGTTCAATTATATATTTCAGAAACACACAGTCTTTCAATTTTCACTGGTAAAACTTGGCGTTTTACTAATCACTGGCTACATCAAGATGTAAAAACATTCGGCAACTGCATACATATGTAGACAAAGGACAAGTTAAAGAGGAAAGAAGACTAACGTTACCAATCGATCATCCCCGATTATGTCAATACAGACATAACCCTCATCCCAAGTCGTCTAAATGACCTCCAAGCCCGCTATGTGATTCGTACCATCGAATCAAACAACTTCGCTGCCAAAGAAACCCTTCTTCTTCCCTGGCTCAATAATATACGGCTCCTCGGCTCAAATCCAAATAGTAAACTCCCCTATCCGCCCCTCCGGCTATTGGCAACAAGCATTAAAATGTTTTTTACTTATTTAGAGTTACCTTTCGTTCTCTTTTGGCCAATGGTTTTTCTCCTTTCCAGCGGGACAGAAAACACAACCCCACGCAACCGTCACAACCTCAGCCCTGCAGAGGAGCAACTCCTATATCAGGGCCAACTCCAACAAACCTTCCTCCTATAAAAATTTTTCCTTATCCAACCAAAATGGTTCAAATATTCTTGTAGGTGTATCGTTACATTGACAGTTTATAAATAACTCAAATTGTTATTAACGTAATTTTGGAAAAAGTTACTGCATTTGAACTATTTTCGAATTTTTTATTTAGTTTTAGTTTGTACGAATTTTGATTGTACGAGGTAAACAAAAAATTCCGTACCCTCCATCACAAAAATCTATATTGCTTAATCACCAAATCTATAAAAAATATTAAAGAATTCACCGCTTACACGTTCGGTTACGTTCTAAACAAATTTTGTACAGGATGTTTCAAATTAACATTGCAGAATATACAGAAATACCTGTACACATCGGACGTATAAACAATCAAGTGTATACTACGTTTAAAGATACTAAAACAAACTATTAGAAGAAAGTACACGATTTAAAACTTCTAGAATCATCTTAACAATGTCACGATTAATAAAATCCAAGCACCAATTGTACTGTTAGTTAAATACAGTAAAAGTTCTTTACTCGCGCCGTAAATTTGCCGCGACTACAGAAACCGTGATTATGGAACGCAATGAAGGTAAACTGTCAATCTTTGAAGTCAGTTTACCTTCAGTTTCTGAAGACGATAACTTGGTTATCGAAACGCGCATCAGACAGTGCAATCGTGAGTGTTGGTGTATGAATATAACCAAAGGTTCCAGAAATTCCAACTTAGTTATGACCCTATTGATTCTTTCTGTTCGAACCGAGACGAAATATCACGATTCTATTGCTCGTTGAAGCCTCTTCTTCAACGTGCTATGAATTCAACTTTTCCTCCAAGTCGGTTCCAGTCAAATCCTCATCTTGTGATTCGAGCATATCCTGAATGTTCGAACCCATCTCGTCCTATTCGATTCGCGATTTCGGCTGTGTATGCAGTCAAAGTTTAAATCCATTTTTACTTTTTTATTAGTCCATTTGAGGAAGGATTTACAAAGGATATTGAGTCGGATACCTATTGGAATACATTGTACCGATTAGATCCGCGACTAAAGAAATTTTGCGCGAGTAAGGAGCTTTTACTGTACAGCTAGAACAACAAGAAACAATTTGATTTGATGAAAACGAAAAATCACAAACAACAACAAACTCTGCATTGTTAGTTGTTTTATTTGCACATAATAAATCATTTCGCTATAGATCTGTGTCAGTATAAATCCCGCCGCACTCAAACGGTTTTGTACTTCCATTTTTGGAAGGTTTTAAGCAGTGTCCTTCAACCTATAACAAGTCAAACTGATCGTTTGGATACCACAAAGATAGTACACTAGAGTCCCGCCAATTTGCGACAAAAAAAATTATCGACCAGCAAAATTTATAGACAGTAATATAGTTGGACAAAATTCATTGAATAACTTAAAGATGTAATTTTTTGCCGACGCCATTAATACATTATCAGTGGCGTTGACTCAAAATGTTGCTCGACGTAGCCCACATCAAAGGCACTGACTGGAATCTGTTTATTCCCTTCCTCCTCACCGTCAACTGCATGGAGATCAGCCTCGACGTAGCCCAGATCAAAGGCACTGACTGGAATCTGTTTATTCCCTTCCTCCTCACCGTCAACTGCATGGAGATCAGCCTCGACGTAGCCCAGATCAAAGGCACTGACTGGAATCTGTTTATTCCCTTCCTCCTCACCGTCAACTGTATGGAGATCAGCCTCGACGTAGCCCAGATCAAAGGCACTGACTGGAATCTGTTAATTCCCTTCTTCCTCACCGTCAACTGTATGGATACCAGCCTCGACGTAGCCCAGATCCAAGGCACTGGCTGGAATCCGTTCTTTTCCTTCTTCCTCACCGTCAACTGTATGGATACCAGCCTCGACGTAGCCCAGATCCAAGGCACTGGCTGGAATCCGTTCTTTCCCTTCTTCCTCACCATCAACTGCATGGAGATCAGCCTTGATCAACGTACAATTCCACAGTCGACTACTCTCCGTCAAAATCTTCTTCTACATTCCTGCAATCTGGTTTTTTTCACTAGTTGAAGAAGTTGCATTTAGACAAACTCTAAACCAGTCCATGATATCTGCAAAAAATCATGATCATTGATGATGATTTTTCTATGCAACATTATCAGTCCCTAATTCCCTTCGGAGAAGTATTTTTCTTAGTTCAAGGGCTGCACAATTAAAGTGACGTTAAGACCACCACAAACAAGTTCCATTTCTTCTGGATTGTGATTTGTCCATGAGTAACAAAGCACTAGGGGGTAATCTTTCAAACCAGTCTTGGTACAAGGCACGATCCAATCAAAATTTCTTTTGGTTTCTGTACATAACGTTACAGAAGCATTTCATCAGGATAACACAGTTGCCAGTTGTTTGTCTATTTTAAATCCTGGTGCAGATTGTACCGCTCAAGGTATTTAATAGCTACTTCAATGTCCGCTAACAGTTTCTTCGCAGTTATTGAGAATAGAAGAAACTGCAACTACAAGTAAATGATTAGTTACTGTCAATAAGATTGTTCAATGCTTCGTCTAATTTTTCTTAAAAAGTCACTGTCGTTTTGCTACTAAAGATAGTACGAAACTGTTTAATTTCACCCTTTTAGCGGAACTCTAGTGTGTGTTTAAAATGCACTTTATGGGAGCTCTAATCACCACAATTATCTGCTAGAACATAGACAAATACAATTCAAATAATTACAAAAAAAATCATAGAAGCAATGCAATGAAAATAATTGATTAAAAACTAACACAAGCTTATTTTGGTAAATATAAAATCCAGATTTACCGATTACACCATGTATTAGTCACTTTGGTATTTAAATAATCACCCTGTATTCACTGAAATCTGGATATTCAGTTCTCTATCCCTCCCTACATCAGATACCAGCACAACTATTATTTTAGTTGTACTTCTGCAAACTTATAAAAACGGATTAAAAAATTAATGGAAGAATAATCCCAATAACATTCGCAGAAATGTTCTACAGCACGTAAAAATAATACTTCCTAGATTAAATATTCCAGTATTAACCTCAACTGAAAAAAAAACATAAATAGAGAATCAAAAACGAAAATTTTCAAATTTATAATTGGCGCTGTCAGTAGGATCAATCAGAATCGAAAAAAATGTTTTCAACTATCAACAAAAATATAAAAAACCGTAAACTATTGTCGATATAATGGTAATTAAGATCTTATGAGATTACTTCTATTAACAGGAAATACCAATGGTATGTCTAGTTTTCCTACGACACACTGTATATATCTTCCCCAACAAAGGACTTTATATGTACACCAAAAAATATATTGAAGCCTAGAGATCAATAAATAAAATAAAAATAATTCAACGAAACAATAAATTGTGTATAAATATACGAGGTATGTCGAAAAAATTTGATGAATGGTCCGCTACGAGCACGCGCTTGTACATGATATATTAAGGATCGCCAAATAGCCTCGATGGTATAATGGGAAAACCCGTTACGGGCAGTCGAACAAGAGATTGTGTCACCATGCAATGAAGCAACGATTGAATAGCTCCAGATAAATAGGAAACGTTGGTGAAACTGGGCATAAACCGCAACCAGGTGTGTTTAAAAATGGTTTTAGGGACGTCAAGGGAACTACTGTCGAAGCCGCTATAGTCAAGCAGAGCACACATTTGGATTCATCCTTTCTGCTAACCATCATCAAATGAGATGACACCTGATGCTACTAGTTAGATCCGGATTCCAAGAGAAAATTGATCCAATGTAGTTAACTTTCTGTCAAATTCCAATTTTCTTCCACAACAATGGTACCAACAGAAATTCGTTCTAGGAGATCATCCGACATGTTATGCTACAGTTGAGAGAGCTACCCGAAAAGGTCAAATGGAGGAGACCGGAAGTGATTCACTCCAAATCCTCAGCCAAGTGGGGCTCGACGGCCCCTTGACTACCCACAATTAAGTATAAACTACGAACCCCAATAACTCGATGGAGTCTTTGGGGAGGGGGATATGTCCTATCCTAATGGCTCACCGGAAGGAGTGATCCGACTTGGATATCTCCATTTTGTAAGAGAAAACACGACAGATGAACCAACCGCATAGATGATAGGTAAGGAACAAATATGTTCTCTAATAATCACTCACGGATCCCAGAGACCTAGAGGAGTATACCTCGATCCGTAACCCTATATTATTAGTCACAGTGGTTAGGGGATGAATGGCTGGGCGTTATACAGTCTCGAATGGTACCTCTGGGATACCTGGCGACCTCCCAGGTAGTCTGCTTTAGCGAGGTAAGCACGCACTGCCTCGCCTCGCCTCGCCGGAGATGAGGAAGAGGACCGTAGAGGATTAAGTCAGAAGAAAGGGAGAAGGGGGTTTGAAGAGGAATTACTAAAGCGGTGGAGGAAGGTAAAAAAACGTTTAGTAGATCTGACCTGAAGCAGTCAATTTTAACAATAGAGGAAGAAGAGGGTACGGAAGAAATTGTCGAGCTAAACACCGCCGACGAGGCATTGTTGCCCATTATCTTGGATACGGATAAAAAAAAGAAGATACTCTGGAAGAGCAGTAAAAAAAAGAGGAAAAAAAGGAAGAAGTAATAGAAAATAGGGAGGCAAGCATCAAAGTAAAAAATTTGAGGAATTTATGTTAATAATGGGCGACAACACAAAGGCAGCGAAACTAACTAAAAAAGAAGAGACAAATTGCGAAAAATGTAAAAAGAAGAGAAACTAAAAAGCTGAAAAAAATTAGTGCGGATAGTGGATTGCTAACTTAACAGGAAATGAAGGACAAAGCACGGGAAGAGTAAGTATTTGAAATACTAAATGGGGAAATGAGAAAATCGACGCAGTCTTGGACAAAAAAGACTTCCCAGATCTGTGATGTTCTGAAAGGGGCAAATTTTGCGGATATCTCGGTCGTCCAAGGACAACGATCGAATCTGGAAAAGGCATTTTCTGCGAATTTTCAAAAGTTTTATGAACATTGTTAAAAGTGTGTTGCGTACGATGACGATCATTTTGTTTTTTTCGAATACCATTCACTGAACCTTTTAGACACACTTCGTAGATATCAATTATAAATCTAACAAATTTAATGGCACAAATAAATAAATATATTCGTATATATATATTTTGTTTTCAAATTTATAAAATGGAATAAATAACAGCAGCCGACAATGACATTATTTTTGAAAAAAAAAACTGTTCGAAAACAACATTTCGAGACAACTAACACACTGTAAGACACCAGAATTGAAATTAAACATTCAAATATCGACATTTTGATAGATATATCATTTTGGAGCTATCGAATTAAAATAATGTCAGTGCAACTGGCTATAAAAATGCAAGTTAAATGTTGGGTAATAAAATATTTCGCGATTCCAAACTATCCTTCAACATATGAAATAGTTGAAGCTGTTGTTCGGGCTTTAGATAGAGAACTTGCGTCAGCAATTTCTGCGGACTGTCCCTTTGTATAAAACTACTTATGTAAACGTTCACGAACGTCGCCATTAGGAATTGACAATCGAATCGATCCATTATACCTCCATGTCCTGGTATGACGTCACCAAAATCCTTAATTTTGAATGCTCTCTTAAAACCTGACGCGAAAAATCCTCCGAAGGGACCGATCACACTGCTGAAGACTGATAATGACAAAGAATGCAGCGTAAACGGATAAAGATATATACTGTCCACCAAACCGAACTGAAACAATAAAAAAGAAACATTTGATAAATCGAATTATATATTCTAATTCAGACATGTTTTTACCGCGGTTAAAAAATCTGGTAACTTGTAATTGGTAGGTCTGAATAAAATACCAGGTTCACATTCCATTGTCATGCGTCCCAATGCTTCGCTATACTCAATCGGGCAAACAAAATATGGATAACGGCACATGACGTAAGATATCTGTGGAAAAAAAAATATATTAAATCATAATTTTTGTCTCGACAACATATGAGGTGCCTAGAATCAAAAACTGCCAGTACAACTGTTATTTTGTACCGAATCCCACCACATCCTAGTGTTTCCTAAAAATGTTTTTTTTTGTAAAATACTGCCCCTGTTAAAGAAAAAAAAATTAAATAACTTTATATTGAACTTTAATACCAAAAAAACTGTTGTATACAAATTTTCAGAAAAGTCATTCATCATGATGAACCCTGTATACATAAAGTTAAATGATACCAACTAATTTTTTGCTTAAATAGGTAAATATCACAATTTAAATGAAAATATTTTCAGTTAATGTTCTTAATAATAAATTAAAATAAACTTACCGCAAATCCAAACACAACAGTAGATATTCCTCCACCAATGAAACCCTCCCAAGTTTTCTTCGGAGACAATTTAATTAATGGCGTTTTACCAAAAAAGAATCCAAAAACATACGCCATTATATCATTACATATGATCATTGATACCGGTACTATAAACCATATGAGTCCTTCGAATATATTCTGAATGATCAAATAAGATTGAGTGACAACTATTAGAAGGGCCACGTGAGTCCAAGCGAACAAAGAGAATTGCTTCATGTAATACTTTTTGACTAGACTCAGAACAAAAAGTACAAAACCGCAGCAGTATAAAGAAAACGATATAAATCTGTGGTATGTAACTAAAACTCGCAAATATTCCTGAAAAATAATTATAAATATTGTACTAGGTAGCCAAATAAGAATACAAAATACTGTATATTCAAAATTATTTATTGCAATAAAATAAATCTCCTGACGATCATCATAGATTTTCCCTATATGAGATACAATAATAATTTATTTAGCCACCTTGTTTTTAATACTATTTCCAAACTGATTTATTTTTAAAAAATTGTAAAAATTATGCTTCATACTTACCGTTCGATTAATGACTACACCAAAGTATTCGACAAGACTTTCTCCATAAAAAAAATAATTCGAGGTGATTAAAAAGTACCACGACAATGATCTAAACCATGGAAGACCATGAATACGGTAGACAGTGTATCCAATGTTAATTATTTCTTGAAAACATTTCACTTGTACTACCAAAGTCTAAAAATTAACAAATAAAATAATTTCTTAGACTTGAATCTGTTGTAAAATATTTTTTATTATCCACACAGTTTATAAAAGCTAACACGGTCAGAACTTTCTTTATAAGTGGGTAAATCCCATGATAATAGGGCTAAATGACTTTATTGTTTCAAAAACAACTTTCACGTACTGTTATTCTTCCCAATATATTTTGAGACCACTCATTTACATTTACCAACATTTCTAATTATTTTTAGTTAAATTTTCACCTCTGCATCTCAAATTTACCACAAAAACGCCATCTCTGGTTCTTGGAGTTATAAATTTAGAGTATTTTCAAAAATCATTTTGAAACTTTTATAAAAATCTTTTATTAAGGTTAGGTTAGATTTATAAAAGTTGTAATTCCTTTAGACTCTACAGTCTCTTTGTAAAATTTTTCTTTCACAAATGCTTTTACACTTCCAAACATTGTAGGAGCACCATTGGAGTATATAAGTAGTTCTTCTACTGATTATATACCATCACAAAACCAGACATAGGCAATTAAATTGATTACCTTTTAAGCTTTAAAATTAATTTTTATTGTTAAAACAGATTTCTATTTTGATTTTGATATTCATGATATAGGTGATCTATTGATTAATATAAATACACCAATTGCCAGTGTCAAATCATATTTTGATAAAGACTAAAAGTAATCAAAAAGTCAAATTTTTATCTGTTTTTCAAAAATTATAAAAAAAACTAATTTCAAAACAGAAGAGACCAAAAATCAAAACGATTTAGAAACATAAACTAATGATAATATCTAGTACTAAGTAAGAAAGGTCTAGCAACTACAAACATTAACTTTTGTTCCATCATATAAATTATATTTGTATATTAACAGAAATTAATGATCTCAAACTATTAATTGGGTAACGAATACACTATCATTTAAATTTATGATAAATTGTAACACAAATTAGGTTATTAACATTTGTGTCTAAAATAATTAATATATGTTTTAATTATAAAAATAATTCTCCTTTCTAAGTATTGCTTGATGAAATAACGGCAAATATATGAATAATTGATTTATTAGATGGAACAGAGGTCAAAATTTACATACAATCATACCCATGGTTTGTTTGATATATGTTTTAACCAAACAAAAAACGTTTTCTTTTTTAACATAGTTCTAGATAACATTTTTTTTAAGCAAATACCCAGGAAGATGATGATTCAACAAATTTTTTTTATAGATAAATTTTAATCAAATTAATTACAAAATGAGATCCAATAGTATAAGAATAAATAAATTTCTAATCATTTTTTAAGTGAACGTTTTGTTTTGTACCTGGTAATTATAAACTTAATTTCAACAAGGCTTATAAATATATCCAAGCAGATAAGATTTCCTTGAAATAAGTTCACATTTCCTGTACAACAATTATAATTTAAGATAAAATATGAAACTAGACTGTTAATTATTAACTTAAATGATATACTATAGGTTATACTTAATTAGCATTTTTTAGTATAACAAAATCTTACTGTAATCATAAGCGCTAAAGGTCCTCCGTATATTACGACAAAGAAAAAAGTCAGCATAAGAAAACTAAAGACACCTCGTACTACCCAATTTCTCCATCTGTCAGGTAAATCTTGAAGCACCGTTTCCAAAAGAAATGGTGCTTTGTTTGTACCTATGGGAATGGTTCCCGACAAATCAATACTTGCTTTTCTACCATTTTTATCATCCTCACTGTCAATCTAAAAATCAATATAATCAAGTGAGACCGATAGATAAACATTCATAAACCATCAATATTTACCTCACTATCCCTTAAATTGCCTACAAGATTTTCAGTACTGCTATTTGACTCTGCCCTAACAAGTTTTGGATCTGTCTATAAATAAATAAATTTTATATATATATATATATATATATATATATATATATATATATATATATATATATATAAAGTTATCCACCATGCTGTTCGATATAATTGTACATAAAATTGTTTTTTTAAACGACTGAATGAAAAAGTAATGAGCTTAGAACAAGTTCAAAATTATCTAAATCTTGGGGTGGAAGTAAACAACTGGGAATAATAAGTTCCATAAAAATCTCCAGAAATGCGAGGCTACATCTGTAAAAAACCATAATAAGACCAACAGAGGAGTAACAAAGCAAAGGAAGAGAAGATAAATACATGGGAAAGGAAAATACTCAGAAAGATACTAAGAGGTAAAAATGAGAGAGAATTGTGGCTCAGAAAAACATATAATGAAATACAGAATTTATTTGGACAAGTGACAAGAGACTAAGTAAAATAATGAGATCTAAAAGAATAGGGTGGCTGGGTCATAAACAGAGAATACCAGATTTTAAAGCAACAAAAAAAATGATGAACATAGATCAAGGTGGAATAAGAAACAAGGAAGGCCAAGAAATATGGTAAATAGAGGTGATGAAAGATATAAGAGAGGAATTCAGGACTGGAAAACGAAAGCTAAAATAGGAAAGATGGGCCTAAAAGAGCTGCGTATAGCACATATATAAAATATAAATGAATAATCAAATTCATAACGATTCTATTCCAATTTAAAACAGGTAGTTTTTTTATACGGATCAATAACTAATGGGAAATACACTCACTAAAATCAATGGATATTTCTGAGTTTTTTAGATGGGTGTAAAGCTGAAAATAGTGATGAAAATAACAATTGTAAAAAATTAATACAAAACTAAGCATATTTCAGTATTTATTTTGATTAATACATAAACAACAAAAATGAAGTTAACATGAATTGTAAATCAATAGCAATCATTTATATTTTAGTTTGATGTACACTTTTCCTAGTAACCTGAAATACATCTTTTTAAGTATATCAAAGTTAATTTTTTAACTCTTGAAAACTATAAAGCCCAAAGAATTGTATAAAATCTCATTTTTACAGTCAAAAATTTAATGATAATTACTAAAATTATTTATTGAAACTTTTCAATTGTATAGTCTATTATTGTCATGTTTACAATAAAAGCGTAATTTGAAATTTACATATACTTACATTTTCTTCGCCGACATGTCGTTTTCTCAATTCTTCGGACATTGTAAAGACGATCTGAATTAATAGTTCTTACTAATAACACCTAATTAATTTAATTGCGCAAATTGAATGCTTGATTTATAAATCTAATTTGGTAAATTGTGTTTATATACAAAATCAATAACAGACTTTACAGGATGTGGTCTTTACGCCATCTAGGAATTTTTAGTTAACGAGACTTTGTCAAACTTAATTGTGGATACTTTCCCACTCGCACAATAGCCTTTACTATATCCAATACGAAAATCGTTTTTTTAATTCACCAAAAATTTTTTAAACACAATATTATACCAAGAAAGCATATATTTTAAATTACAGAGCTGACACTGACAGTTGGCAAGATTAGTCTTAATGCCTTAGAACAAAAAATTTACAGATAAATACACTGAAATTTAATGCAATCTTCTTATTTTCTTTTTGATTGGTCTTGTGCCTATAATCGACAAGCTAATTTTGATGAAGAAAAAATACAATTCGTATTTAAATCGGCAAATATTTATTAATTTCATGAATAGTAACTAACAAAACTTGTATTTCAATTTGTTATTTACTTAATTTTTAAAGCGAAATTTAAATACAGCTATCTGAATGAAATAATGAAGAAATTATTTTTTATGCAATAATACATTTTTCGGCGCATATTATTTCAAGATAAAGCCGATTATACTAATTTAGAAAAATATAGAACCCCTACATCCTACAGAAAGGTATCTACTTGGAATAATTAAAGCTAAATTATAAAAAAAGTCAACTGGAATTACATTAACCTACAATGACAAACTTCATATGTCAGTGTCAACTGCTTTAGTGTTTTGTCAAATCTACAAAACAAATGTTATATCTAGCAAATACTTTTATTAGTTTAACTTGTTCGTAGGTACATTTATCGTGTTTTAAAAATGTTTAATGTACTTAATATCGGCTTGTAGTGCATCTACGCGAAGCGTAGATTAATTTCTTTATGTGATCAAAGTGTGACTATAGTCTTATATCAATTAAAGAATTTAAAAAAATGCCCCAGCAATTTATCAAAGTAAAAGAAAATCCTGGTACGATTCAAAAATCAGAATTTAATAATCCTATAAAGAGTCAAGATTGGGAATCAAATTCAAATTTATCTAATTCAGTTGGAGATATATGCAGGATTTGTCACTGCGAGGCAGATGCAGATAATCCTTTGTTGTCTCCCTGCTACTGCTCTGGAAGTTTGAAATATGTGCACCAAACTTGTTTGCGGCAATGGTTAGCTGCTTCCGATACAAGATCATGCGAACTGTGTAAATTTAATTTCATTCTACATACCAAAATCAAACCATTTTCAGAAGTAAGTTTAATTTTTATTTAGAATTAATTAGAAAGCTTTTGGTATATCAATTCATTTGTTTCAATGACCTGTCAATATACAGTTTATCTTATCTAATGTATGAATAATAATCCTACTGTAATATCATTGTAAAAGTTCAAAAATAAATTGTTTTTTATTTATTTTACTCTTAAAGAAAGCCAAAATATTATATGTTTTCTTTCAAATCCCATTCTATTATTGTGGTATTTTTTTCTGTTGCTCCTTACATTAATTAATTCTAACTGGATATCCTATTTTGAAGGAACACTAATCACATTATCTCCAAATCGGATACTGAATAAATTTAAATATATTTTTCTTTTAATAATGAGCACCTCATTATATTTCATCAAATACATTTTTCAAAATATTGGAATATGCATACTAATATCATTGATATATTCTTAATATCCTTGGAATTTGTGGACCTAACTTTAAAAACAAGTTAAGTCACTATAATTTGCGTCACAGTATTTTCAATAAATATTTACAAATGAATTATAATTTATGACTTAATTAATTAAAACATTTGCATGTACTTTAGTTGTGTTATCTTAAAAACTGAATTAAAAGTATATTTTCAATGAACATATGGTGTATATGATAGTAATTACATTCTAGTATATACACAAAATAATCATTATTAACTCTTTTGAATAAATTATGTATCAATCTAATATTTAGACTTCATTATAACCTCATTGCTAGTAGAAATAAGTATGTAAACATGTATATGTATGATAATCAAACTAGTCTGTATTAACCCATGGGAGGGAAAAAATAATTATGAACCACGTAATTTATCCACCTTTATGAACCATATAAAGTACTGCTCTATCTCCTATTTCAGGGATTGTCCTTTTGAGTTAGGATATCAAAAAATTATAATTTACAAAATTTTTTGTCGCCAATATTAAATAATACTCTCATAAATAAATGTTTGAGCACAAATCGCTTCTTGAACTCCAGAATTTCATAGCTTATTTTTCTCTATAGAATCGTGTTATCCCTTTATTTTTTCCTGTAATACTTCCGGCGCAATCAGTTGCTATTTGAATGGTTTTATTAAAATTTCACTTTTCTTCCCCTCTTGTTTGTTCCGAGAATGGTAGCAATCCTAAAAGTTCTTCTTTTGGACTTAAGAAGACATATATTTGTCAAAAAGAGCAACTTGTGCAGTGTCTTTTATGTTGTATGACTCATCAATAGCAATTGATAAGGCAGAAAGATAGAATCAATGCCTAATCCTCATTAATAGATTTAGAGTGATAACTAAAGATTTTTTATTATAAAATCAATAGTATTAGCAGCAGGTTGTCAATTCCTGCCCTAGATGAATAATGAAATATAAAAATTGGCTTCAGAATTAATAAAGTTTTTGATAAATCTTTCAAATCAATGAATGTCTCTTCTTGTAAGGATCAATTTGTAAATTTCTACTAAAGTGGAGCTTCTCCATCCAGTATATCGATTGGAGTGGTGTCAGAGCAAAATTTCTTAGATTTTGATTAGTGTCATTTTGAATAAAAATATGAATATACATTCTTATGTGACAAATGAAATACTAAATAAAAAACTTAACAGTAAACAACTATTAACAGAAATATGCTTGTATCAGCAATACTGATATTTATTTTAATGTTAAATTAAATGTGTTTACCTTTATTGTTAAATTAAATGTTTATTTCTGGAGTTGCCTTTGTGTATATAAATGATTTGAAATGTCTGATAATGTTTTTATCATTATATTCATTACTGTAAAATTTTTATAGATGAATAAATATTTTTATTTACCATTACACACATAAATCAGAGAAAACATTAAATTGTGGTGCATAGAATGGTTCAGTATATAATTTTTACACTTAATAATGATTCAAGGCTGCTGAAATTTTCTTATGATTAGTGATGTAATTTTTGGTTAATAATAATGACTTCAATAATAAAGTGTAAATCTGTAAATACTGGTTTATTTATATTTTTTTCAAAGTAAAATGACTTTCCATAATTTTCTATTTGTAGCCTATACACAACTACAGTTACTTATTATATAAATAAATTGTGATAACAACTTAGTTGCCAATTTGTTTTTCACGATCTGCTAAATGGTTTTAAAAATTAATAACAACATCGTCAATTCTGAAATAATCATTTATGTAATTGCTTAAAAAATAACTATTGGCAATGATAGATTATGTTGACAGACACTTTCGGTTTCGTGTAGAATTTGTTTACTAATTTTCAAACTGAGCAATTTGATATCATTGTCCTTATTTAAATCTATCTGTTAGATCTAGAAAAACCAATTTTGTATGTAATTCAACTGCAAAAACCAATTTGTGACCGTATTAAACTCTGAAAAGCCAATGTTCTAACAAATTGAACTCTGCAAATCCATTCTCAGACTAAATTAGATCTAGAAGATCAATTTTTTATGTTAATTTTTGGCCTAATTGTACAAATTAAAGCCTATTTTGGAACAATTGAATTAAGAAAAGCTTATTTTTTATCTACTAAACCTAGAAAGTTAACAGAGCTAAACTTAGAAAGGCCAATTTTTAACCTAATTAGACATGGTATTTTTAGTGGCGTATTTTGGAGATGACAAGTGTTGAAAGAAGAAGACTACTCTGTGCCATTCTTTTCCATTTTGTTGCTGCTGTTTGCGTAATATGGTCTTTATTTGTTTTAATAGATAGAGCAGCTGAAGAAGTAAGAAAAGGACTGATAGGTAAATAAGGTTTCTATTTTTTATCTGTAATAATTGTTTTCCGTTTTTTTTTCTAGCATGGCCTTTTTGGAC
Source organism: Diorhabda carinulata (assembly GCF_026250575.1). NCBI lineage: Eukaryota > Metazoa > Arthropoda > Insecta > Coleoptera > Chrysomelidae > Diorhabda > Diorhabda carinulata. The sequence continues at coordinate 34,094,680 of NC_079461.1, read as the reverse complement.
TAAACTAGTGGTTGTATCAGTAGGATCAACGGGAGGTGTTGTATTTATGTATATACAATGTAGGCAGTACTTACACTTGTTTTCTAGATGGAAAGCGCACAATCGGTAAGTGAATTATTAAATTTAAAAATTTAGGAGAAAAACAATTTGAAATTATATTTGAATGTTTATTTTTTAGGATAATCCTCGTACAAAATGCTCCTGAGAAGCCAACTGCGCCTCCCCCTTCACCGTACTTTCAAAAAAGTGTTGGCCACCATGTTCCAACTCAAATAGTGACTGTTGCTGAATATAATCAACCTTCGTCTATTACGAATTCAAATTTACAAAATGAAATGCAAATGTGTTATGTTTTCGAGGATGAATGTAAGGTGTGTATATTGTTTGGGTTATTTGCAATATTTTTGTCTAATTGAATGTTTATTTTTGTTCTGATAACAGCGAATATAGATAAGAACAGTAATTTCTATTGTTGATATTTTTTACTAGCTATAATTACTGTGTATGACTATAATTAATTTTGTAGATGACACATTTCGATAATTAAGGAATACTTTTTAGGGAAATTGGAAATTAAAAACAAAAACAAACTAATTTTTCACCAAATTAGACTTGTAAAAGCCAATTTCTTACCATATGAAGCCCAAAGGCGAATTTTCCATCAAATTAGACTTTTACTACCAATAAAAGTTGAAAAATCAATTTCTGGTCATTTTAAAATTGGAAAAAGAAATTTTAGACAAAATTAAACCAAGACAAAAAATTTTGATCAAATCAGACTTGTAAAATCCAATTTCTGATCAAATTAACATCCAAAATGAAATTACACTCATAAAAACCATTTTTTGATTAATAAAATTTATAAAAGTTCATTTCTGTGTAATATAAAATTGTAAAAAGCAATTTTTTATCCAACAATTCAGAAATTGAACTAATAAAAGTTTATTTTAATCTAATTATACTGAAAAAAGCCATTTTTAATCATTCTTTCACTTGCAAAGCAGTTTAATACATTACTGCAGTATTGACTATTGTATTGAAAGGACTATATAAAATTTTTATACATCAAATGAAGAAAAATATAAATTTTTACATTATTTCTTTAATTTATAAAACTAGGTACAACATTCTAGTGGCAATATTTATTAAATAACTTTGATGAGATAGATAATTTCCATAATCAACATATTTATCTGTTTTAGGTGAAATGTTGCAGAAAAAGTGCTTCTTCGATTCAAAAAGCTGATGTCCACGTAGAAGATTTATGTGACACATCACGAAATGATACCAGCTTACACAAATCACCTGATATATCTAGAAATAATATATTAGCGTTAGATATCGAGTGCCCTTCTAGTAGCAAAAAGAAATATTCTTTACAAAATTCTTTAAAGACTGATATAGTGAAAAATAGGAGCTGTGTTTTTAAGTCTTTGCCTAACTTAAGTACGAGTAGTGAAAATTTACTGTTGTAAATAAAATATATTTTAATATTGTGAAATTATATAAACAATAAATTATTTATTACTGTTTTGTTTATTTATTTATTATAAAATAAGTTACTTGAGATAAACATTTAGCATGTGGGTAACTACCAATGAAAGTTGTACTAGTAGATCAAATGTTTTAAATAGCAGCTCTTGAAAATAGAAGAAGACTATTTGACGTTTCAATATACTATAACCTAAATTCAATTTTTGCATCGAAATTAATAATAATGTGGGCAGATACCCTTTTAATAGTTTTTATTTCAATATGCACAGCCTTTCTTGGTGAAGGCTTAACATGGGTGATGGTATATCGTACTGAAAAATATCAAAAGTTAAAAACTGAAGTAGAAAAGCAAAGCAAAAAATGTAAGTAAACCCGTTATATGCGAAATATAAAAATAAAATATTTAATATTTATAGTGGAGAAAAGGAAAGAAATTCATGGAGATTCATTAGATAAACACCACAAAAAGAAAATCGAAAGGGAAGAAGAGAGATTAAAGAATAATAATAGGGATCTATCATTTGTAAAAATGAAATCTATGTTTGCAATAGGTTTCGCATTTACGGCGTTATTAAGTATGTTTAATAGCATGTATGTATCGAACATATATATATTTTTTTAATTTATTATAATTATTTTATTTAAATTTGTAGATTTGATGGCAGAGTTGTTGCGAGGCTACCTTTCCTTCCAATAACTTGGATACAAGGATTAAGTCATAGGAACCTTCCTGGAGAAGATTACTATGATTGTTCATTTATATTTTTATATATTTTATGTACTATGTCTATAAGACAGAATATACAAAAATTGCTTGGATTCGCCCCATCCAGAGCTGCATCAAAACAAGGAAACGGCCTCTTTGGACCAACTGCTGGACAGTTTAAATAATTGTAAATTGTATTAATTAATAGATAAATTTTTTGTTCACTTTACTAGTTTGATCAAATTGAATTGGAGTAAAATGCAGCTGTATTTAAGAAAATAACTTCTATTCATGGTATTTTTGATAGCTGTCCCTTGAAACTATCCAAATTATTAATTTTCGTAATAAGAACAGACCAATTGTACCATATATCAATAACTATTATTAAGATGAGAAAAATTTCCTCACTAACCTCTTCTCAGTTAACAACAAATTGAAAGCGGGTTTTTCCAAAAAAACACTTCCTCTCAAAAAACAGAGGAGTCACTTTATTAAGACAGGTCCTACAGTTTTATCCACGTCTGCCATAGATTATTTTTCAATGTATCATTACTTAACAATATACTCATTTGATGGTGAAATTGGTAGACTATTCTAAATACCATTACCAAAAAAGTCGTCAGAAGAACAAACAGTCTAAATTAATAAGCAATTTACTTTCAATCTGCTCATTAAATCTGTATTTGAGAAAAATAAAAGTTGTAATTTGTATGATTGAAAATGTAGTTTGACCCATTCCCTTTACAGCAGTGATTCCAAAAGTAGTTCAGATGAACCTCCAGGGGATACACCATATATTTGACAAGGATTTATGTAATTTTCATGTCATTTTTTTGATTTATTAAAAGTTATCTGCAGATAGTCCACTAAAACCAGTAATATTTTAATAGTGTTGTACAAAGAAAAAGTTTAGGAACTTTTATTTTAGATGGTAGTGAGCACATAGATTGCCACGGCTCTATTATTTTGTCTTTCATCTACCAAAAAAACACCAGACAAAGCCATGATGGATATGTAGTAAAAAATGCTGAGAATGTGTTATTTCTGTCTAGTTTGTGAAGAGAAGTCAGCCTTTTGTAAAAGATTGTTTTAAGAAATTTCACAGCAATAGATTTTATAAAATTTTTTATTTGACTAATTTTCGTAATTATATCATTTTATTTTTTAATAAATTTTCTCTTCATGTAAGTAAACATTGATTTTCTGTACCTTCTTAGAAGCCATATAAGGATATAAGCACTGATATACTAAGAGTTGATTTGTAGTTGCTCAAAAATGGCAAGTGAACACAGTTAGCAGTCAACGTGTTGAAAGATTGTTAACAAAAATAAAACAAATGTAAGAAATAACATATTTATTCTCTATTAAACTAAGCTTTCAATGCAAACTTCCTTGGGGGGAATGCAGAGCGCTTACGGATTTCTTTTGGAGTCTTGATCCTTTGTTCATGTTTAGACAAAGCCCGACGAATAGCACGGGTCTTCTTGGGTCTAAGATCTAAAGGCTTATATTTTTTGTTTTTGTATAACTTTCTCAAGTTTTCTTTTTGCTTTTGGTGCATAACAATGTATACCCTAGCTATAGCTTTTCTTACTACATGGCTAAAAGAAGTAATAACATTATTTCTGGTCAAAAACATGAATAATTCAGAATAACTCACATTTTTGAAAGTTTAGATGGGGCTCCACCAGTAACTTTCGCAACCCTAAGGTTGGTAAGTTCCATTTTCAATTCATCGAGCTGTTTTGTTAGCTCTTTTTTATCCTTTGTCCGAAGGTCTGAGCACTTAACTTTAACCTGAAATAAAATTGAATACGATATAAACAATTGATCTAACCAACAAAAATTATTTAATGAATAGTAGACTTAAGTTGTAATAAATAATTACTATACATTAAAGAATAATACATCTTGTGGTTATCTAAAATATTTATTTTCATGGATGCACTTTTATTGAAAACATTTTGAAGGATTTTTACTTACCATGTTGGCTCTTTAAGAAATAAACTTTGAAGGAAATTGACAGATTTGACAAGTTAATTGTTTGACAGAACTGATTTCTGTCTTCTTATTTTTGGTCTTCACTATTTTAAAAAATCCAATACAAATTTGTGGTTATGAATAAAAGTACTTACAATATCCTATACCGCATCAAATAATGAGATAGATACAATCTGTATTGCTTGAGTTTTGAAAATTCCGTTAATTATTTCAACGCTCACTTCGACCGACCTCATGACAAATTGTTCTCGCCGCAATCACATGGATCGTAGTCGCTATGTGGAACAACCAAAAGAGTATTTCAGGCGCTGTGAAGGCTTAATGGAATGCACCATAGGTATGTTCTGTGGTTCTATGATTAAAATATAACCTTATCTCTACTTATGTCAAAGAGGGTGTGTTATTTTAGTTTATTTTTAAATTATTTTGAATTAGTAAACTATTGAAGATGGCTAAAAATACATCCAGTTCGGCTTTCAGAAAAATTGATGTTGATCAATACTCCGAAGATAATTTTAAAGAAGATGACACTGACGCCGGAGCGTCAGTTGGTCCAGATGAAAATGAAGTTAATAGTTTACTTCAAAAATATCCTTTTCTAAATCAATTTTTAATGCCACACCACAATTTTCAACAACATTAAGTATGAAATTAGTCACATTGAAATTGAATATATTTTCCTTGACGTTAGTTTCACAGGAAAACAGTTGGATGCATTGAAGGTTGTTCTAAATAATGCCCCATTAGGTATAAAAAATCAGCAAATAAAAGTAAGTACTTAAAATCGGTTGATAATGTTCTTTATTTATATGTATTACAGGAAAATGCTTTCAACTTAGCTTTTAAAGTTCTGATAGCAATAAAACCATCTCAAATAGAAGAAGTAGTTAATTCTCTAGATGCAGATTCACTAGATACTTTAATGAAATATGTATACAAGGGATTTGAATATCCTTCAGAGGGAAGTAGTGGACATTTATTATTGTGGCACGAGAAGATTTATAATATAGCAGGTGTGGGATGCATAGTGAGAGTATTATCAGATACAAGAAGGATATGAACATATGGTTTAATGCGCTTATTTCAGTATGTCACAATAAACAAGCTACATTATTAATAAACCATACATATTACAAAACTTCCCATGTCCAATTAACTATATTTAATTTTAATAAACTTGAAAATTATTGAAAGATTTAACTTCTTCAGTCCTGAATTTTTTGTAGAAAGAAAATGTTTATCATGTAAGTTGTGTATATGGATAAAAATAACATATAAATGAAGAAAAAAAAATGTAATTTTTTATTATTTTTTAATAAAACAAGTGAATTCTAATAGACATTTGGTACCGCTTATCCAGTTGTACTAAAAATTTAAAAATGTAGGTAACTTTAACAAAACTTTTCATTTCCAACTCACAAATGGGAAAAATCATTCACAGGTTTTTTCTGCAGTATATATGACTACGTCCTTTATACCCTATGCAGGTGTAGCTTCTTTTGCTCAATTAGAAGTATGTGGTCTAAATGATCTAACTAAATTTCTTTATATTGTCGCTTTTTTCATAGTTTGAAATTGTATATGGGTGTGGGAGAACCTCGGGGAGATCTATTAGATCGTCCCTCTCTTTTGGACTGTGGAACAGATATATCCATATAACTGGGAGATTCTGTTACTCTCATTCTAAAAGCCAGTAAATCTAGGGTATCTTTCATACGTTGAAACGTTGTTTTGTTAACAGTTAACAGATTTTCACTTAAAAATAGAAGAAAATAAACATTTTCATTTATAAAAATATATTAAACCATTCAAATATAAAGCATTACAAAAATATTTAAAAATCTTATCTCTCTCAAACTAAAACAGTCATTTATACACCAATAAAAACCCCATCAAAACTTGGCTTTTTGAGTTTTTGCCAGAATATCGTGCATATCTTGTAGACTTTCGGTTAAAGCTTCTCTGAATCGTCGAACAGATGTCACTGAATTGTCAGCAAATGCAGAAAGTCCAAAATTAATATTATACGGTCTCGGATTGTAACAACAACCATAACCGTCATTAGTTAAAGGAGCATAACACATGAAACCATCACATTTTGTAGCCACCTGGCTAGTAGAAAGACGCATATGGCTACTCGAGATATAGGATTTATCTTTGTACAATGCCGGTAATTCTATTTCGTTTTCTAGAGCAATTAGTTTCAAACCCAATAGATGGCGATCTACACCGAAACCGTTAACTGCCTGAAATTTCATTAAACACTGTAACACACTTTACTTCAATTATTTATTAATAGAAATCAATTTTCCGAAATCTCTTAATCCCTAGAATATTTTTCAGAACATTTGAGAACAGTCCAGAATATTCGTTAACTTTTTAATCTTATAGGAAAAGGCCAAGTTACAAGAGAAATAAGAATAACCTATTTAATGTCAAAAACCGAATAACTTACCTCTAACGAATATTTTTTATGGGATGCAATGGCGTCTTTAAGAGCATTTATTTTCTCATTAAGTGATTTACTGTTATCCAACATAATTTTAGCAAAAGCAACAGACTCAATTGAACAAGAACGAATCGTTTCTGTCCTACCGTGAATGTATTTTTGTAGATTCGTAATGAGCTGCTAGAGTTTTGTGGGTCCTAATAAAGAAAGCTACTAGTGGAAAAGCCAAAATAAAGCAACAACAGAATTTCTGATGTTCAAACTACACCAACACTTATTATATTGGTCCTTTTGGCCTGGTTTTTACCCCGCTCTAAGGACCAGACAGGGTAATCCTCGAGAATTTGGACAATTAGTAACATGATCGTAATTTTTGTAAAAAGTAGGGTTAGGTGAAGACAAAAGATGATGAGACACAACTGATTATGGCGTCCAATATAATTTTAGCAAAAGCTGACGCGCGTTTCGATAACCAAGTTATCGTCTTCAGAGACTGAAGGCAAACAGTTTACCCTTAGCCCCTAAGACGATAATTTTGTTATCGAAACGAGCGTCAGACAGTTCAATTGTGTTGGTGCAGTGGTAGTGTACACAGTGTGTTCGGTATTATTGGATTTATTCATTAAAAGTAGTAATTTCTATATACAAGTGCTGGTGGTTTGATTTGGATACTTCAAGGTTCAAGAAATATAACTTAACATGGATATTTAGTACCATGATGGTAACCTTTGTGAAAAGTAAGGTTAGGTGACGACAAAATATAATAATATGAAACATAACATCAAATACATTAACGAACTATAATTATTATATAATTATTTCTATTTCCTGTATGTTGAATTTAAATAAAATAGTATTACCTGTAAAAAGCATACTGCTTAGCAATCTGAATGAAACTATCGGGACTCAATTTTTGGGATTTAACAAACTCTTTCCCAAATGATGAAAACTGGAACGAATCCATATCTAAATTATCGATTAATCTACAAAAAACCGAACAGTAAGCTAAAAATATTTTGTTATATACAGGGTTGTTAAGAAATATAGAATGGACAATAGTTAATATATGTAGAAAGTAAATTGTAAAGTATCTCTATTACTTTTAGGAATACAAGTACCAAAAATTTTCTTATATTGGTTCATATCTAAAGGATCATTACTCATTTTATCCAAAGGTAATTGATCACTAGAATATTTATTTTTTTTAAACGATGAACTATGCAAAACTGTTTAAAAAAATGTTACCTCCATATTTTCAAATAATATTGAATGGCTGCCAATATCAAATTTGCTGTATACTTTAATCTATCATTTTCTTAAGTGAAGTCTTCAAAAGGGAATACTAAACCAGGGCTTGAATATACCACTACAGGATCACGATATTCTAAATAAGCAGTATTCAACCACCATTCTTCTAACCAATTTTCACGAACTTTTGCTCTCTCTCTATCAGTAATTTCTGTCATTTTTTTCCAGTACCATTTTCGGAATTAAATTCATCCAAAAGCTTTTTTGTATTGGATAGCTCAGGCTCATTTAAAAATGGAGCGACAGTTTTAATGTACTTCTCTAAAGTTTGGTTCAATGTAGGTACGGGAAGTGAAGGCAGATTTAACGTATTTGTAAATAATTTCTTTGCACTTGTTGCTGTTGACATGGTTTTAAGCATATGTGACACTGCTTGAATGGTTCTCTGCTCTGTGACCTGAAAGATAAACTTAATTATAAGCAAAATATTTTCATTAAATTTTTTAATATACATACCAATCTATGTTTGGAAAATATCATATTTCGTTAGACTATAGAATGTGATATTCACACCTTAGTTAAAAGGTTAACAACTTTCTTTATCGGCGCACTATTTTTATCGTAATTAACACTTTAAAAGAAAACAAGGTTGAGGTTATCCTTAATCTTAATCATTTAAATAATAGAGCTGAAAATAAATATACATTTATTGCCATTCTTTTATTTATAAAAATTCTAGTAACTACACAGTTATTTATGTAGAGATCAAATAAATAGAAGATTATTGACGTAAATTTGTTATGACAGCAATGTCATATTAGGACAGTTCAACCAAAATTTTTTTCTTGTTCTCTAATTCAAATAAAATATGAATTTTATATATCCAATAATTTGTTATTTATTTCTTATGTTAACTAATAAAATTTATGCTGGAGTAATGCATAGTCATACTAATGAAGTAAATAAGGAAAGGGAAACAGACGGAGCTTACAGCCCAAGAGACCATAGTCATTATTCAGATGAAGGAGATCATTATACAGAATTTGATCATGAAGCTATATTAGGTAGTCACAAAGAAGCTGAAGAATTTGATCATTTATCCCCGGAAGAATCGAAAAGACGATTAGCCATTCTTCTTAAGAAAATGGATCTTGATGATGATAATCAAATTGGTAGAAACGAATTGAAAGCTTGGATTATACGCTCTTTTAAGTACTGTTTCTTTGATTTCACATTGGATTATGTATTTTGATGGTTTCAAATTTTAGAATGCTTTCAGAGGAAGAAGCCAAAGATAGGATGGAAGACGCAGATGAAAATAACGATGGTATAGTCACTTGGCAAGAATATTTAGCTGATACATATGGGATAGACAGTTCCGAAAATACTATTGATATTGGGAGTGAAAATGAACATGTGAGTTAAAATACAATTCACTTTTGCTTTTATTTGTTTGTATTATATATGGATGAAGTGTTTTGAATATATTCTTGTTTTGCATGTTATTCATGGTCTTACTTCAATCTTAATCACTTTTGATTTGATTTAGAGCTATATCGAATTATTTTGAACAATTTATGAATCAATTATTATAGCCTTTGAATTGCGAATTAAATAATGAAAGTATGAATAGTAAACATGATAAACAAAATATTATTATTCTAAATTTTTTGTTAGTATTTAAGTGGTTAAAATAATTGATAATCGCAGTTGATTCAAGATGATAAAAATATGTGGAAAGCAGCAGATATCAATAATGACGGTGTTCTTGATGCTAATGAATGGGTATCATTTTCTCACCCAGAAGAACATCCCAACATGCTACCTATAATTTTAGAACAAACTTTGAAGGACAAAGATAAGGATGAAGATGGTGCAATCAACTTCCAAGAATATATAGGAACAAGAGGAAATGATATTAGTAAAGATGATTTAATTGCAGAAAAAGCTAAATTTGATGATTTGTTGGATAAGAATAAAGATGGAAAGTTAGAAGGAAATGAAATATTATCTTGGATAGTACCTAGTAATGAGTGAGTAACAATTTTCATTTAAAACATCTTCTAATACATATGAATTCTAATATTATTGCAATATCTTCAAGAATAAAAGTGAAGGCAGCAAAGTTCTTTCTACAAATTATACCAATCTTTTTTTTTTCAGATGAGAGGGAATAATGCATTTCCTACTAACTACAACCCTTCCCCCATTTTATCCCCCTTTGAAACCACTTTGGTGGAATTGAATATGCCTGATTGTTAGCTACTTTATAAAAATCTTTTATTTTTTTTTCTCCCAGTACATCAAGGAGGCTATCATGCTTTCCATTTTGTATCATTTAATATCTTTGATGTGTTTCTTCCCATTGTACTCATATTAGCAGGGTTTGTTCTACATCTTCTTGTTCTTCCTAGTTTATAGCCTCACATAGCTGAAAAGGTTTTTAAAGCGCTCAAAGCCTGGGTTATAATGTTGTCGCCTGGATGTCCACATTTGTATATTTGTGTGTCCATCTACCATATTTTCAATTTGTCCATTTTCTTCGCACCACTTATGCATTAATTTAATTATCAATTACCCCATGTCTCTCTCTATGACAATCTTCTTTGTTTTTTGTTTTTTCTGTTTTCTTTTGTTTGTACACTAGAAAATTTGTTTTAACAGTAGATCTATCCACTCTTCTGTACTTCTTATTCCTTTCTACAAATTGTCTGTAGAATGAAATTTTGTTGTTTTCTTATTTATTTATTTAGAGTAAACATAAAAATTTATTGGTTATTTGTATTTTTAAAGTGAAATAGCTCAAGAAGAAGTAGACCATTTATTTGCTCACAGTGATGACAATCACGATGATATACTGAGCTTTGAGGAAATCCTTGATCATCATGACACATTTGTTGGTAGTGAAGCAACGGATTATGGTGATCATTTACATAATATTCATCATTTTGATGATGAATTGTGATGGAATTGACTCGCATTATAATTTTGTAATTTTAAATTATTTATTTTGTTTTTTTATATCAAATTTGATTGAAATATTTACCAACGTTATTACCAAAGTAGGTTTTTTAGCAAATTATGACATCTAAATTTTAATTCATCCCAAAAAAATCTCTAATTTTAATTTACCTATATATTAACGGCTGCATCGATACCTAACTAATTTTTATTGATCTCCATTTTTTTTTATATTTATTGTTATGTATATGACACCAAATAGACGACGAACTAACTTCTGGTGCTGCTTGAGTTGGTCTTGGATCTGGATATTGTTATCCTCTTCGTCTATGCTCTGAGCATGAAATAGCACTGGAGACGTAGGTCTAATAGTCGCCACCAAAAGGAAAGTATTTTTCTCAAGGAAAACGAGTTTTTCTTTGACTTTTTCAAATAATGCCTCTAACAATTTTTCCTAGAGTAGTCGATGGCGTTGATTGATTAATAACTTGACAAAGTAAATTAGAAACAGGAAGTGATAAGCTAGATGTCTCTTCGAGAAGAGTAGTCAGGTCTCTAATGACTTTAAACTGAGAAGTTAGTTTGGTTTTTAGTGGCTAAAATTTAAATACAATTCTCAACAATTTAACAAACAGTTTCAGCATATCCAAGCACGGTTTCCATCTAGTTCTGACTGCTTGGGTTAATGTAAAAATTTTGCTTTGCGAAAAATACCAAGTGGGTGGCATCTATTGATTTTCTTTCTTCAATAGAGTTCAATACAAATGTACTGCTTGTCAAAATCTCATTCTACACACACGTGCGCGTGAGAAAACTTGACCCTCTAAGCATCCACCCTCAAATAGATACACAGATGTGTATGAAGAAGGACATTCTACCAATCCTCTGTCACTTCAATAGGTCCTCATCATTCTATGGGAGATTCTGTGAAGTTTTATCTTTTTGTTAAGAGTTAGCCTGTTGGCTATGCATTCTTGTCTTTTTGTTCTCATTCTAGTGGCCAATAAAACTCTTTTTTACTTTCACGGCCGGATAGTGAGGCAACGCTGTACATCTGGGTTACTTTATGCTTATGTTTGTCAATGATTTGGGTCTCAATATTAAGAGAACAATGAGGATTTGTACGTTTTGATTAGTAAAATTATTTATTGTGCCATGATTAGATTTAATTTGTAATTTCATGTATATATGTATCTCAACTTTATTATAGTTTACCTACAATATAATAAAAAATGTTAATTTTGACTTTTTTTTATTAAAATTTAAACTTTGCTAATGAGAAGACTTTCCAGTTATTACAGAAGATAGATTGATGTAGAAACTAGTTTTATACAGGGTATCTAGAAACTATTTTATCAAAAGTAAGTTATAGTACAGGAGCCAGTGATAGATTTTCATAACAGAGTCCCTTCTAATCGAAAATTCGTGAAAAAATGCATTCGAGATTTATATTATGAATGCTTACGACCGTCTGCTGGGACTCTGTGGGTGGGGCGGGCAGTGGCAGCCTTCCAAGCATGAAAAAAAAATTTAAATACATTATCAAATGGAAGATTATTTAATTTCTATTGGAGTTTTGGAGGTACAATATTAAGGATCGGAGAGAACTAACTACCTACTACCTATATATTGCTTGATCATGAAAAAAAATTATATTTTCATTGATTTCCTCTCAACTTAATATTTATCTGGTGATCGTTTATATATTACTATGAATGAAAATGTCAGCTTGCTGTATATAACAGCCTAATCAGTGTTTTTCAAAATTTTTATACCTTCTTGTGACATGTATTGCTGTGGAACTGAGATTTAATGGAATCAATAAATATAAATTTGGTTTCGATAATATATTACTAAATTTACCATATAATAAATATATTAATTAGGGTTTCTAATTAAGAAAAAAATGCTTTTTTATGTATTTATTTTAGTGATTTCTTTTGGAACCGATCGTTTGGATAGAAATAATTATAACAGAATTAAAAAAAGAATAATAAAATTGTAAAACATTCAAATTAAGTTTTTTTATACTGATAACGGTAACTATTAAAATTACTATGTACACTTAAATTTTTTTAACGTTAACAGATTATGTTTGAAATATTTCTTTAATTTATTTAATATAATATCACACATAAATTTTATAATACAAAAAACAAAATATAAATAGTGTGACAACTTTTAACTGTATATTGAAATTATACTTGATTCCTAAAGTGCAGTTTTTTCCAAATATTAGAAGTAATTTTTTGAAATTCAATGTTTCTGATAATATAATTCCAAATAAAGTATCTACTAGTCATGAAATGTAAAAACCTAGATTCAGATATTGAAATCATAAAGACTGCTTGACATGATGCAATACTAATTCAGGGTCCAAAAGCAAGGGAGCAGCAGATATAATTATTAACTATGATCATCCCCTGACCACTTTTTTTTTTGTTTAATTCACTTAGCTATTTAGTTTGATTATTATCATTTTTAAACCGGTCACAAAATTCGAGGTTAAGAATTTGTTTACTTTTACACTTGGATTTTTAGTTAGTGGCAGCCTAAATCGGTCATAAAATAAACTAAATTTAAGATTAGGAATTTATTTACTTTTACTAATGGAAATTTTGTTAGTGACAGTCTTGCATAATGTAAAATAACGTGCAATATTTTGACCTTGCACCATACCAAGTGGAATTACATAACCAAAAGAGACATAAAATAAAACAGATCTTTCAAAATTTTACATAAATTCCACATTATTGTGAGGAATAAAGACACAATTAATGAAGTTATAGTCACTCAGTTGCCTAAGGAAGCTTCACTGGACTGAACTACATCTGATAATAATTGTTAAGAACGGGAAATTTACAATAGTTTAGGCACATCCTTAGGGAAAAAAAATAAAATACTGACAAGGGTTATAAGAGACCCCAGCGATGTTTGATTTAATTACCATTCATTTGTTTAAACTCAGCTTCGATACTTTTTATTGGGTAACCTAAAACTTCATGTTAGTGTAAACAAAAAATATTGTTATAGTTTTCGAACGCCATGGATGGAAACAAGAGAGTAGGTATTCACACCATGACGAGAATAAACTGGTTCAAAATATTGAATCTTTACTAAATGGTAAAAATCTAAGTTTATAATCTCAAAAATAATCCTCTAAATGAAATAAGCAAAACTTTTCATAGTTCATAGTTAAATATGGGCGGCGAAGGGACCGTTAAGCACCTAGGCCTTCACATAGACCCGTCGTGCCCCACTTGACGTTACCAAAGGCCCATGTCCTTTGATAAAGCAAAAATATTTTACTTCGATATTCTTTATTGGGTGCCCTATAACCATATGTTAGTGTATATATATTCTGAAATGCTTAATAGTTTTGAACTGAATATGGTTCAAATTTTATCTAAGAGACTTAAATGAAAACCTGGATAGAAGAAGAGACTAAATGAGAAAGCAGTACTTCAGATTATGGAGCAAATATTCCTATTCATACAATGAAAACTTTGAACGTCCATGACACAATGTTGGAAATTAATTTTTGAACAAAGATGAACATTTATGGTCTAAAAAGGAGCACCCTCAATTACATGTGCCTAAAAGGAATATTCTGTTTCATGTGCCTGATTCAAAAACAAACTCACGAAATGTTATAATAGAAGTTGAAGTTTTGAAGTTACTTATCGAGGACAATATGCATAATCCACTTGTACTTTATATTAAGATTGAAATTGAGAGTCGTTTGTTAAAAAAAACAAAGAAAATTGCAAATATGTGGTACCATAGATTAGTTTGTAACCAATAAATCCAAAGACTAAACTTCAAAAGCACGTGAAATGGTTTTAAGTAAAACCCAACAGAAAGAAAAATTAAGACTCCATGTCTCAAATGTAAAACATCTAATTACCAGTAATACTGATACAGACATTTGTCAAAAATGTTTACAACAACATTTGAAGACCAAAATTAACGCATGGGTTAAACTATACGCCCCTGTAAGTATTTTTTGTTATTGGTATAATGTTAAAGAAAGATAAGGGGTAATAGAAGTCGAATTAATAAACTTTTTGTTTAAAGAGATGGAATTTTCAGTTGTGGATATGGATAATACAAAGCAGAGAAGTGTGTAATAAATATTTCGATTGAGACTAAGCATATGAAACATATATGATTGCAAGACATGTTCTCAGCATTCAATAACTAGAATATTGTATATTTTGATAGTTTTTCGAATGGAAAGAGTTTACTTGAAAAAATCAGTCAAGATTTTCAATACAAGGACATCAATACTCAATTGCTTCTAAAATCTGAAACAAGTAAAATAATAAATAGCGAAAAAATTTAGAGTGGCATTTCGAAATTAATATCTAATTTGGCATCACGTGCCAAGCTGACTATATTCGACAGCTTCACAGCTAACCTCGCAGCTTCATCCAAATTATCTACAGGAAGTATTTTTAAACCTGACGCCGCGATTAAAACCTTAGCATCGTCTACGTTGGTACCTTGTAATCTACAGATTATTGGCATTTTTAGACTTAGCTCTTTAGCCGCGGCTATAATACCTTCAGCTATAACATCACATCTCATGATACCTGAAAAAACCAACATAATGCTATTTGTAAATACTTTATGTGATTGATTACCTCCAAAAATGTTGACTAGAATAGCGTGTACTTTGGGATCGGCTGTAATGATTTTAAAAGCTTCTTTTACCGCTTGAGCCGTAGCGCCACCGCCAACGTCCAAAAAGTTGGCCGGAGAACCTCCGTGAAGAGAAATAATGTCCATAGTGGCCATGGCGAGACCCGCACCATTTACCATACATCCAATGTTTCCGTCTAAAGCGATATAGTTCAAATCGAATTTGGCGGCGGCTACTTCTTTTTCATCTTCTTGCGTCCAATCTCTTAGGCTGAAAAGTTCTTTTTGTCGAAACTGGGCGTTGTCGTCGAAGCGGAATTTAGCGTCCAAAGAAAAATCTACAAATCAATAAATTGAAATACTAACTAAAAAAAAAAATTAGCAGTTGAAATTTCAACAGGGAATCTGAGGACTGTGATTTGCTTGTCAATGTTTGTGTTGTATTTTTTAATGTTCTATTGATCAAAATTTGGAAACTGATAAAAAAATGTAAATCAGCCAATTTCATTATTTTCTATTTGGGTAACAATAAAATGGTCTTGAAAATGATGTATTAATAAAATTAACATGACAAAAGAAGAAAAGGGGCTCCACTTCTAGTTCGATTAACTAAAAAAAATCATTAATTGATTTAAGGGAAAATTGAGGTAATAAACATATAAACTAGTAGACAGAGAATTATTAAAACACGACCTAATGTGAAAATGTTTTAAGGATCTTGACCTTACAGGATTAAAAATTGGTTTTTTCATCGCTATCATTTGAATTGCTACCATGTTCTCATGAAAGTCCAAGATGTTATAGACAAAACGGACACTATAACCATGGTTCTCCAGTGGAATAAAACAAAGGGTGCTACACTAGTTTAAAATATTATTATGTTATTGTTATGGTCAATTAACTATGGAAATATAATTCAAAATTGAATTTTGATATCTTAATTAGGATAAAAACAAATACCTAACACTGAACTTTAGTGTTGATACAACCAAATAATACTTTTGGAAACTGAATTTATTTGATAATTAAATATAGATTATTTACAACGTAGCTTTACTATTATCCCATTATTAATAAAAATATTATCAGTTTTCTTTTTTGATTTTCAACAATCCTATTTTATATTGTAATCATGAATACATTCTCTATTATCAGTATCAATATTTATTGAAATCTTGATAGGATCTTATTTTACAGCATAGTCTAGATATTACATAATATTTTGATAAATGATAAACATACATTAGCCTGTAACTCAAATATATGTGTAATAAACAGGTCAAAGTATAAAAATTTAAATATTTTTCAATTATAATAAATCATAATAAAAATTATGGTAATACAACATGAGATAATTGCCTTCACTCACATTTTTCTCCAGCATCTTCAGCATAGGGATTGATTTCAATAAGAAGGGCATCCTTTTTCACAAACAAATCATACATTCTCAAAAGCATATCAGCAGTTTTCGCCTTTTGTGACTCTAAACCAACTTTGACAGCTACTTTTTCTGCTTGTTCTTTGGTCAGACCTTTCATAACATCAATAGGTTCATAGAGAATTGCATCTGGGTTTTCTGCAGCCACTTCTTCTATGTTTACACCACCCTGGGATGAAGCTATTATAACTGGTCCCTAAAAATATGAATTATTTCAAATATGGAACAAATTTATATAAAAGAAATGTGAGAGGATCCTGACACTGCCACAGGATCAGCAGATTCTAAAGTATTGATTTATTGCATTTAATTTCTAGTTTTATTGTCATTCATTTTATAAATTTATTGATTGAATAATATTACTTCTGTTGTTTATTATTAATAAAATACTTTTTAAAAGTATAATGAATGAATTATAATTACATTGAATGCACGTTCCATCATGACTGCGAAATAAAACTCTTTCCTAGGGAACTTCCTTTCTGCTACCATAACAGCATTGCATATCCTCCCTTTTTCACCAGTTTGTTTGGTGACTAGATATTGTCCCAACATTTTACCACAAATGTCTTCAGCTTCCTCAGGTCTTCAATCAAAAATAACAATTGTGAAATAGTACCATATTGATAGATATTATTAAAAAGAAACAGAAATTAACTTGTACGCCCATTTTAAGTCAGTTTTAAATTAAAACTTACGAATACACCATCCTGACACCACCCTTAAGTCCATTTTTGAAGCTTCCTTTACCGCGACCACCAGCTAGAACTTGTGCTTTCAATACAAGATCCTTTGTGTTGAGACTTTCTGCAATTTTCTTGGCTTCTTCTTTAGTTTTTGCTACACCAAAATTAGGAACAGTAATATCTGCATTTTTGAGTAATGTGTAACTGATGTGTTCATGGACATTTAAATTTCTCTGTTGTTGTTGCTGAGGTTGCCAACGAGCATTTGGTACGGAACCAAGGACCTATAATAAGGAAGAGAACAACGTTTTACATAATACTTATTTATATCATCGAATTAGATAATAGTCATTTACTTTGAACTTTATATTTTGTATGATAATCAAAAAAGGATAAATAAAATATCGTAATTACCTTGGAACCATTTTTTAAGACGCTTTCAGCTAAAATCGCAGACCTCAACATTTTGCACTCGTTCAATGAGTGATCACACTAAAATAATTTAACTTTTTCTCCTTGGTATTTTGGCAGATGCCAAAATTAAATGTCACATGTCAGATCAAAGTTTAAATTAGAATACTCAGTGTAGCCAACTTCCCATACTTACATCGACGAGTGTTAAGAAAACAGTTACAGTATAAATACCAATTGATAAAATTTATTGATATAGACAACTCAGATTATTAAATTTCTGAGTTATATAGAAGTTTCACGTGAATTTTTTACACATTTTGAAATTGAATAAAATAAAAATAAATATTTTCTAGAGATTTCTTTCCAAACCCAAAATTAAACCTCCCTAGTTAGTATAAATCTTGTATAGGGTGAGAAAAATATAAAAAAGAAACTACAATTTCTCATTAAAATGGAAAAAAAACTTTTTCTGTTAACACTTATTCCGCGTGAAAACGTGTCTTATTATGTTATTCGACTAAAAAATTAGACGAAAAAATCAGCAGACAGATAAAAAACTTCTGTGATTTTAAGGTTAGGTCACACTTAATTAACCTCCAAAATGGATCGATCACTTTTTTAATGAATTCAATTAACATTCTCTTACAGTGAACCAAATTGGGTATTCTCGGGTTGCAGAGAAATTTATTTTGTTAGAAATTTTCGACTCCATTTTGAGACCCCACAACTCGTCAGGGATATAACTTGGTATAGAGGTGATTAAATAAATCGGAATTCAAATAAAAAAATCTATCTATTTCAGGATTTTTATCTAAAATACATTGTTGACAAGATAATATCTAAATTACGAAATAGGTAATCGAAATCAAACATATTTATCACAGCAAATTTTCGCAATAACAATAAAGTTTCAAATGAAAATCCGTAATACAAGTACTCTGTTTCCCATACAGATTCAACCTACTGATGGTTCCAATTATTTCGAAAGTTTTAGCTTTCTCGATATACCTAACGGTCACCTCGAACACAGCTTCGCTGGGTGAAACGTCCAAAGTGAGCATGTAATCCGATATCATGTTCGATCCGTTGATTTGAGAAGTATGAGTCATCAATCGAGCGTCAGAAATTTTGTTTAAAGCGAGACGAGCGCATTGAGCGTACCCTTTGAGTAGACCGTTTATGTGATCCACCGCCGCTTTCGCCGCCTTCTCGACTCGACTGTTATTAGTCGGAATCTCCACGCTTTGTTGACACGTACACCAGTGGCTTTCAATACCGGCGTCTTCGCAGGTCCGCAACGGACTGATCTCCTTGAACCAACTAATTCCTCTATTAGATCCGTGGTGGTCTTCGAGTTTCCACGAAAGTTTCAGGATATCTAGCAGAGTTTCGTGTAAATCGAATGGCGTCGTCAGTCTTTTTGAATTCAATTTCAAATTGTTATAATGTAATGAGTATTTTTTCCGGAAGTTTTTCGGAAGTACAGCTAAAACGAATGGTAGTCTCTCTTCCATTCGACCTTGGAAAGTTTGTCGTATATCTCCCCATCTTATACCGTGATCACTGATGAAAAATACGAATGTATTATCTAAATAATGATTTTCGAAAAGTTCTTTAAAAAAATTTCGGTAATCCTCGTCGCCTAATTTGGGTTTATTTAAAATGTCGTGTGATAGAGCTGCTCCCCAAAAAAAACCGAAATAAGGTAACTTATTATCGACCATTGTTATGACGAAATTTTTGATATAACTCAATAAATCTCTAAAAACGAATCGACCCCCTTCGCAATCTTGAACGTTCATACTTTTGGTATTGCCTATTTTCGATTCGCTGTATCTATTGAAATAATTATAAGCGTAATCTGTGGATTGTTTTTTGAAGCCTCTACGTTGGTAATTGAACAGACCCATCCAAGACGAATCTTCTCCGTAAGCGGTAAGGTGATTTGCGTCGCGGTAAATGTCCCAAATGAAAGTACAATTATCGAAACGGTCTTCGGTTGTAGGCCAACAGTTTTCTACCAGTTCTTTTTCGGAAAATCCGGTTAGTACCGGTATCAAATTAGGAAAAGTATTATCACCCACTTTATTATAACCGAGTAGCTCAACAGCCTCTATGTCTTTTAAATAACTAACAGTCTTCGGCATCTGTCGATGTAAATTCAATCTGGAAACTGCGTCTAAACCTATCACAAGCACCTTCATACTTTTAGATTTAGCTTGAATCTTATTTTTTATAGGTACAAAAGCGAAAGTATCTTCATAAATAGTAGTATTGTCGTATTTACACGTAACTTGAATAAATTCTTCTTTAATATCGACGCTATCGTTAAAATAACGACAATCTCTTACGATTATTTTATTATCCGATTCATTTCCTTCGGGTTCCTGTCTGAAAAAAGGCGAATAACAACAATCCAGTCTCGTCGTATCGTCAAGTTGATAGTAGGACAGTGAAGAATTCAAAACGTATATTGAGGTTAGGTTCGATTCGAATAACGGTGGTTTACCTTCGTTACACTTCGGCAACTTCATTGAGGTTATGTACTCTCTTATGCTTTGGTCGAAGGGGTCCATGTATGGTATTTTACACCCTGGCGTATATATAGTGTATGATTTGTCGTCGAAAGTAACACTGTTTATTACTGGTTTTGTGAGTTGTATCGTAAGGTACTGCATTTGGAAGACATCGGCGAGAAACAGCATTACTATACATAACAAAATCAATATCCAATATATTGAAGGCACCCGCTTAAATTTCATTCCATCGGTGAAGTTTCTGAAATAAAAACTATTTTCAGAAGTGAGATATGAAAAGTTTAAAGCAGTCGTGGCAGCAAAGAAAATATGTGATATTTTCGTCAGATTACCATTTATTCATTTACATGTTGAAATTTTTGTTTAAGAGAAATTTGAATGTTGACAATGCAGCGACAATATTTTGCATCTAAGCCCAAAGAATAGTTTTACACGTTGGGTTAAAACCGTACAAGACGATTACGTGTTCCAACCGGGCAGTTAACGTCATTCGAACGATTGTTTTGTGTTCTGATTTAAGTAGAGTTTGTGAACCGTTTTCGAGACGGTATTTTCAATCCTACATTGATAGCAGGAACTGTTACAAGAGCCGTGCATAGCCGGAGATTGCGCAGAAAATATCTTTTAAACGCTTCCAATAAATGTTTCACGAACGCTCCATAGTAGCATGTTGGAACAAACCTATTTAGTTACGTATCGATCATTTCATTTCATAACTAGAGGAATTTATTCCATCATCTGCGCATGCGAATAAATAATAAATTATAATATAACATAACCCAACTTTAAATTCGGTTTGGTTTGGTTTAAATTAATTTAAACCAATTACCTCTTGAAATCTCAACATATACATTTATTTGTCCTAATATACCTATAACGGAAAGCATAACGCACAATTTAGGATCTTATAAGTAGTCCCTCGTATAAATTCATTAAAAAAGTTGACCGATATCTCCGACCGACCCTCGTAGCAAGAAAATGCATGCGCAGATGATGGAATATATTCCTCTAGTTATCGCCTCTTGATACCCTAGCAGAAGTTGATTTTTCTACTTTAAATATATTAAATAACATATAGAAAAAGTTTCAGCCTTGTGAAAGTACCTTAGTCGAAGTGGCGACCAGCTCTCTGACTATAACCATAGAGTAATTATATACACTCCCTATCTTTCTCTAATCTATTCTGATTGGATCACCGTGACGTCGAAATTTCGAGGGATGGGAACGGCAAGGAATGAAAATAACAATAAATATATGAATTTCGTGTATTGCTAAGACATTATTGAAAACAAGAATTTGAAGCAGTCGAAAATATTGTAATATTAAAGGAAAAGACAAGGTTTATGAGCGAATTACACAGCGTGGGTTTAACCGTTTTAATAGCGGAGATTTGACGCTTGAGGGATGTCGAGGTTACAAGGGAAACAGTAGAAATATAACCTAGATTTGACATATTCAAATCAGTGTTGCTATATCTTAAAACTTAAGTAGTAATTCTCGTAATGACATTATTTTTTAGTTTGATTAAATTTGATGGTTAGTTTTTTACAGGAAAAAAACATTGCTTGGTCTGAAAAGGTATCTGGTTGACTAACGACTTATTTAATTCCATTATATCTAATTTAGTGTGTACAATAACAAATATAGCCTAGAGAAACAAGTCGTAATCAATTTTGGTCCACCACTAAAAGGCGTATTTGAAAATTTTCAAAATTTACCCAATTAAGTAACGTTTTATATACAATAATCGAGTTCTTCAATAAATTCTGAGCATTTTTCGTCACACAACGTTTAGTGTATCTTTTCAAATAAAAGGTGGGGGAGAGTAGGGAACCTTAATATGAAAATATTCCTTAAGTCCGGTTCTGCTTAGCCGATTTTAATAAACTTGATGTTGTTCGAAAGCGTTTTTGTCCAGCAATACAAAATATATAAGTACAAAGCAATTTAATTAGCAACGTGAATGCCAGAGAGCATGATGATTGCCTGGCACATTATTCCATATAAATTCGGCATTTTTTAGATCAAACATACCCTTATGGGTGGATAGGATGTGATAAATCTCCAGACATAACTTGTATACACTAATAGACTGATATGATTGAAAAAATACGTAAAAATCTATACGAAACTCAATTAATACGAATTTGTATCTATAATATCATGCTCGATATCAACCACTGTCAAATTTTGAAAGTATTTTTCAAAATAAATACATACCAGTAATTTCGTTGCTATCTAAAGATCGTACAGAAACATTTATAATAATTACTGAAATGGGAAAAAGACACTATCAACATTTCTTGGCGTGTATCAATCTTCTAATTTAGTAGATTTTATATCGGCAACAAAATTTGTGACATTCGGGTCGATATTTTCAAATAGCGCCGACGCTGAGCGTATCACGAGAGCTTTTCGGAAACTATGATCGTGATCGGAATGTTTGAACACGTTCACTGGCGTGTTCTGTGACTCTGTGAATTCTCACATTATGGCGACAGTGACAGGACTTGTGTGGCAAGTCGGTAAATGACAGTTCGTCATTTCGGTGCTATGGGTTATGATTCAAATACAGTCCTTCACGAATGTTTGCAATGGATTCGACTTCGATCTAATTAAACGGTCCATTCGAACTTCTTGAAGGTAAATACCCTGAGCTAATGCCGTACAATGAAAAAATCTATGCTGAGATGTGGAATCCACGCCGGATGAGTTTGTCAAAACCCTCACAGATGAAATGAAGAGCTGTTACCTTAGCTCCAACTATAATGGTGATATTTTTCAGTGTATTGCATTTTGGTCACAGTTTGACGAAGACAAGTTTCAACACTTTATTCGAGCGACAGCAGTAGGATCTAGAGCAAGGCCACACCTTAAGGCTTTAGCTGTTTTGAAGGTCGCTCAGACTTATTGATTGAATACCACGTTCGGGATCTGTTAAAGCTAGTGGTAAAGAAACAAGGAATGAAGCTGTGAGAGCTGTATGTTAGCAGCGTACGAACACAAACCGGAATGTTTCAATAAAGTCCCAAATGGGCACAATCATGGTATTTTTGAAAATAGATATAGAGGCTAAAGAATGAGTAGCGTTGGCGTCAGTTGTATCTTTTTTCAGAGCAGCCATTTTGTTACTGATTGTGAAAATATTACTGGTTTGTCTTTAGAAGGAAAAAAGGCTGTTTTGAAGCAGAAGTGAGCTTGTTTTGGATCTGCTAAGACGAAGCACTCGGCCATAATATTGATAATTTATAGTGCAAGTTATTTACTAACTGATCAATTGATAAATAATAACTCAGTAATACATAATTACACAATTCCACTTATAGAATTGGGCAATTTAAGAAAACAGTCGATTTACGTCAAAATGGCGGCCGTGGGGTGAACAATTGTCGTATTAGCTTTACTTGGTTTTTGGTTCCGGTAGTAATAGTTGTTTTGTATTGTTTTTATGATTCATATTGGACAAAATTGGACAAAAAATATACTGTTTAGATCTGTTTTATTGAAACTGTATTTTTAGTCAGCCTGCCTACAAGGAAGTTTTCCACTATTCAAGCATTTATTTACCCCACGGTAGCCATTTTTAAATGGGCGTTGTCTAATTTGCACAATTGAGTTGTATATATTTATAATTGACAGATACATATATCGATTATTTTGTATCGATTTTTTAGCTGGTGGAAAATTTAAAAACCTTGCCACAAAACTAAATTCGTCGTTTAGAATGAGTGCCAAGCGACTGCGCGATGCTGACCTTTATGGAATCACTCGTGCCAATCCTGTTGATTATTGAAAGTTTTAGGAATATTTTAGAATAAAAGTTTTTACAAAATAAACGTTGTAATTCAAATATGGACGGCGAGAGAGTCCAAATAGTAACATGATTAGTTTTTAAGCCTGCACGTGGACTCGAGTTTCGAGCTGTGAATTATTCACTGTGAATATAAAGTAATTGTGTCTAGTGAGAGAGCGTGTACTTAAATTCATCAAGTTGAACAATAAGTAGAAAAAAGCGCTTACGCAAAGGTGATTTTCTTCTTCGTGATTTCTTCTTTTTTTTTTCGAAGAAAAATTTAAATGACAATAATAATTCAAATCAAACTAAAAATTGACTCTCCAATTTCTAAAACCACATCACATTTTTTACTATTATAAAGCAATAATAAGTTATTACCTAGTATAAATAAAATATTTACTGGGACGTCCTGTACATCTCTTGCAAAACATGTCACAGAAAACGTTCATTTTTATTTATACGTTATAAATATGTTATTGTAGCACATAATATTCAATCATAATGGCACTAAGTAAATGGACACACCTGTTGCTAGATTTTTATTTATTTTCACAGGACAGGAAATTTGATAAATCTTACACCCACAAACGTTATCAATGTTTTGTAGCATGACCGTTAAATAGAAATAATGCTGGTCTGCATCAATGATAGATGAATACTATAATGCAAGGCAGTCCACTACGGATTATAATACCCTAATTTGATATGATAACTATTTAATGGAGAGCTTTTTTATTGTTAATGAAATAATTTTCTTTAATTTCTTATTTCTTAGACCTTTTATATAATTTTATTACATACTTACTTCATTTTTTCAAATAAAATTATGAAAGTTGAATATAATTTGTGAAAATTATGAAGCTGATTAGAAAATAACTACTTTAGTAAACTAAACAGGTATATAGTTGATGATAATAGTAGATACGACAAAACTAATGTCATCACTATTTTAATAATTTATCAATCTTTAAAAACAAGATTATTCTATCTCATATATTTGTTAAATTATAAAACTGTATTTTCGTATCATATTTTTTAATATTTAGTATTTATAGATATTTCTATTGAAAAATTTTCATTTGAATAATCATTATAACAAATTAAGGGTAATTTGTATATTTTGAATTTACCTTTAAACAGCAATAATAAATACAAGAGATTTAAAAAATTATACCGCTTTAATTTGCTCATTGTGTCTTAATTATAATGTATCTAATGACAAACTATGCTTGTTGACGATGTATCATTCTTTATCTAATTGTACTCGTCAATATGTATAAATTGTGTTTTTTATGTTGTACAGTATAAATCGAAGACAACAAAAACGCATAAACAAAAATTGCATTATTCTTAATTTGATATTTGACACATGTTATTATCATTACCACAGACTTATATGGCCATGTTTACATTTGTCTACTGGCCACTAAACTTCTGACGTGTAATCCACAGAACAGGTATGTTCAATAAATTTGCCAAATTGTCAATAGCTTTAGAGAAAACTATCCATATAATGAAAATAACATATTATCGGATATTTGGTTCTGTGTCAAAATTAATTTTTATTGTTCTATGTTGACAAGGTACAATAATATTTGCTTTCAACCAATCGCAGTTCTCCACATGTTGTAGAGACTTATGATTGGTTAATAAATCGATTTGTTCTTCTCGAGCTGACAAGTCGTATTCGTATTGGAAAATGTGAATAGTATTTAGGGTTGTTTAGCAAGTGAACCTGTGATAATAATATGTACTGGAATTAAAAATTTCTAATAAAATAATATAGTGCTAATATTAGTCAAAATGTACATTAAACTTATTCAGTTATTCTTATTAATAAGTGTCATTTGTACTGCTGCAGTGTCAGCAGGTAGAGATTTTTATAAAATATTAGGTATATCAAAATCTGCTAGTTTACATGATATTAAAAAAGCATATAGGAAATTAGCCAAAGAGCTTCATCCGGATAAAAATAAGGATGACCCGAATGCTTCACAGAAATTCCATGACATAGGTGCAGCTTATGAGGTTCTCTCAGACGAAGAAAAAAGAAAGAAGTATGATAGATGTGGAGAGGACTGTTTACAGAAGGATGGAATGATGGATGGAGGTAAGTTTTCAACTAATATTTATATTAATAGTATATAAATTTAATATATTTCATAGGTATGGATCCATTCGCGAGTTTCTTTGGAGACTTTGGCTTCCACTTTGGAGGCAATTCTCAAAAACATGAAACTCCGAGAGGAGCAGATTTAGTTATGGATGTGTTTGTTACATTAGAAGATCTTTATACTGGCACATTTATTGAAATTACAAGAAACAAACCAGTATTAAAACCAACAAAAGGCACTCGTAAATGTAATTGCAGACAAGAAATGATTACTAAAAGTTTGGGACCGGGTAGATTCCAGATGATACAACAAAATGTGTGTGACGAATGCCCAAACGTAAAATTAGTTAATGAGGAAAAGTTGTTGGAAATGGAAGTTGAACCTGCTATGGTCGACGGACAAGAAACCAAATTTGTAGCTGAAGGAGAACCACATTTGGATGGAGAACCAGGAGATCTTATTTTGAAAATCAAAACACAGCCACACCAAATGTTTGAAAGGAGGGAAGACGATTTATACACAAATGTTACAATAAGTTTACAGGTTTGTAATTTTTTTATTTTGTTTTTGAATTGTGCATTAATTAAAATTTTAGGATGCTTTAACTGGTTTTACAATGGAAATAACGCATTTGGATGGTCATAAAGTTAGTGTAGTTAGAGATAAAATAACTTGGCCAGGTGCACGTATTCGTAAGAAGGGTGAAGGTATGCCAAATTATGAGAACAATAATTTACATGGTACCCTTTACATAACATTCGACGTAGAATTTCCTAAACAAGAATTAACTGCCGAGGACAAAGAAGGTAAAGCAATATTTAATTATATATATTTGTTTATAATTATTTATATAAACTGTTTAAAATTTTATAAACATATTTATACTTTTGAATTGGTAAATGTATTAAAAAAATTCTATAGAAGGTAAACACAAATGAAATAGCAGCCAACACAATAGGTTTCTTGGGGTGAATCTAACCAAAGAAGTTCAAGATGGGGCTGTCAGAGAATAAATACACTTTTTTGACATACATACGATATAATCCACATTAATTACCTTCTGAAAGGGTAAAACAATCAATATTAAATATTCTACCAATTTACTGGGCAGATTTAATGAACATTTCAAATAAAATCAACCGCAATCTGTAAATTTAGGGATTTAGTTGTCTAGGGCCTATATTGGTGAGTCCAATTTCGACTTACCGAGAGTTTAATTTCAATTTAAATTTACTGTTAATTTTCTGCATGAACTACAAGTTTCATTTCAGTGTGTTTCAACTAGTAATTTAATTTGTTAGTTTAATTTTTAATTTTGGCTGTCTAAACTAAGCTTCGCCACAAATATAGCCTAGAAATGCAAAAAACTTATTTATCAACATTTTGTAATTAAGGCTATTTATTTGGTATTAATGATTTATTTTTCTTTCAGCTCTTAGAAAAATCTTGAACCAAAGCTCAAACAACAAAGTGTATAATGGACTTAGAGGTTATTAAATATACATCCCATTTTTTCGGGACTTTTCCTTTTTTAAGTGTAGTCCGTTTTTATGACTTAATTTATTCTGTTCCTATTTATTTGGATAAAGTGTAACTTTTGTATGTAACACAAATATTTCAAAACAAAAATTTTGTAAATTTGTGGACAATGTTATTGGAATGGCGTTCTTCTAAAATTGAGTATCTGCTATGTTTATTAGTATAGCATTATTATACTTACATTTTTAGATGAACACTATTCGATTGGTCGATGAATCCCAAACATATTTGTAAATATTTCGATTATCATTTGTACATTGATGAAAGTGTATATGGAAATACATTTTGTAATATATATTAGTTCAAATTTGTAATTAATTGCCTATTCCAGAAATCAGCATTCCTGAAGTATCATCTACTGTATACTCCATACCATCACGTCGTACACTACTTTTTTAGTTATACAGAGATGTTACGGATAAATTTAGTTTAATGGTTGAACCTAGATTTACTGGGATAAACTGCAGAACACCTGTTGTTCAAAAGGAGATAAAAAACTTAAGAATAGGCTCTAAAGACAAGGTTGTACAATGAAAAGACCGTCTCCTAAGCCAAAAGAGACTGAAATGGAGGAAAATGACGATGTAATTACAGCTCAGAGGATCACTTATGCCCAATTTTGGAACAAATCAAAATACAGAGTAGTTTGTAAACCAAGTACAAGTACAGAGTAAACATGTTCAACAAAAGTCTACCAAAGAAAAATAGACTACAAACCAAGAAAGGTACTAAAAACACCATGTATAATTACTTTAAATAACAAATCTCACCCTCATTGGTTGGATGGATGGATGGATGGGAAGGGTGTGGGTGGAACTCAAAGTGCAGCCACCTCTACATGGTAAGCTCTGGGCTGCACAATTGGCACAAAACTTCGAAATCAACAAACTTTATGCCCCATATGATTTTTTGTTTTGTTTTACCGTTTTTGAAAAACCAAAATAAACAAAATTGCTATAGGAACTATTTTTTATTTTTGATATTTTATTTCATTTTAATAATCAGGTAAATAATGATTTCAAACTTGCATGATCCATCCTGAATAGTTTCCATTCTTCAGTTTCAGATAAATCTACAGCTCCCATACTTTTATAGAAACATATAGCAGGATTCCAACCCAATACATGAAAATCTACACGTTTCATTCCTGTTTCGTACGCTAGTTTCATAACTTCCAAAAACATCTTCTTACCTACCCCCCGTTTTCTAAAACGATTAAAATTTATTTTTTTCTCACTATAACTTATACGATAGTTCGTGGGAGTTTACCTATATTCTGGCTGAATGTACAGATCCTCAAGAACCATTGCTTTTCCATTCCATGTGGAATAACTATGGAAATATAAAGCGTAACCTATGATTTTGGAAACGTTTGGTAATTGTGCAACTAAACATCCAAAATATGGTCTCCCTTCACTATCAAAACCATCCGCTTCTAGTATGGTGTGGTCAATTTTGACTTGATCTTCCAATTTTTCAAATGCGGCTAGTTCCTAAAATTACATTTCAACTTTTTAATGTGAACTTTAGGCAAAAAGCAACAATAACTTTAGTATTGGAAAATATTGAGCTGAAAATAAGAATTTCAGTGTAAAATATTGGGATAAATAATTATATTCTACTCTCTTCGAGTACTCTACTTTTATATATTTTTAATAACGTAGTTTCTACAAGAATGAGAATTTTTTTAACGATAATTATTTGATTAAAAAGTCGGTTGGAAAACAAAATAGAATTATGACGGTTATTGCCCTGTTGGAACGCGTAATCTCTATTTTCAAGGACGGTTTGCAACGACCTCATGTATTCAATTTATATAAAAAGTATCGAAGTATTATTTTAAACCTAACAAAATATTCAAATAAAATATAGGAGATTGTATATTTACCTTAATCAAACTCATAACGTCTTTCATGTCGGTTTTTTCTGCTTTTCTGATAATAACATCTAATTCAGATTCTTTAGTAGACATATTTATTGTGAAATTAAAAACTCTACAGTTTTTCTATAGAAAAACTGTTAGTACACTAAATCAAGACCTTTTCTTAGATAAGAACGCTATGTCTTCCCAATGTAAACACAGATATTTATAAATTTGTGACAGTGACTATTTTTCGACCGTCCGTTAAAATATAATTTTTGAAACTAAATAAATTAAATCAGATTTTGTTGTCGCAAACAACCGATTTTTATGTAAAAGAAAACATTTAAAACATTGTTTTGAAAAAAAATTCGGAATGTATCAAATTATTCTATTTCTAGATTTTAATCCACATTGCAAAAAAGTTGTGATTCTTGCAATATTACTTTATCTTTTTGTCAGTAAAACGATTTTTTTTACTTCCAAATGTTATTGATTATATTGAATTGAAAAAATTATAGCATTACAATGCTGTTAGGGGTTAATATTGCTGGGAAAATAATGAAGCCACAATTCGTAATAAATCTATATTTTAAATTAACAAACATTATTATTTATTTTCATTAAAAACTATAGTTGGTTCACTAAATGGATGTATACTTTCGTGATATATATCTTCAGGTTCATTTTCATCCACACCTCCTAAATATGTAGGAAAAGGCAATGGATTTTTAGGCTTCCTCAATGGCAATTTAGAATCATAAACATAACAAACACAATTCGTTTCTCCAGGTATTGCTTGACCTTTCACCCATATAACATTGTATTTAGTATTTATCCTTAAAATTTCAACTCCTTTTGTTACCCTCCATCTATTTCCCATATGTCCGGGCATCTTAGTACCAGGCCAAACTCGACCTTTTTCACCACCACCTCCAATGTTTCCTCCTCTTCTATGAGTTTTTGTTACACCATGAGATGCTGGCATACCTTTGAAACCATGACGTTTCATTACACCTTGAAAACCACGATCCATTCTAAAAAAAGTATATATAGAAATCAAGTATTGAAATTGAGAAAATAACTCACGTTTTTGCCCTTACATCTAGTGCATTTCCTACTTGGAAATGTTTAGCAGAAATTAATGTACCTAAAGGTAAAACAGCATCTGGGCTTACAAAAAACCTAGCTAATATCTGTTTGGGTATAACTCCTGAATCTTTGAATAAACCACAATATTCTTTAGTTAAATTTGAAGGATCTGCACCCTCGGCGCCAAGTAGTAAACAAGCTTTTTTATTACGAATTCCTACAATAGATTTCCTAGGTGGATCATATTCATACGGGGAATATTGTTTTATGACATGGTTGTCTAATATCTATAAATGAGAATAATTACTCATACTTCATATATACTAACACTAACTTACTTGCAATAACGTTGTTAGGACTTGTTTTCCATTTTTCATCCACAAAGGATACACTCCTATTTTTCTAGCTATTACACCAGTTCTCTGCAGGTCTGGTGTCCATTCAACATCTGTTGAAATTTCTCCTTTTTTTGGTACGTCAGAATATTTATCTTTTATTACTTCTTGTACAAATTGTTCGTTATCTTGAGTAACCTCCTCATCTCTTTTCTGTAATGTTTATAATATTTAAACTTTACATTAACGTTTATAAGAGCTGTCTAAAATAAACTCACATTTATTGTTTTTTGTGTGAACCATGTAGGATTTCTGAGTCTAGGTTTGGGATTTAATTTAGCCATTGATCTTTTTTGAGATGTAGAGCAGGTTATGCTATAAAAAGAATATCGTGGAATAAATAAGTTGAGAGTTTTGTTTCTTTTACCTTAATGTGAATAGTCTTTCTTCTATTATCCTGATGTTACATTTTTGTAACACGGTGGATAATGCGAATGCCATTTTTATTAAAATTTCGTTAAACTTAAATCATAACCTAATTACCACACAATTACTTCTTCTCTTTTACCAGATGTATATTAAAACGAAAAATTAAAAAGTTTGTCCCGCCTAGCTGTATGTCGTTACACAAAAGGCCAATAAAGGAGAAGAAGAAAAATAGTAGTGGCTACTCTTCAATTATAAGGTATTGTTTCTCAACACATTATCGAAATATGTTTTCAGTTTAAAAAAATGAAATGCGTAATTATATTTATTGTTGGATATCAAAACAAACATTTTTATATGGATAAGCATAGATTGTTTACCGAACAAACTAATGAAAATCTTAATTATTAAGCGTCTCAGTAAGCACAACTGGTTAGTATTTCTATGGAAACCTTATTGAATGCAGGGAAATTGAGAATTACTCTTAATACGTTTTATTTTACATAAAATTGAATATGTGTGGAGTTGATAACTTATTTTGGTTGCCTAGCCCAAAAACATACTGAAGGGACATCGTGACTTCTTTTGATATAAAGTGCATCAAAGTATATTGAGAAAACAAGCTTAAATGGCTAAATTGAGGTAAATATTATCAAGAAAACTCTAGCAGTTCATATCTACTAATCTTTATTATAGAAAACTTTCCAAGTGTATTGTTGTGTCATTGCCATAAAAAAACTACGGACTTTCAAATTGTTGTATCTCACGCTAGTAGTAGCTCTTTGTTTCATACCAACAAAATATAGTCCCAACAGATATATTTATGAGTTAATAAGTATTTTTCATGGTAGTTGCTAAATATAACAGGGCGAAAAACGAAATGACTGACCAGTGTTATTATCAAATCAAATGTAAGGAATAGAAATAAAAAATGTTTTATCAAACTTTTTATTAAGCAACATTATTATATGTACCAAAACTATAATAATCCTAAAACTAACAGAATAATTGTGTTTAAAATGTACCTATATTGACCTCTTCATAAAAGCATAATGACTGTATAAAATTATATTAGCCATACAAAACACAATAGAAAAAATTTGGTAATGTAAAACATAAACGTTAGCACATCTTTCATAAAAAAACGAAAATATCTTTTTTACTTATATAAATACTGATTAAATAATTTTTTTACCATCTAATTCTTATACACCAGTAACCTTGTCAATGATGTGACGAGACCATAGATAAATTTATTATACGGAGTGGCTGTTTTGTTGAGTTACAAGTATGAATTTTTAAAATTTTTTGTCTATCAAATTCACAATAAAGGCTAGATGAATCAAATTGTGTTTGAATAATGACTGCAGTTCACATTTTATGTTATTAAATTTATAACCGTGCCAATGAACTATATACGTTTCGAAAAATAAACAATTACGAGTACCATTTTAAATATGTCGCCAATATATCGCGATGGTCAATAAATTTCGGAATGAATCATCATTATGGCACCAATTCATTACATCATTAGGTTTGTTCAAGCAGACTGTCTGTAACTATTTGATCATGCGCGATATGAAAATTGCGTTCTAAAAATGAACAGAAAGTTTTACGTTCCAATAACAGTTCAGTACTTGTTCGGAACATATGGATCTGCGCATGACAACACATTCTAGATCGTGTATTATGTTTTATTAGGTTGTAAAATGGAGATAAGAGTATTTAGTCGGTAGTGGAGATGAAAGTGAAAGGTACGGTGAAACTATATAAAAACAAAAATTATGATTTTCTTTTTTTCGCTATTGTTTTAAAGGTAGCGTTCCAACAGTAATTGTTGGGTACGTCATGCGTAGTTCGGAATATGATCAGAGCATGTTACTGGAACAAACCTATTACCACTGATACTGGTGTAAGTTTCGGAATAAAAATTATATTACGAGGGTGTATTGAGTATATGTGTTAAACAAAATTATTGAAAACATTGTTTTAGGCAACCATCAAGCTTAAAAAACATTAAAATATTGAATGCTACAACACTAAATTTTTACATGTTACTAGCACTAAGCACTACATATATTACCTAAATCTTTTCACTAACTATAAATTTATCTTTTAAAGGAAATACTCATCACAGAAGCTAGTAGATTGAACATTTTGGAACAATTTTGTTCATTTTTTTACATTTTCATATACAAAGTAGTCCTGAACTTTTTGATCACAATTACAAAAGTAGTAATTTTCATGACGTAATTAGAACTGGATCTTGTATGACTGTTTTTGAGGTTATAGTGATGTTGACTATTTATACAGTTGGAAATTGTTTCACTCGAAATTTTGAACAAAAAATCCAAGAACTATTTGTAACCTTTTAATACTTAGTAGTAAAACTTACATAGTTAGCAACGAATTTGTGATATATGCGAAAATTACATCAGGGTGTAATCGAAAATTATTAATAAAAATAAAAAATTTATAATGAAGCACACCCTGCATAAATGCTTGTAATCAAGTTTCGAATTGTGTGCGTATTTTGATTTTTCTTATTCTAATTTTTTTTCTAGATAGAAACCTACATTTTAAATACTGGAATGAAAGTTTTTTGGATTAAATAGTAAATCTTACCGGGTATTTTACCAGCACAAGAAATATACACATTTCTTAAATTGTTTGTCAATTTTTGAATTGAATTTTGAGCAGTCTAGACTTAAATTTGAAAATATACAGGGCTATAAAAAGCTTATTAAAAATTCAATTTCGACTAATTGCATTACTTTTATAGGGTATATTCTAAATGATACTAGGCGATGAAAATGAAAATATTTATAATTTCAATCGAGAAATTAAATACATAAAGTACCTGGCGAATTTGATCTTATCGTTGACATTAATACACTCTTCTTATATGTAAAGTATTCACCTCTTACCTTAACCTTGAATTATTCTTCTTTTATAAACACAAGTAATGATCCTCTTCATGAGTTTTCTCTGTCAAAAAACACTTTTTGAGGATACTTATTATGTGTTTTACGTATCTCATGAGGATTTTCCATAGACCAATATCTACAGTTTTGTAGGTTTATGTTCCTGGTGAATATTGATTTATCAGAAAAAAAGTTGTACCCTCAGCTATTTCAGTTAGCTTAAAATAATGGATTGCATTCTTCTTCTTTTAACAACACAGGTAATGGTCTTCTTGATTATTGAATCGATTCAGAAAGAAAATCTCTTCCGTCAAGATAATGTTACAGTGTTAAATGTTGATTAAAACTCAATGAATTGAACTTTAAATCACTCCCATATTTTCCGGATTTATCCCCTAGTGACTAAACGCTGTTTATGGACCTAAAAAAATGGTTAAACGAAAGAAATTTCGATTAAATGAAGAAATCATCGCTAAAACAGAGGGAGAAAGAAAAATTCTTCAATAAAAATGCTAAAAAAAGGTTGGAAAACCCTTGGATTGATTGTATTACTCAGAAAGGAAACTGTTTTGATGTATATAATAAAAACTGGGTAAGAACTTGTTTATTGTTAACAACATCGAGGATATAGTGAACGATGGTCTGGAATATTGATTGAAATGTTAAATGAACTAACTACATATTCTTTCATTCCGCAATTTTTTATTCGCTTGCCTATATACTCTAATTTTTTTCTTCAAAATCTAATAAACGCTCATTATTGTACAGTTTTTTCTAATTCTTATATTACTACCCCAACCAATGAAATCGATTCCGATTCGACTAATTCTTCTACGGATGAACTACCTTCATATCAAAATATTTCCTTTTTCTTCTTCTACATTTTAAAAAAATAACTATTAAGCCACCTTGTTGTTAGAATTATTCTTAAGAAGGATACATCTGTAACATTAGGGAATATGGACCGAACTTTCCTTTTGTGATTCTAAACCACCTTCAGTACAAATGTTGCTAAAAATGTAACGGTTAATCGGGCTGATCTGCTTGGGTATCACAGAGGCAATGACAACCTGCCCCACCACAGCCTTTGAGGCGCTGCACCCCCAGCTAATCCAGACAGAAAAATTATAGCATGGAAATCTGACAGATCATCTATGAATTCTCGAATTGATAAAGCAAAAAAATAGTGACAAATCAATGGACCAAATGCACAGCATGATGGTCGTAGACATCCCATTCGAAGTGGTAATTTATGGGTTAATAAAGATTTGCTGCAAATGTATCTCTCTGGTATACAGATTGGTTGGAAGCTAAGGTATTTTTGGATCCAATGTCTCACTCATCATTTTTCAAGTACAATTATTAGCACTAAATGAATGTGCTCTGGATTGATTGGATATAAATCTCCCTAGAAAGCACATTCAAATTCTCTCAGATAATCGAGCGAACTTGAAAGTCCTGAAGGCTAGCGTGGGGGTGAAAAAAAGCTCTAAAGGCACTAGCTAATAGAGACTTGTAACTCTAATGTGGCTACTAAGCAATGAGGAAGGACACAGCCTCCAAAAAATGGAGCAACGACTCCATACTGAGCACCAGAGCTTTACTTTGGCCTCATGAGATGACACTTCACTAACGAATCCAAAAGATTCATAACGATATCAACTGAGAAATCTGACGAACTTCTTGTTATGACCAGAAACGACTTCAAAGTAGTAATTGGTCTTCTGATAGGTCACTGTCGATAGGCATGGAGGTGGGGCGGAAAAATCGCCTCCTTTGGGAGAAGTCTATGTATTTTGGAAGCAGGGTGCACGTTTTTTTTACAAATATTTCAATTTACTATAATTGGAAAAATGTAAATCGTCCATTTTTATAGCTTCTCCAACAATTACCCATGATCAAATCAATTTGAAACCATACAGAGTTGGAGTAAAATATATTTATTGTTTAGAACCAGAAGTCAGAACTTTTTTGAGCCAAGAATCACAATTACGTTCATTTTTCTTCCATTTACGATTGATATCATCCGATATTTCATCCCCTTAAATATTTATGTCACAAATGGATAAAAGTTAACTGTCGTTTTCTAACGTAGGTACTCAACATGTCTTCGAACAAAATTTTCCAAAAACAAAACATCTACAGCATAAGCACAATTTCACATATCACTCATTCCCGAAGTTTATACAAAAAGGCAGCACTAGGCGGTTGTTTTTTTTTTTAAATAAAATGTCTTTGTGACACCTGAAAATTTTACAAAGCTCGATATACCGTATCAAAACTTTTAGTAACAAACACATGTAGACACAACATAATCTATGTTTTAAAATGATACAACTAGAGCACGAAAAATGATATAACCAACAACCAAACATGAACATCATAAATAAAAAATCAAGTTGGGTAATTCTAATAACTCACTGACTATTATAAATCGAGATATTTACAATAAACTGATAGTAAATAAGTTTTTCCGAAATTTAATCAGATAAGGATTAACTGGTACTGAAATTGAACAACATGCGTAATAACTTTATCTGGTTCTTCGAGCCTTCCAAACGTCGGTGATTAATAACCGGCTCGAAAGACTAGACAGTGTAACTGTGAGAGTTGGTATAGTGTGTTTAGTATGGATATTATCAACGGTTCTAGAAATTCCAACATGATAATTACTGAACAATTTATCAGATCTTTTCAGGTTTAAAGAGCCTACGAGATTATTCGATATAGAATCTAATTGGATATAAAAACAACAAACTGGTATTGAAAATGAACACCAGAACAACATTCAGAATCATTCTATCTGGTCCTCAGAGCCTTCCAAAGGTCGGTGGTTGATAACCGGCTTGAAGGAGCAGGTAGTGTGTTCACCAATGGTTCTAGAAATTCCAACATGACTGATATTAAAAGATTTATCAAATTCTTCTGTTCCCGATTTATTATAATCAAGCCATCTAGTTGTAAAACAAAGAGATTTTTATGAATATATTTCAATCAAAGATAAGTTGTAACGGATGAATTTAACAACGGTAGAATAGTAAGTGAAGAGTGAATAACTACTTATTGTGTATTAAAGTTTACTACCACTACATAAACATTAATAATTACACTGTCTGGTAAATTGTGACTTCCATAATCGCTGGACCAGACAATATTTCCTTTTTCTAATGCTTGGTATAATCATGGAAAGCCTTCTAGTTAGAAAGTTATTCGTGTTTTAATTGATATTTTCTCTCAAAATCATAAAAAAAATCGAAATAAATCTATTCACATGGAAAATGAATTGTAATGGATGAATTTAAGGGGTTGAACTAAACAAATACGTGTGTTTACAGATGGTTACCGCTAGTTTTGTCCTTCCACATTCTGCTTAAGCTAGCTGGTCAATTTTCGAATATAATTTTTCTTATCTAAAATCCTTGATAAACAACGATTCTCACATTCACATAGAACAAATAAAAAAAAATAAAATAAAAACATTTTACTTAATTCAGTACAATATATAAATATGGTTAATAAGTAAATGAAAATATATGTTAAAAACAAAAAAAACATTAATATCAGTACGAAGCCATACTTTTGACAATGTGTGAAAAATAGTTATGTTGCGAATGAGCATTTATATCCACCCCTAATAGCTATAAAGTTATGAGCAAGCCCTTGAGGCGTTTGACGTTCAAAAATCTATTCCCGCCAAGAAATTAGTAGCCGAAGTTGAAAAAAAATCTACAGGGCTTTTCTATAAAAAACATTCACCGAACTATGGCACAAGCGAATTTTATTAAGGGTGTATATAAAACACACGCGCCATATAACCAGCACCTATATTAGTTATTTTAAATGATATTAGAGAAGAATGAGCTTCCAATGAAGTAGTAATAGTTTGATAATTGAGTGTTTTCCATTTGCTGGTCAATATATTTAACCAGAAGATGGAATCAGTTTGCCTTCCGCGATGAGATTGGCTTTGTTCTGACGAACGGTCTCGGCTCGTTTTTCCTGTAAAAAATAAATAAACAATAATCATCA
Source organism: Diorhabda carinulata (assembly GCF_026250575.1). Taxonomy (NCBI): domain Eukaryota; kingdom Metazoa; phylum Arthropoda; class Insecta; order Coleoptera; family Chrysomelidae; genus Diorhabda; species Diorhabda carinulata. The sequence continues at coordinate 34,055,986 of NC_079461.1, read as the reverse complement.
AAGTCATAGTCAACAATCATAGTCATAATCAACCCTAAATTGAACGGAACCAGATAAAACCAAACTTGTAAATTCTCATTATGAGGAATATATTACAATTTTACCACCTCTTTGTTAATTTTTTTGCAGAGGGTATCTAATTTTGATTATTTTTTTGATAAAGATTGAAATAAGTCGAAACGTCATTTTCACCTGTCAAAAATTATTAAAAAAACTAATTTTAAAACTGAATAGACCTAAAATAAAGAACATTTAGATGCATATATATAAAAAGGTCTAAGAAACAAGAAATTGAAGAAATTTTAATTTTTCAGACTATATACAAGGTGTCTCAAAACATAAATATTAGATTTAACATAACCCTACAGGAAAAGTCCGTAGATGTTAAGTCGGGACAGCATCGAGGCCAAATTATATCCCCTCTCCTGGAGATCAATTTGCCAGGAAAAATTTCACGAACTCGGAATGTATTGTACATGTGCTAAGTTGCTGGAATCGTTTTTTTGGTTATAACCATTAAAGTTTTGTAGTTCAGGCACTAAAAAGTATTCTAACATTTCACTAAAACTGTACATCATGTTTAATTATGAACCGAAATGATAAAATCCAAAATGGGTTAATCGATGAATAAAAAATTTAAATATCTATCAACAATCGACTGTAGTTTTATTATTATAATCGATGGTATTGTTTCTATTTGTAGTTTTACATGCGAACTATAGGATGGATCAAAACTTTTGATTGGTAGTATATATTTGAAGGAGACAGAGAACTTTTTGGAAAAAATTACACAAAATGATTTGTAGTTGTTGATAATTGATCAAATTAACAGCTGACCCAACCTATCCCTATCTCACACTATTTTGTTTTATATAGTTGGTAGCCATGTTTATATTAATTTTTAATTTAGTTAAGTGGGCAGGGGACTCTAAGATATGTTAAAGTGACAGTAAATATTAATCAAAACAATTATCATTTATTCATTATTTAATAACAAAGAACCCAAATCCACTGAAAATAACAACAGTAGTATAGTCAGTTGGGATTAGGTATCTCAAACTGAATTATAAATACAAATAAATGTTAAAAAAATTGTTTCATACCGATTTTAGATTAAACGGGGTCTAAAAATGTTTTACAAATATTAATTATAAAAATATAATGAATTTAAATTACACAAAAATGAACAAACCTACTACTAAATTCTACATTACTCCTTTATCTACATTGATTCAAGTAGCAATTAAAAAAAAACGATAAAAAATGAAACCATTAATGATAAATAAAATAAAAAATAGAAAAAGAAAGTTGCAAGAACAAGTTTACATAAAATTTCAACACAAATACGATTCTTATAGCTTATACAGAGTGTATATAAAATATGTAGCTTACAGATTGCTTGGAGTTAATGAATATTGTTGATAACATTTTCCAAATTAAAATTCACTGCGTCAAGTGAAAACATGAATAAGTTGTGTTTGCATTCGTTTTATAGTACTATGTGCTCTTTAAACCTGACGGATCTCTTAATCTGCCTAATTTACTTTCCTTCACAATCACCAAAGCTAATTTCAAATCACAACAAACTTTCAATTTTTATTGTTAACACATATAATATAACCTCAAAAAATCATATTGTCTACTTCTTCAGTCTTCTTAAATTCGGCCTTTTGCCTTTCGGCACCCAGCCAGATTCATATTATATTCGTGTAATCCCTCTATCGTTCGAGAGCATATATAACAAAAATAAAGAAGTATTTCAATATATGAATGTTTTGTTATTTTTAGTACATGTCTGAAATAAGCTACTTTCTTAGTTAAAAATGAGTGTGCAATCTATCATTTTCATATGTGGTCGTAGGGAAAATATTTTAATTAACGTTATTGATTTTTGTATTTGGTCATAAGGACATATTTTCAAGATATAAAGTACTGTTTTCGAGTTATGACGTTTTTCACTCGAGCTAATGTATTCATCAATCCAAAAATAGTATACAAGAAAATCTATACTACTAAAAATTTGATAACCAAAACGTTCTTTGGAAAAATGTTAAGATAAACTATATAATTAAGAGAGTAATTGTTTGAATTAGCAGATATAGGAGTAAAAATTCCATTTCCGTACAAATCTCAAAGCAATCTGTCAATATGAACGTAATCAAGCATATACTTACGTAACTTCTCAGCTTCTCCTTCTGTTCCTGTTCGAGTTGTTCTTTTCGAGTTTGGGCCTGTATTAATTTTTCTTGAATTGCAACGTCCAATTGTTGTAATTTAATGTTGTTTTGTTCTCTCACCTTAGATATTTGTTCTTCCTGCGTAATGAAGCACATAAACATGCAAGCTTTGAGATGAAATAGTGACAAGGCAAAAATAAATATTACCGTGATTTATTGAGAAAAAAAAACCGAAAATTAAAAATAAAATTAGTTGATTATCGTACACTGAGAACAGAAGCCACCTAAAGATTTGAGAAGAAAATATTTTTGCATAGTTTAAAAAAAAATTAAAAAAATTTGTAGGTAGTTTAAACATTTTAGTAAGACCGCCATATTTCGTGACGTCATAGATATAATTTGAACAATGGTATATCAATCGTGTTTTGTACAAGATGTGAAAATACCACGACTAAAACATTTGATAGTTTTTTTATGATGCCAAGAAATTCGAATAATTTGAAAGTGTTGGTCGATCCTGCGAGATGTAATTATTTTGGTTGTCAGGATCATTTTAATGTAAGTAAGATTCAAATTAAACTTATTACAATATTTTATGGTAATTAAATTGATTAGGCTTCCAATTTTTAACGTTTTTATGTAATAATGTATGAACTTAACTTTCTTTCATTTTAAAATTTGATTTTTTTTTAATAATTTTTGAACGATTGATAAATTTGATGTTTTATTCATAACTAATAAATAAAAACTGTATTATAATAACATACGCTACGTTGCCGGCAACGATAACCTCGTGATCATCAAGCAGACAATTTCGTCAAATATACAAAAAAAATTCTAGTATGAAACTTGTCAAATTTTTTTAATGACAACTGTCAAAATTATGCTTCATCGAATTAATTTTAAAAAAATTCATTATTTTTCAGAATATATATCTCAATATTTAAATAACACTCAATAACAGCTATTTAAAGTGTCAACTGTCGAATTAATGTTAAAGGCTCATTTTTTTAGAATATTTGGACAAAAATTATTTTTTTTGTGTTTAAACTTTTTTTTAAACGTTCTAAATATTTCACTTTAGAACAATTGCGTCAAAATACAGTAAAAATCTCGTATGAAACATGTCAAATATTTTTTAATAATAAATAAAAACTGTATTATAATAACACACGCTACGTTGACGGCAACGATAACCTCATGATCATCAAGCAGACAACTGCTCAATGTTTTTATTAAACCTATGACGTCACAATTGAAAACCAACGAGAATCGTTATCTTGACTTTGACTCTTTGACTTTCTGATGTTGACTTAGATGGTGGAATATTAATTTTTTGCATATTTCTTGATTTTTATAAATTTCGAATTAGATCACTTTTGTTCTAAGCGTACTAAACTAATTTATCTACCTTAAGAGGACGTAACCTATAAATGGAAAGATTATTAAAAAAAAAGGAAAAAGAAACATCTCCTTCTCAATACTAATGACTTTCTAGTGTGTCTCAAACAAGCAATACCTATGCGATCATGGGTTTAATGACCATTCCGTATACTCAATAAGATACCATCTTGGTTGTATATCATATTTTATCAAACCACTAAACATAGTTTTCATCGATTTCGAGAAGGCCTTCGATTCGATACATCCCAAAGCAATTATAGAAGCCATAACTAATCGCTAAAGCGATTTATGATACATAATTAAACTCCTAAGTTCCCGACCAATATAGGAATGGGTAAGAAGACCCAATATCTCCGAAACTCTTCACAGCAGCATTGGAAGAAATATACCGTAAATTAGAATGGGACAACTAAGGTCCGAGAAGAGATGATGAATATGTTAACTATCTAAGATTCGTCCAATAACTCCGAAGAACTCAACACACCCAGCAATAGATAGGGTTAACTAATACACATACCCTGATCACTATTACCAGAAATTAATCGAAGAATAAATTTGGTATGAAGTGTATGGGCGAGACTTGGACACTCAACACTGAATTTACTAGTTTCCACAAAGATCAATGGGACGAAACATTCTAAGTATAACAAAAAAGAATCTTAAGAGAAAAGAATGGACAAGGTAAAAACCTCAAGTAGTAGAAATCCACAGTATCAAATCCCTTAAATGGCATCGGAAAGGACTGATAATAGATGGACCATAAAAATTACAACATAGTACCCACGAGACATCAAAAGACCTAACTTGAGATGGGACCGTGATATAAAGAAGCCAGCAGGAATAACTTGGGCCAGACTAACCAATTATAGAGGGAAGACAATGCAAGGGGTACAAACATAATTGCAAACTATGTCTGCAAGTCCTTTTCGATTGAGAAGACCACAGCAGAACAAACGAAACTCCCTAAGATTCTTTCAATTGTGGAGTCAACGTTTAGAGTTCACTGCTACCAAAGGGGTGTACAAGATACATTGAAAATCAATAAATCCAGTTTGTGGGACTATCGGAGCTCGAAGGAAGGACGAATCCAGTTCTAAAGGAATGATAGAAACAACCCCTTATGTTTAAATGGATTGTCGTAGTTCGAGGGAAGAACTCGCAAGGGGTAAAAACATAATCGAAAGTATATCTGAAAAATGGGCCAATGGAGTTCTTCTTCACCATGACATCAAGTTTTGAGAAGGCTTATCCTTGTGGGACTAACCAATTGCAGGTATTGTACTCTGAACGAATTATATATTTATAGGTTAGAGAGAAAACTAAATAGCAAAATTTTTTTGAAAGTGATACTAAAAATAAAATTAACGCAAACAATACTTACATGTTCTTTTAGACGGTCCAGCATCTTCTTAATGTTGTCGTCGCGTTGTTGAGAAGCAGTTTTCAGTTTATCTTCGATAGCTATTCTAACTTCTTCCGTTTGTTGTTCAAGAGACAATCTGGTTTTTTCAACGCTTTCGATATGATCCTGCAATTATTTATATTCTAATATTAAAACTACATAGAAATAGAACAATAGAAAGGTAACTATCATAGCACTAGCAAATGGATGAGCTGATTCAGAGACTGTTCTAGAAGTATAAAAGTTAGAAAAGAGGATTAGAAATTGCTCCAGTACAAGGATTAGCAACAGTCTTCCGGAAGAAGTTTGGTCGATTAGAAAAACTTGAAGAGCAGATCCCGGTAAGACGCTGAGAATCAAACACATTTTTTACCTGGTAATCAAAAATGAATCTCAAGATCAATCCACCTACCGCAATAATAACATCGAATTCTTCCTCTACCTATCCACACTTCAAATCAAAGTTGTGTTGATTTTATTCTTTATATTCCGTAGTAAGTTTTTTTTATCATTTTGCTCACAAAAATTTCTGTTATCTTCATGGATTTCCTTTTGTTTTGAACAAATTTTGTATGATAGTTTTCATATAAATTCGTATTTTCTATTTATTTGGGGAACAGAACGAATAGAATAGAGCAGATTCCTGTTTGGTTATATATAAATAAGTTTTTTTTATTTATTAGAGCATAAGCTCCTTTTTATTCAAATCTGCTCTACCTACTCGTTCCATCTTCCGTAATTTCCATCCGTGTTCCATTTTCCTTCCTCATTTTATTTTCTAAAGCTGCCAGGTTGGGAGTTTCGAATACCAGTTCTGCTCTTTAGGATACGGGGTTGTTGCCAATTTATTAATTTTTCCATAAAATTTATTTATTGCCGAAAATTTTTTATTATTCTAGCAATAAATATTAATTTGGATAATCGTACTCGGGGATAATTATAGATTGTTTAATATTTGTTTTTAATTTAATCATAAGGTGTTTCCAGCTTTTTTTATTAATTTTTAAACGTCGTATGAGTGAGTCCGAGTCACCTGCCGGGGAATTTAAGGTTATAAGGTCGGCAAAGTTTTATAAATTGAAGATTATTTGTTTGAGAAGTATCACAAATTGCTTAAGTACGTTTACAATCAGCTAGGGGCTCAGTATAGAGCTCAGCATCAACTCATGGTATTTCTAATAAAAGGAAAAACAAATGAAAAAATATATTCTGGATGTTTTTATCATTTCAGTAAACATTTTGTATATAATATCAGAAATTAAATTTTTGTTTTTATTACGAATAAAAATTAAAGAATAAAAATTAAATGATATATCGTGTGGTACAACTTATCTCTTGCCTCACAAACAAAATAATTAAGTAAAGATCATGTACCTACACTATAGATAAGGTATTCGAGTTGAGTAAATATAAAAAAAAAATAAAAAAGCTTCTCAGTTTACTGATTATAGAATATTGCAGTTCAACAACCGCAAAATGGAAATAAAAATAGTTTTTGCATAAATTCGATCAAAAATAAATTTTTTGGAGGTTTCACATACACACTAGACCAGTCCAGCCAAGTTTTTTGCTCTAAAATCGTTAGGACTAAAAATTCATAAGTGTACAAATGAAAGTTGCAAAAAATAGTAAGTTTTATAGTCCAATTGTCGGAAATCATCTTCTTCTTCGTACCAAAATGAATGCAACATCTTGTGGTGTCGAGCAAGACCTCCATCCATTCTAACCCAAGAATCATTTGGTGTTGAATCGTCTGACTTTGAATGGCTCCTCTTCTTGAAACTCAATCCGAGAAAAGTTCTCGATCAACGAAGATCCGAACCGATGAATGGCACCAAGGAACGGTGCTTTTCCTGGGGTACACCTTTGAGCCTTTTTGGCTTCTATTTAAAACAGAATTTTATGCTTAACAAATTGTATCACCCATTTGGAAGAAACTATATCTAAACATCTGGCAACAAATAAGAACAAATACATGAGGGTTGAAGAAAAGTTGGGACGGGGAACTAAAAACTGGCAACTACACTAGAGATCTTCGCATTCTGAACGAATTTGAGGAGCTCAAACCCGAATTTAAGACAAATTATAAGATGAAATAAAAGAGTTGCGATCAATGAACTAATCAAACAATGGATTTTCCTGTAAGAGGTTCTACATCGAAAGCTAGAAAACCGAAATGATACCAATTGATGTATATGATTTATTAGTCAAACTAGTTCTACAAATGGACTTGTCCCTATTAGTATTTCAAGAGGGAATGCAAAAGGTTGACTCCGTGTTGGTTGTGTCAAGTTATCTTGGGCTGCACGGAAATGATTTGGTAAATCAACTGGCAAGAGGAGTAATGACCTTCTTCATTAGACCAAACGATAGAAGTTAAGGAAAGGGAACAAAAGGTGAAGTTTATATTCTGGGAAAAGGTTTCTGATGAGATCTGTCGCTTGTGATGGTGTCTATAGAAGTCTCTGCCACCTCGGCTGGTTTTTCTTGACAACCGAACAAGTAATAGACAGAAAGATAATGAGTTCCATGGAGATCTTGCTGCCGGAATGGTAAATAGTGTAGCAAAATATATTTCAAAGTACAAGGCATTTGGGAAAGTTTCCACAAGCACATATTTCCTACTATAATCTAATTATAAAAAATTTGGGACTAATATAGATGAAATTGTGAATCGTTACCTTCAATTTAGACCTTAAATCGGTAATATACGCTTCTCTTTTTTCTTCGTAATTGCCCATTTTTTGTTCTAAAGCGTCACGAGTAGCAGATATGAATTGAGAAGTCTTTTCGTTTTTTTTGCGACTCGCCTCTTCAATTTTCATGATTTTTGAGGACCAAGCAGCCATTTTATTAGATTCCAATTGCTAAAATAAAATATTTCAAACATATCTTGATTTATTTACCCATTTTCCAAGAGATCATCAGATAACTAACCTGCCTACGTTCTTCAGCAGCCTTCAACTTATCCTCGATATCCTGGACGGACATGCTGCCTTTCGGCGAGAGAGATAACTTTGGTGGTGGCACTTTAACGTCTGGTTCTGCCAGAATCACTTCATAACGAAGGCCACCTTTTGTTTTTTCTTGGCAACGTACTTCAGTAGCTGGAAATAAAAATGTCAAATATAGGTAAATTGCTATTTTCAATGTCCGAAAGATAGAGTCTGGCAGACTATTAGGCGCGAAAATTTGTACAAATCATTTGTTAAAAAATCCTTAAATGATTGAAAAGCTTCCTTATTCCCTACTTCCGAATTTCTAATGGAATTTAGAGCAATAAAAACTCGAGTCAGTATATTCTTGTCTGTCAGACGCCATATTTCTGTTAGTGTGACTTTTTTTATATTAGAATTAATGGAAAGGGAATGGAGCAATGGAAAAAAGCTACACAAATCATGAACTCATCGCTGTGTTCAGAAAAAAATTAACCTAAACACAAAAATGACAATATACAAAGTCATATTGAAACCTATTTAAACGTATTTTTTCCGCCCAAAAATAATCGCAAAAAATCAATTTTAAACAGCCTCCTAATGTGGTTTTCTCCCTTAATATCTAATTCATGTAAAATAATTAAAATACGTTGGAATATGTTTCATTTAAAACAGTTTTTTTATTAATGCTAAACTTTCTGAATTGAAAGGATTTTTTTGTTTCAATCACTGCGGTTATTAGCTTTTTTTGCGTAGGATTTTCAACTGTTTCTCTATGATACCGAACACTGTTATTTGATCACTGTTTTTATAATCATCAATAAGAAAAAAAATCACGCAAAACCAAATTTGTTTGCGTTTTTTTCAACTATGATGATTTGTATCATTCAACAGCAATTTGACCGGCGTAGGAACCCACGTCTAATAGATTTAATGACCTCGTATCCAGTTTTTAATATTCTTTTCGATCCGTTTCATCATTTTCACATACAAATTTTCTTACAAGATTGTACATATCCAAGTAAAAAATGTAGAATGAAACTGATACTGACTTATCACAATATAAAATAAAAAAATGTTACTCTCAATTTTTTTTGTTTGTATTTCAGAAAATCGATTAAAAAAAGTTACTATTGAATATAATAGAAATTTTTCGTTGATTTTACTGTTGCATACCGCGACGGGTATAAAAACAGAGTAGATATTCAACACCAAAAAAGAACATAAACAGCTAAATGATATAAACCAGTTCTAAACATTAAATCGTGCTTGTTTGCACCAAATTATCTACAATCGATATACGCATCGGCGTACTATTTACTTTTTTACAGAAACTATTTCAAATTGTTAATTAAAATCGATATTTGAATCAGATGTATACGAGGGCCATTCTTCAAGGAAACAATAATTGGATGGAGTAAGCCTTTTCTAAATAATCAAACAAGATTACACCTTCGATTGAAATCCAAAAAATGTTTCACGAATTTGGGGTTGTTTCTGAGGGTACAAATAGTAAATTTATGGCGGGGGAGACATATTATTTCCATTATTTTAGAAATTACATGGTACAACTCACATATGATAAATCAATGAAACCTAACCTAACTTAACCAAGATGGTAATTATTTAGAATTGGAACTCTAAGTAAAAATCGTACCAAAAAATGTTTCACGCATTTGGGGTTGTTTCTGAGGGTACAAATAGTAAATTTATGGCGGGGGGCATATTATTTCCATTTATTTTAGAAATTACATGGTACAACTTACATATGATAAATCAATGAAACTTAACCTAACCTAAAAATCGTTTCAAGCATTTGGGGTTGTTTCTATGGGTACAAATAATAAATTTAAGGCGGGGGAGACAGATTATTTCCATTATTTTAGAAATTACATGGTACAACTTACATATGATAAATCAATGGAACCTAACCAAACCAATTCAAAATTCATTTTTATTACACTGGAAGGCATGCGAACGAGTTTTTGATCAGCATCAAGCAATTGCGACACCCACATTGCAAATAGCGTTTTCTCAACAATCAAAATTATTTTTTCTATATATTTACCTAACCTATTTCTTTATAAGAGTATTAAAACGAATCTATTTGCAAGATGAACTTCGTTTGATGCTTTACTAAGAAATTATGAACGATGTGGAATATTTCCCATTTTTTTTTCATAAATTCTCGTATATTTCGCGAATCAGTATAAAAAAAGTTTTCTTGGAAGGCTCCTATCTACGTATATATATTTATGCAATGCATAATCTAGTTATCTCAACGCTGTGTGATTAATTTTTCATAAATATATTAAACAGTTTCATAGTCTAAAAAAATCGGGACGCAAAGTTTCTTCTGTTTTTTTTTGTAACCAGCCTCCTCAATTTTACTGTTTATTTAGATGACAGGGTTTACCTGTTTTAACTGTACTTCTATAAATAGAAGTCAGTCATATAAAAAAGTAAACGTTTCAAGCACAAAAGTTCATTGAAATGGGCGAGGACTAAATCGCTTCAAATTAGTCATTGTACTTATTAGAGAAAACTGATTTGATTTGAGACATGAACAAACCAAAAAGGACATCGACCTCCATAGTAAAAAAATTATTATACTGTTTTATTCTTATTTAGAATAAGCCCACATATTTGTGACATATACAAATTAAAATTACTATAGGGTATAAAACTGTTATCACATCTAGGATTTGCAAAGACCACAGAGCGATATGTGTAGGTTGAAGGAATCGGAATCAGCTGAAGCAGTTTGTATTAGAACACAACCACCAACCTCAAAAATTTCTATAACTAAATGATGCTAGCATTACAGAACCGGTTTATTCAATCATTTATTCACTTGTTGGAAATACACCCCAATTTTCTGCCACTTGTTGGAAGTACACCCCAATTTTCTATCGTTTTTTGGAAGTACACCCCCTATTCTGCCACTTGTTGGAAGTACACCCCAATTTTCTGTCGTTTGTTGGAAGTACACCCCAATTTTCTGCCTTCTGTTGGAACTATATCACAATATTCCGCCACTTGTTGGAAGTACACCCCAATTTTCTGTCGTTTGTTGGAAGTACACCCCAATTTTCTGCCTTCTGTATATAAAATTTTGTGATGTGTACCCTTATTATAAGTAAAAGGAAAGTCGATAATAATGGTCATTATTAACAGATCATAAATTGGAAATACAATATGATAAAAAAATAATCCAAATTGTTTATACAATGATACGATGAAAATAAATCAACTGCTTTTCTTCCATGATGTTAATATAAACCACAAAATATAAAAAAAAATGATAACAATAACTACTAGCATAAGAAATTACCAAAAATTAGTCTGCTTTCCCCTTAATGATTTTCTAATAATTTTAGATATTTAAACCAAGAAAAGCATAAAGGAAAAAATAATCAAATGCTTTCTCTCAAGTTAAAAACCATCTAGTTGTTGGTAATTGTGATGACAAATGTTTTCTTTTATGACCATTTGCACTATACTAACTGTCCAATTTGTAGCAATGGGTATAACAATACTTTAATGGTCAACAGCTTTCTTATAATGAATGTTAGACTAATCTAGTTGCACAAATAGTGAAAGTTTCCCATAATAATATGAAAAAGTGAGAAAATTAAGATTTAAACATGCTTAGATGGTTGTTTATTTGGCAGTTAATTTTTTTCAATTTGAAAAAATAAATGAGCAAAGTTTATTTTTAGTCATCAACTTGACATCAAATATATATAACAAATATACACTAGATTTCTATTTAAATTGCAAATTAGAAATATAATAAGATATTATTTTTGCCCTTGTTGAATTTTTATTTTCACATAAAGCTTCCACTAAAGATTTCAAAAAGAAACCACCCAAAACAAATATTTTACATTTAAATTATGAAAATATTTTAAAGACTCATCAAAACTCCCATGAAACACGTATATAAATAGATATTTTACACCTGTTTGGAACCCTTCATTTGTTATTCTTTATCTTGATTTTAAATCTCTTTTGATAGAAAATCAGTTCGAAAATAACAGTCAAAAATTTGCCGAATTTTTAACTGACTTTCCATCAAGTTTCTAGCAAATAAAAACTTTAAGAAAATTTAATAATCTGAAATGGACTAATGCATTTTCACAAATTAAAACTTGTGAGTTGCTCTCAGCCCTGAATGATTCTAAGTAAAAATAAAATTTAAATAACCTTTAAATAATTCCAAGAGCTGTACCTAAAGTAAAAATAGACATTTATTCCGTATTAACTATATAATATTTACTAAAGTATATCTAAAATTTGGCTGCAAAAATTCCTAAATGTAATTCATTATTAATATCATACTCAAATTCGATTTCAACCTATTTTAAATCGAAATTAAGAATTAAAGAAGAAACATCAAAGAAATCTCCCTTATGTGGGTGTTAAAAGCTTTCCTAATAAGTCGTAAATCAATATGAATTTTTACTGTATTAATTTTCAAAAATTGTATCATCATCAAATATTTCCATTAAAATTATTGAAATGTTGCTGTTGTAAAAGAATTTCTTTGTTCTAAAATCATATGTTAAAACAAAATGGACTCCAACTCATATGCCCTTGTGTTACAAATTTTCGCGTTTACTTATATTTAATCACGATGTTAACTTACCATCCATTATTAAAATGATATACAACACAAAAATAAAATTAAACGAATAAAGCGGACGACGGTTATTTTTAAAAATCCTCTTCAACACTCAGACAAAGACTACAAGGCGCAAGGGATTCAAATACACTTAGAGCATCTACTGTTTACAGCCGGTTTTCAAATGGTAAAAAACAACGGAAAAATCCAGTTTAAATTTAAGTGAGGTTACAGTGAACGTTACTGGAAATAGGCGCGAATTTCAAATAAGAAATGCATACTCACACGTAGAACGGACAAATAATAAAATTAGATTTGAGTAGCTTGAAATATTATCAGAAATGATATTTGAAATACCTCTAAGTAACTGTCATTCTAGTATACTCTACAATAAGATTTCTTGTCTGAGATATATTGTTCATAATATGGAAGTAAATTCGTTTGTACTTGAAAAATAACGAAATAAATTAAAAAGTATAGTTGGACACTTACTGATAAACTGCACTCGCTTTGGCTGGTCTTGTATGAAACTCTTTGACTTCGTTTTTACTTTGGTGATAGGCATCTGTGATCTATGTACTGTAAAATTAAAAAAATTTATGTATAATTCACTTTTATACAATTATCTCTATTCACACATATCACGAAATTTGACAGTTTTTTAAATTGTGATGCCAGAGTTCGTGTCATCAACGCACTACGTTTTTTTAAACTGTCAATGTGTAGAAACAAAAGTCTGAGAATAATGTCGAATTCAGAAATATTTACATAATGGAATAAATTTCTCTACGACAAATTATTAGGAACAAAATTTAACATTCACTATAGCTAAAATGGTCCATATCATCGTACTTTTTTATTTATTACAATTATATAAACAATACAGGAAATTGAGACATAGTATAGGTTACGTAGACACGCCGTTTTAATTGGAGTTATTTGATAAACGATCTTATCGGAATTTTATTAATTCAAATAAAGGTTATTAACGGTTTAAGACATTGTCCGGAAACTAATTTGATAACAATCTTGGAAATAAATTATTTGTTAATATATAAATTCGCATTTTTTAAATAAAGTTATTTGTGTAAGACGATAATATTTAGTTGAACAATGATACTATAAAAACCGATGATATTTTCTCTTTATTTCTATTTTTAGCAAAATTGATAAAGAAATTTGATTACTGAAAAATAAACGTTGATTTTGGTTTAGAAACCTTAAATTAATTTCCTATGAAAATCAAAACTAAAAAAGACATTTTTATTGACTTGTATTGACAACTAGCACAGGGACGTACTCAGCGTTTATAGCCTGTATGTCATTTTTAAATAGAGTTACATTACATTATTATATTTTATTTATGGATTAGTATTTATATATTTTAATGTATAGAGTAATAATCTTAATTTCTGTACAATCATTTTAAAAATTATTCCAGAATAATTTGAGTGTATCCCAAAAGTTTTGAAACCTGAGTTAATACACGTTTGCGGTTTTTTATAGGTCTGGAAAAATGATTTACAGATTTATTAAACAAGAGAAAAGTTGCTGTTTAGAAGTTAATAAGGTGAAATTATAAGTATACACCCGATATATGAATTAAATGTTATTTAATACGAAAATACTCGATACTCGATATTTTTTTGTAAGTCTAGTGTCCATTGATTTGCTACACCAAAAATCAAATAGAGAAAATAATTATTTCGAATGTAAAATATGTAAAATTGGAATAGTTACAAGGGGGTGACCATAATTATACATGGAAATGTGTCTGGACGTATAAAGGTTTCCATTCAACAAGCTATGATGAGTCAGAGGCGATCTGTCAAGCGTCAAAATGAACTTGGCACGCCGGTATGTATATGCGGTATTGATGAATTCGCCGTAACGGCATTGGAAAAACCCATAAGACTTTCCTTTCATAAATAATAAAATAAACAATTTTTAATTACTTTTTTGAAGAATTCATTTATATAAATTTATTCAAAAAACTTTTGTATAGCTCAAGCACATTTTCCAAATATGAAAATTACAACTTTCTAAATCATTTTTTCAAAGTTTTCAAAATTAATTTTCATTTTTTGTATTTAATTAATCGCTTTTCGATATATATGAATAAGAAATTTTTGTTGAACAAACAAATAAAGACAGAATCGATATCTTCAAAATTACTTACCGGCAGCAGGTAATGGGGCCCGACATGTGTGACAGAAGCATTGCATAACAGATTCCCTTACTAAACCCAGCAGCATCTTGAATAAATTTTTTGGTAACGCGTTCACAACCACTGTTAATTCTCCTTGCTGAAGATTTTGTTCGATTTGACGAGAATTTCGCTACTTCCGGTGAAACCTGACCGCTTTTCCCGTTGATACTGACGGAAAGGGGAGGATTAAGGAACAAGGAATAGAGAATGAACCGCTACGTTGCCAATTTGTCGTAGCGGAAAAGCCCATTGGAGTCCAACGGAGTCGAATCAAACGAAAATCCGGGTGGTAAACAAAAAGTACACATATTGAAGATATGGGTATTCATTTCAGACAGAGGTCTTCATATTTGTTCTTTTTTGGACACAATTAAACCTTATTTTTCCAAGGATTTTTCCATCTCATCTCAAGTAAACAGTTTTCACTCCCAATCAGTCGAATAGGAGGATTATTTCGCAAAAATTAGTCTTTTGGTCTAGGCTTCATAGAGATTGAACGCCTATCATATAACCCTGATTGGGCTATACATATTAAAAAATAATCAATTTTTTTTATTTATGTGGTACTACTATGGTAGAATTTACAATTTTTTAAAGTAATTCTGATATTTCTATGCGGGTTAGTTTGATCGAGCCACTCTAAAATAGCGTATTCTAAAATTCCACGAATAAAAAACTTTTTGTAAGTATGACATCATTGTAGGAGGCCCGAGACGGCTTTGAGACGCGATGACGCGTTTACCGGTCGATATGTCGGGCGTAGTCGACGGACAGAACGACGCCAGTGGCTTCGACTCAATTCGATGCGTGTTCTCAGACATAAGGTGACGACGGTAATTCCAGGGCGTCATTAAGAAATGAATATCCCGGAGTGTCCTGCGTTCTGGCTTTCCGCAGGATTACGGTCGTATTAGGTTTGTTTGATGTAGGAGGTTTATTAGTTTGACTAGACTTTGTGTACGTCTCGCGGTTTTTCCTTAATGAAATCAACACGAAAATAACTAAATGATATTTACTTTTGGACCAGAAGCTTTTCCTAACTTATATTTTCTGATTTTTTGCTCAAATATATTTTAATACAGTTATTATATTCAGTTTTGACTCATTTAAAAATATAAATTTTCTTTTAAGAGCACGGTTTCACAAAGTAGAAACTTTTCTAAGTCGGCTACACACGTTCAGTTTTATCTGTATAGTGTAATAACTTCTATATATGTGGATATTTCAATTTTACTGTAACAGTAAACGAAGAAGAAGAAAATGACATTTTTTTAAAATGATTGTTACGTGGGTGTACAGTCCTCAGTTCAATTTATAGCAAAGGTACTATTGCAACTGAACATTTATAACTGTCAGTTGAAACTAAACGTGTGTGACAGCCCTAAGTCTTAAAACATTTTCGAGAATAATTGCTGCACTGAAATGGTTAAGAGATGAAGCGATGACAAACAATTTTTTATTTTCATGTACAATTGAAATGTTCAATAAAGTCGTTTATATTTTATTGATTATTATAAATCTAGTTTGTTATAGGCAACTTTATTACTCTTTTGTAATGTTAAATGCCTAATTACCAAATATCTGTCATTTGTCTTATTGACTAGTTAATAACCTTTATACGGATATTAAACTTTGTTTACATTTTCTTCATATCTTACGACTTCGAATAATTGAGAATTTAGGTCTATATTTCCTGGCATGGGAAGAGTCACTTGCCTAGTTCGGGGATGTTTCTCAAAAGCCGGTGAAGGAATAGGAATGTTTAAATTACCATTAGATGATAAAGAACGGTTGGTTCAAACCTTGTTTTTAAAATCATTTTAACGACTATTTTAACGTTTACTATTATCTTAGCGTTAAAGCATGGTTATTGGCATGCAACCGGGAGGATTTGATGCAAAAACCCTTCGAAGATTTGAATTATTACAAAATATGCGAACAACATTTTGAAAAAAAATTTGTGATAAAAGGTGCAAGACATCATTTACATGAGGAAGCTATACCAACAATTTTTCATGGTTTAAAACGAAAAATTGGTACGGTAATACCAGGTGAATCGATATGTTTTCAAAATATAATATTATATCTAATAATAGATGCTGAGGTAAAAACAGAAATAAACAGTATAGAAATCGCTGGTTAGTAAATTTGAAAGATTATACAATTGATAAAGTATTGAACAGATTTTTAAAATAATAGTATATTACACTTCGAGGGCCGAAAATTCAACTTTTGGCACTTGCAGTGTAATGCTCGTCCCTGGTGTTAGGGATGAAAGTATGTAGTTTTGACTTAGGTATGAAGAATTTATTTTTTCTTCCATAATTTCATTTATTATTTTATTTACGGTTTCTACTGTAAAATTATATAGTGATTACATATAAACTTGAACTTGATGAGTTTATTATGAAAAATAGAAGATATTTTTTTTTATTGAAAATTATTTTTTTGATAAATTATCCTCAATAAAGTGTCCATCAATGGTACTCTTATCTTACATGAAATACATGATATTTTCCCTATGATCTAGCGTAGAACGTGGTAGTTTGTATGTATAGAAAGTGGTAGTGTATATGCCTATGCGGGTGGTCAATTTAGACATTCGAAGTTACATAAATTTCCACTAACTTGAAAACGCATTTAAAATATAATTAAAAATAAAATTTGAAAGTTCTCCATCATTCCCTTGTGTGGAAAAAAATTTATTCAAGGTCAAAGGTAACATAAATTAGTTTTTCGCGATTTTCAGTAAATCCGTGAGTTTTATCATAAAAATACCTTAGACAAAAATTGTATATCATAAAATTATCTACAAAAAACGTATCAATACTTTTTTCCTACTGTTTCTTAGATATAATTATTCAAAAAATTTTAAAAGTTTTCAGAGAACAAAATAGACTTTTTTTGAACCACATTTAGCATCTCTTTCTGCAATTGCAAAAAATTGTGTTCCGCAGTTTTTCCCACGCAGGTGAGAGTAAAGTTTGAACGGGTTGATCAGCTTCCAAACCCAGTCTATAGGGTCTAGCTGATAACCAAGACACACTTGTCTTTGTACCATCTTCAACAGTAACAACTTCTTTTTCAGTTAAAAGTTTAGCACAAGTAAAACAATATTCTGACATTTTTGTTATAAAACTCAAAAAAGCACAATATAGGTTAAGATAAACACGTGTATTCACTACCAATTAGCGCTCAAGACTAGCGATATTTCAGTTATTCCAGCAGGTATAAGACCCTAGCCACACACACAATTGAACAGGAGACTGATGTTGTCTCAAGGTTACAATGGGATAAATTAAGGGACTGGGTTTCATTTTATCTCATATTCTTATAGTTATAACTTATGTATATTTCAAGGTTAAGTTACAATGACGATATAAAAATATTTTAACATAAATTACAACTCTAGAGATGTATATATGTGGCATACTCATGCATATTATGACGATTACAACTTTTTGGATAGTTATACCTTAGAAACGGTGGTTCGTAGACGTTTTTTGTAGATAATTTTATGATCTACAATTTTTGTCTGAGGTTTTTTTATGATAAACCGCCGTTTTGCGGAAAATCACGAAAATCCCATTTTTTTACCTTTGACCTTGAATAAAATTTTTTCCATACACTGGAATGATGGGGAGCTTTCAAATGTTATTTTTAGTTATATTTTAAAGATTTTCAGCTTGGTGGAAACGAATGTAGCTTCACTCTAATTTTTTGGTCTAATTTGACCGGACTATAAACAGAATATTTATTTTCAAGATCAAAACATGGAGAATAAAAACACGATGCATGAATCCATAATTCCTGAAAGTAGCTCAGTAACACTGGCCAAAAAGAGGCACAGATGTTGTGTAAATGGCTGTGATGATTTATTGAGCATAAGGCACCGATTTCCAAAAAGAGAACCAGAAATTTTTGAGGCTTGGATCAAAATACTGAAACCCCCACATTATCAATCTCTATCTGTCAATGATATATATAATAAGTATGTAGTATGCGATGTCCATTTTAGAGAATGTGATAAAATACCTAAAATGTGTAGAAAACGTGGATTGTCTGCAATAGCAATACCTACTTTGAAAATACCTGGATTGGATAGTGAATTTATTGAAGCAGTTATAAAAGATGCGATTGGTAAGTTTTTCATAATTTTTTCATGGGTAAAATATTAACGGAAATTGTCAGTTGAGTCTGCTGTGCTGCTTTATATATATAACAATATCATATTTTGATAAAGACTTAAGCAAAGATTATATACACGGATAGATCTGCCACTCTGTATAAAAATTTGACGACAAAGTTCGATCCCAGCTACATCTCTCGACTGGCTCCGTACCAGTTATTCATTTCATCCTTATATAGGGAAAAAAGATTTCTATAATCAAAGGTTCTTTTTTGTGCATTTAAAAGTTATTATTTGTTGCGAATTGTGCAGGGTCTGTGACTGGCTCACATCTAAAAGCTTACTTTTTGGTGTTTTATTTTTGAATGTTTATCAATCTGGATCCTGAAACTAAGTTGCAATCATGCATCGAGAAATAACCAAGATTATTGAATGAACAACACAAGGTGTTTGATATTGTTTGTTTATTAGCTATTTGCATTTTTATGCATTTGAAAGTTAATATTTGTTGCAAATTGTGCTGTCGTGTTTACTTACTCAATATGAGTAAACGAGTAAAGGCCTGCTGTGTACCAGGATGCACGAATAAGCAACTGATAAGGTGAGTAAGTAATATTTACTATTTATCAACAAAAATATTTAAATTGAAATCAACAAAAATATTTAAATTGAAATCAAGTTCATATCCATACGAGAATAACTCTTTTCTTCCTAACTTCATTAATTTGTATTTAGGAAATCATTTTGTTGAATGGTTAAATATGTTGAATGATTTTACTTTTTTATAGACATTCCATTCCTACGAATGAAGATGTTTGCAGAATTTGGTTGCAAAGAATAAATAACCCCAAGTTAATGCGTGCTGATACAGTATTATCATCACATAGAATATGTGATATTCATTTTGAACCAATTTGTAGAAACCCCAATGGCAGGTTAAAAAAACTTTCACTGCCAACTCTACATTTACCTGGCAAGTACTTATATTTACTGTGACAATAAACCTCTTATGAATCCTAGTTAAAAGTTATGCAGAGGAAAAGAATTGCCATTATATTTGTAGGTTACGAAAAAGATGAAAATGATATTTTTTGGGTACAGGAGCAACCATCTTCATTTTCAACTCCAAAAAGGCTGGTAGGTAGGTATGAATTGTAGTATATTATTTCCACAAAGATCTGCCTGTTAATTCTTCTAGTCATATAAGCAAGATGCAAAATTGTTTGAATCATTGTACATTTTGGGTATAGGCATGATTCAACCATTTATGGCAGTTATAAGCAGGCAGTTACCAAAAGGATTATTCAATAATAATTTAGGTGAAAGATAAATGTCATTGTATATTTTCTATAATGTAGTTGTCCAATTGTTTATTTTTGCTTACTGACTTCCTTATTCTATTGAGATTAATTGAGACATTTTTTAGAATCAATTTCAAAGACTAGTTCCTCTATCAGCACCTTTACTGGTAACAGCCCAATAGAGGGAACAAAAAAACCTGTTAAGGTGTACACAAGGAAGCGATTATTTCAAGCACTTGTTGAAGAACCTTGTAAGTATGAACTCCAAATGGCAATATTTTTATATATAATTGTAATAGTTGTAGTCACAACTATTGACACTGTCCATATAATAAATTTGAATTGAACCTGAAGTCATGAATTTATATAATTTGTAGGTAGCTCCTCTAGTATGCTGTATGAACCATCAATATTGACTAATATGGAAACAGATAAACTTGAAGGACACTCTGCTGTGACAGGTGAGTATAGTCATATCCTTTCAGATCGAAATCAACCTAGGAAACTTAATAAAGACGTAGCCCCATGTATATAATCTTTGCTTAAAGAGAAGTCAAAACATCAATTTTATCTATGTTTCCAAAATTATTTAAAAAAACCAATTTTGAAACAAAAGAGACCTAAAATCAAGAACATTTAGATGCATTAATATATCAAAAGATGTATAAGAAATAAGAAATTTTCCATTTATTGGGCAAGTTCAATCAAAATAACCAAAATTATTCATAATTTATCTGTTAGTTTACCTTATGGCACAATTACTGAACAGATTGATTTTGACTAGAATGCTATAATTGAAATTATTTTCCAGAAAAACGAGAGAAAAGGTACATGCCAAACAGTTTTCAAAGCAATGGTAAGTAACTATCAACTATTTTTTTTTATGTTCGTATTCCCAATCCCATCTTCAATGTAAAATCCAGGATTTAAAGATCTAATAGTATAAAAAATGTCTTTTCTTTACCTATTTCTGGATTTGGAGCAAGTGTTAATAAACAGTGTGTTCAAAAAAACTATGGTTTCTCACTTTGAAGTTATTTTGGTCAATTGAACTACTTTTTATTAGAGTAGTGATGTCTGAGCTTAATATGTGGATCTGTGATTGGGCTCAACAAAAAGGTTCCGCATAACTTGTCCATGGATTTATATATCCAGTAATTTTTTTTATTTTCTTACCAACTAATAATAGACCTTTTATTTGAATATTTTTCTTTCAATGATGTTGATGTTAATTAAAGTTTTTGAACTATTTTCTACGCAAAAAATAACCGATTTTTATTATTTTTCTTTTAGATTTTTGTGAAAATATTGCAATAGAATTTCCAGATAATTACACATCTACTTACCAGATAATAGATTCAGTAACAAATGAAGAATATGTGTTAGATGATACAATGGGTAAGAAAATGTGTTTATTTCAAAATTTTATACAAGGTCACTTTAGGTGAAGGTCAAATTATAAAAAAAAATTCAAATTTTATAAATTCCCTTGCAGCCCAGATTTGATACTATGTGATTTTGACTCTTTAAAAAAATTTATCTACATGTTTTAATGGTTTGCTTTTATGAAATGGGGAAATTGTAATTAAATTCAATTATATATAGTTTTTATTGAATACAAGGAGTGTGAGAAAAGTAGTGACACTTATTTTCCATTCACTAAAGCTTTTATCATTTTTTTATACAACATTTTCTTCTTGGGTAGCTATATACTAGTGGAATTTTTGTTCAGATTAGTGGTAGTAAGTTTTTAAATAGTATGATTTTCAATTATTCATCTGGATGTTACCCAGAGTTCAAAAATGAAGATATATTTCAATTTACAAGAAAGAAAAAAATCAATCAGACTCAAATAAAAATTCTTGGACAATAACATCAACACATATGTGGGTAATGTTTATGAAATCCCTATAATAAGTATCAATTAATTAATGAAACATATTTAATTTAAAGAATAAATGAGTTTTGAAGATTTAAATGCGAGGTTAGGAAATGATGAAAACTAGGTTTGAGAAATTGGAAGGGATGAATGTGTGTATGGATGTTGGGGTTTCGTATACACTGCGACCCAAAGGATTTATTCTGTTCCCCTTTCTTGCTGCAGTACTGGGGAACCCAGTGTTTACAGCTGATCCATTAATCCCACTCATTTTAAAAAGTTTAGGATGTGGGATGGCTGTACTGTTAAGTGGTAAGGATTAACAAAACCGTCTAGTAGACACAATGTTGTCAAATCACCCAATGTTGTTATTACTTACACACTCTCATATATTTATGTTTTATGAGTTAATTTGATAAAAGAAAATTTTCAGGTTGGTTAATAGATTTTAATGTTTAGTTTCAGGTTTATCAAATGTAAATTTGCGAACAGGTAAAATGGTTTTGTATCTTCAAATGACTGAAGGTAATTTGTATAAAAACTCTCATATAATAATTTTTTTATTTTATTTTGATTGTATTTAGGTCAACTTCGAAACAATATGAAAATAGAGGAAATTCCGAAATGTGAAGAGTGTAAACAAGACGCGGTAGGAAAATCAGTTATAAACTGTGACAAAGGATGCGGGAAACTGTTTCACATTTCCTGCGTTCAAATATCAAGACAAAATTTAGATCTACTGAAAATGATTGAGGGGGTTACGTGGCTTTGTAAAAACTGTAGAAATAAATAAACGTAATAAATAGAAAAATGAAATATTTCGTATATAAAAAAATAAACATTTTTTATAAATACTATTATTTTTATTTGTCCTCAAATTTGAAGAAACAAACTAACATTAGAACAAATATATTTTGAATTATACATTGAGAATGTTTCCAAAGGCTTAAACGAATCGATTTTCACCAAAATATGAACGAATGTGTGATACAGTGCTTTCGAAACCAGTCAAGGAGTGCAAGAAGATTTACAAGGATATAATATTTTACTAATGAATTTATAACCAAGTGAAAGATTGATTACCAAATCACTTTTTGAGGAATTTGAATTTAGCGCCAAAAGTAAACATGCTAATATATTGTTTCTAACCTCAAATAAAAACAGACAGATGGGCGAACCGAGCAATTTTTCAACTGATACAAGTTATTGATGGAAATATGAAAATGCCATAAAAAAAACTATCTTATCGTTACTGAACACAATCTTCATGTCCATCTAAATATGGTCAATATACTAATAATATATAAGGAATATAAAAAAAAGGGCTGGAATTAATAAAACTGAATCAACCAGTGATTTAGATGACAATCAATCGATGACTAATGAAGAATCAGACGCTGATCCTACAGAATTTGATCAGAAATCGAATAATTTAAGCCAGAAAGAAATTTTTTACTTGCTCCGTTGACAGTTGAAAATGTTGATTCAATTGACTTGTTGATGTGAGAATGGTTCTCTCCTTTACCCACGAACTACAATTGTCGCCAGATTTGCCATAAATCGAGTATATTATGTCAGCTGACGTGATTAAATCTGTGACAGTTTCGCAATTAATATAAAGAACCTTTATTCTTCAGTCTTCTTCCAGAATTTCGCTATAACCTATATCAATTATTTTTCAAAACTCTTCTTGTTTTGAGTTGGTCTAAAGATAAACAACGCATATTGATAGTCAATGATAGAACTTTGACCAAATGCCATAAAATTGATGACAGACTTTCAACTTCATCTGTACGTATTCCACGTAGCACAACAGGGAAAGTATGTCTAAAATCACCTGCCAAGAGAACAATTACTCCTCCAACAATTCAGTCTCTACCTTCAATCTCTTGGTGCAGTACCATTTTTGTCACATTCTGTTTAAAGATAATTTAAAATCAGAGTGAACTGTTTTACCTCCTTCTAAGTTGGAATTTCTGGAACCGTTGGTGATATTCATACTGAACACACTATTTACACTACAACTACACCAACACTCACAATTACACTGTCTGACGGGCGTTTCTATAACCAAGTTTTCAGAAACTAAAACCTTATATCTTGAATTACCTGTTTCATACCAAAGTTTCCCTTTAAAATTAATTCAAGCTTTAAATATAAAAATTACTAAAGATCACACTCACCCTTAATGAATAATTTTACCTCAGAGGATAAGAAACTTAATATATTCGAAAGTAATTATCATAGAATAACCAGGGTTAGATTAATCAACGTTTCTCTCTGTCTATTTATTGAATATGGTCTAAAATACAATCTCGCCCCAACCAATTACAGTTATGGGATTTTTCATTTCATTATTGTAGTCAGTTACCCGCTGACATTTCCACACCAAAAAATTCTTTGAATGCGAATTTTCTACATTCTAGTTCGAAAAGAAATGTCAATAAAGATTTTAGGACTATTTTCTTTCCGAGTTACCCGTTTTGATATTCATAAAACAGTATTTGTAGTAGCTAAAAAAATGGAAGGATTCGATATAATTCAGATGGTTCATCGACCAATCAATTTTCTGTATTATCAGAGAAACATTAAAATCAACTATTTACAAATAAATTAAAATGATTAGTTTCATTTTCGGTTAATATTATTATTTGCTAACTACCATCAGTTGTCGAAGTATGGTGGGTCTTTAGGTGCTCGTTGAATTCATTGGATGTATTAAAATTACTCGTACAAAAACTACAATTGATTTTTTCTTCAATGGTATTACTAGTTTCTTTTTCTTCTATTTGTTTCGTATTGAAATTGTTGTCGCATTGCGAATTGAGATTGTGGCGTTTCATATGGGTAACTAAGCAGCTGTTTTGGGTAAATGCTTTGTTGCAGACCAAACAGACGTAGGGTCGTTCTCCTGTGTGAGATCGTCTGTGAACTATCAACGTACTTGAACCATTGAAACCTGTAAGAAGAATAGGACCACATAAATTACATAAAATCGAATCAATATTAAAATATATGGTAGTCTAAAATGTCAAAGGATAAAGAGTACTCCTTCATGATACGACATCAGATCATTTTAGGTTACCTTGGAGTACAAATAACCTAACCTAACAAGTAACGCTGGAGTACTCACTTTTTGCTATCCGGTTTAGAAAAAGGTTAAAAGAAAAGAGACATTTTATGATAAAATTTTAGGTTAGATTAGGTCGACCTTGGAGTCGCGTTCTATCGCAAAACGATCTCAATTGATGTAGTGCTCCAAGGTAAAGGAGCCCCAAAGTAAATGTAATCCTTGATACTGCGTGAAGTGAGTTTGGTAAAAGCAAAGTAATTGTGTTGAGGTGTAAGTTAATTAGTGTACAAAATGGATCAGAAATTGCTAGTTACACAGTGAGTTACTAATTGATCTCAAGATCGGATTGTAACGTTAATAAAAAATTACACCCTGCGTATGAAGAAACTTGTTATGACTTACCCTTATTACAAATATCACATATATGCGATTTTTCTCCCGTATGAGTCCTCATGTGTTTGGTGAGTTCGTTAGATTGACAGAACGATTTTTGACATACACAACAAACATATGGTCGTTCCCCCGTATGGATCCTTATATGGGCTATTAGATTAGATCTTGTTGAGAAAGCTTTCGGACACATTAAACATTTATGCGGCCTTTCACCTGAAAAATTACATTTTATCGAAATTTTTTCACAGTGGTGTAGCTAGAAGTACTTAAGACAGTTTTTACAGTCTCTTTAGGATCTTAAAACATTTCAGTACTGCGAACTCGTCCCCGTCATGGACTTTGAAGCCGGCCCTGTCCGGTTATAATTAAAGACTAAAATTTAGCAAAATCGGAATTCGTTTTTTTCTATATAAGTTTTTATCATTTGTTTACATTGTTTTTTTCGGACCTAATTTATAGTTTGTTTTCTAGAATTCTAGAAATGTCGTGTCTGCTATATATTCGAGCTTGTAAGATTCATAGTGAACAAAACATCATAAAAAAGTAACATGTGAATTTAAATAAATTATATAAGTTAGTTAAGTGTAGTGTTAGTGTTTAAATTAAATACATAAAGACAGTGTTTATAAATTTACCCCACCAATTGGAAATAGTATAAATAAATTAAAAAAAAAACATTACAATAAACCTAAAATCAAGACAGATAATTACAAAAAATAAAAAAAAAGTTGAAAAAAATTAAGGGTACATTATACCTGTATGTGTTCTCATGTGTTTCTCCAAATCCTGTGCTTGCCTACATCCCTTGTCACAAACCACACATCTAAAAGGTCTTTCTCCAGTGTGCATACGTAAATGTATTTTAAAATTTCCACTGTGCGCAAAGCCTTTATTACAAGTCTTACATTTATAGGGCATATCTGATGCATGGGTTTTCATGTGCCTTGTGAGTTTTGTTGCTGTCGAAAAAACTTTATTACATATCTGGCATTGTTTTGCTACATCAGTTGGCTTGTGTTTGGATTTGGTTTTATCTTCTTTTACAATGTCACAGGTTGGATGGGTAGCAAGTTGTTGTTCTGGTTGTTGTTGTTGTTGTTGTGTCTGATCAATATATTGGACTTGTTGTTGAGGCTGTGCTTGAGGATCCATCTGTGAAGTAACTAATTTATATTATATTATAATCAGTAGTAGATATACAGATTTACCACCTTTAAGGCTATTGACTTTTTACAGTCTCTACTGACTTCTGAAATTCTTAGTTAATAATCGTTTGAATTAAATTTTTTATCAATAAAATTTCAACTTTATAAATCAAGAACTAAGGGTTTTTGCCTAAGATCCATGATTATCAGGATGAACAATTATTAGGACATTATTTTAAACAAATAAACTAGCTTTTTGTTTAGAACCTATAGTAATAATGTTTAAATAAAATTTGCCACCCTTAACTACAGCCTAATGGTGAATCTACCACTAATTATAATTATTCAAATAAAACTTACCGCAATAGGTTGAATTTCTTGGTTGTGTAAAACAGCAGTGTGATCTAAAGGCATGTTGTAATTGCCATTATAAACTTGTACTTGACCCACACTATCCACATTGTAACCAGCTAATTGAGAATATTCCATTTGTGTCATTTGTTGTGGTTCGGGTTGACTAACAGGTATGAAATTATTTTGAGAAACATTGTCTATTAAAGTGTTACATTCTATATAAGCACAACTATTTTCAGGTATGCTTTGTGTATACTGAGAAGAAATATTTGTTGTCGGTTCTTTTTCGATTTGTTGTAATGGTTGAGACTGTTGTTCTTCTCTTCTTTCTGATACTTTGTTTAAGTATTGACGTAATTTACCATCTGATTTTTCGCACAATTTTTTGAACTGAAATGATATATGAAGTTTAGCTGAACATTTTTGACATATTTGCGCTGGTAGATTATCATTTTGCCAAACCTGGAATTAAAAAAAAATAGCATTTACATATATTATTTATACAGCTCATTTATTATTGTATATCTAGTTGTCTACAGAGAAAATTAATACCTGCACATTCGCGCAAGCCATCAGTTTCTTTGAAATATTAACTTTAAATATCGACATCATAACACCTTCATTTAGACAGACTCTGCAGATTTTTTGAAAATCCAAGTTGTCTTCCATTCTTTTGTTTACTTTTTTACTTATAAAATAGACTAGTACCCAGTAGAATGGCAAACTACTCAATATGTCAAATGTCACTGTCAATTTAGTTGTCTTTATATAATATTTGTTTCTTATATTAATATGGGAATGTTATTAAAACAAAAAATTATCTTTGGTATAAATCGTAAAATTTCGAATTCGAAGAAAGTAATATTATTTAATACAATATTATGTATTTTGAGAAAACTAAATTTTGAAGTTACTAACTTCATCATCAACAGATGACACTGGCGTATGCGATAGAAATAGATTTTCACAATATAATATTAATTCATTATCTACACTTTTTATTATTGAGAGAAATATTATATATGTATTATTACGAATATGCTTTAAAATTTTGAAAATATTAATATTGAAGTCTAGATTTCTGTGTTGTGACAGCTGTGATACATATGTTTACTAATAGGTGGCTAAGCTGTATAATTTTAGAAAAGTCATTTTTTACAAATATCAAATTTATAAAAACTCCTACTGATTTGTAGAAATACTTGTACTAGTTGAAAGATTAATTCTATTTACTTCTGATTTCCTTAAAATAAACTAATTTTGTCTACTTCTATTCAAATTAGATTCTAAATGGTAGAAATAACAAAATAAATGGTTTTCATTTTCATTTCTACATGCCAGTGGCAACGATAATAATAAATAATAATTTTACAATATATTAAATAATTCCTTTATTTACGTTTAAATCTCATAATTAATCTAATAAATTATTAAATTGATATATTATTATCTACAACTATTGACAGATATGGTAAAATACGAAGCGACGAGGGGATATTTATGAACAGTCACTGAGGTATGTAATAATCTCAGGCCGGATTTAATTTGGCGGACTGATTTCACACTGCCTTTGCAGAATGGTAGTTAATCACTCTTCCATCCGTAATCGACCCCACTCCACGCTCCGAATTCCTACCGTTGCTATACGCCAGCGTAATTAACGGTTATTGCATTCAATTTATTGTGTATTGAATTTTAACTTGACAATAAACACTTGACTATATTTAACTGTCTCATAAAAGCAGACAAAACAATATAATACGTTTTTTAAGTACAACCACATATCAAATCATTTTTAGGCCCACTTTTCTTAGTTTGAATATTTACAAATCACAAGGTATTTATTGAATTTCAATACTGCACGAAATCACATATACTGTATTATAGTATATTGTTATTTAATTAAAATCGTTTTAAACAACCAGGCAGTTGGGT
Organism: Diorhabda carinulata; assembly: GCF_026250575.1. Lineage (NCBI taxonomy): Eukaryota > Metazoa > Arthropoda > Insecta > Coleoptera > Chrysomelidae > Diorhabda > Diorhabda carinulata. Next base: position 34,027,022 of record NC_079461.1, on the reverse strand, counting down.
AAGTTGTAAAAAAGTTGACTTGCTGGGGGACTAGTTGGACAGAAAAGTTGGAAATTATTGTTTCATATCTTTGGTTACATCCATGAATCAAAAAAATAAATTACAGACTGTAGTTTTATGAAATAAAAATATCAAAATCGATAGTATTGTTTTTATTTGTTGTGTATCACGTAAGCTATAGTGCGGGTAAAAACTTTTTACCGGTACTGTAGTTTTATACGTGACACGCTGTGTCTTCTTGAAAAATCTCATTTGCGTATTACCACAGACGAAATTAATAATTCAACATACACCGAAGTGCATGTTTTCCATAAAATTGCATACGTAGACTGCTTAGTAACCATAAGCAAATCCCTAGAAGATGCGCCGGTAATTTAGAAAAGTCGCCTTTGAAATTGCGTCCTCGGGAAAGCGGTTGTAAAATATGGATGGATACAGCGTACGTAAAAAGCGGAATCCCAAATATCTCATCAACCATACCGTGTCCTGATGTGTTTCAATCATTGGTATTATTTGATGGAAGTGTATATATATATGCTCGTATTTACTTTCATATATCACAGTAGCGACTCGTCGGTAAATTTTAAGCTTAAAAATTTGCATCAAAATGTGTTAAATTTCTTTTAGGTTATATTTACTACATTATTTTGTATAACGCAAGTCGTCTTCCATTCTTTTGTTTACTTTTTTACATATAAAATAGACTAATACCCAGTAGAATGGCAAACTACTCAATATGTCAAATGTCACTGTCAATTTAGTTGTCTTTATATAATATTTGTTTTTTTTATATTAATATGAGAATGTTATTAAAACAAAATAAATTTATCTTTAGTATATATCGTAAAATTTCGATTTCAAAGAAAGTAATATTATTTAATACAATAGTATGTATTTTGAGAAAACTAAATTTTGTAGTTACTAACTTCAACAACAGATGACACTGGTGTATGCGATAGAAATAGATTTTACACAATATAATATTAATTCATTATTTTTGTATAACGCAAGTCGTTGAAGTTTTCAATAACGAACTGCTTTAGTGATATTAATTTTTTTAAATCGGCATACTTCTCAAATCATTCACACCAATCATCCTCACATCATTTAAAACGATGGAAAAAGCTGTCGGTAACTACATTAGAACAGACATTAGAGGCGAGAGAAGTAGATATACGGAGGGTAGAGGTAAGGAGGACCATCTCTTATGGGGGCTTAGCTTAAAAACTGTCCGTTTGTAGACGGTAATATATAATTCAAAATTTGACCAGAATGGCGCTCCTCTCGGACAAGATATCATATGATCGTTCAGTTCAGTCTTCCGTCCGTCTTATTTGAATGACCTCTCTCAAGTGTTTTCTACCGGGCGTGTTAAAAAATTTTAAATGACTATAGTCGTTAATTAAATATTGGTTTATAAAATCTAAACTATTCACGTAGTACAAAATAATTTTGTAATGTGATAATATTTAACCTTATTTGTTTCCTCTTTATTCATTAAACAAATCAAGAAGAAACTAGTATCTGTACAAATCACCAACTGTTAGAAATCGTCAAGTAAATTTTTATTTTTGAAAAACTTCACAGGGAAGAATTGGGGTTGTAACCTAAAGATCCTACTGTACTGTGATGTACAAGGCGATCGCGATAACAATCATCAGATATGGAGCAGTGGTTTAACGTACTAGAACTAGTCTGAATACTACGAGGAACAATCTTTTGAATTGAGTTGCATATGTACAACCGGGGCTATGAGATAATACTCAACAGCTGCATTAGAAGTCTTCTAAATCGTCTACCTCTCCGTATAGCAATGAAAAGCGTACTCAGGATTTCCAGAGACGAAAATAACGAGGAAAAATCGTTAAAAAATGACCAAACTCGGGACATACCTCAAGACGAAATATCAAAATAGTTAGTGGTACATAGATGGTACAGCAAACAAAGTGGAATAAGCGTGTACGGGTCTAGAATCAAACAGTCTGAAAGCTAGTGCAATACACCAAGAATTTTTCAAGCAGAAATATTCGCAATTGAAAAATGTGTCCAGTAAAGTCTAGATAGTAAGCTGCAATATCAATTTTGGGTTTGGGAATGACTGGACAAGTTAAGGTTATCCTGCAATGGATTCCAGGACACACCTGAGTGGAGAGAAACAAAATACCCGACGGACTTGAACCCTTTTGTGGTATCAGCTACAGAAAAATAGAGAAAGGATTAAAAACGAAGGTAGATAGAGGCAAAACCAATTACTGGGACAATCTTCAGGCCAATGAGGCTAAATCTAACCAAAGACGGTCTACTGATTGTATCAATCTAAGTAAGAACAATCTACGAATACCAACAGGAATCCTGTCGACTCAATGGATAGCTGAAGACGCTAGACGCAGATTCTGTTGCGAAGAAGATGGAATCTTTATCCACATTCTCTTGAAGTAAGAGACTATTCCACCTTCTGACCTTTCCAAGATGAGGATCAGCTTTTTTCCCAGTATTACAAGCATTATTGGCACAAGTGATTGACGTTTAGTCTAATCACTTTTTCTTAGCCGTGCACGTTTATTTAACATTTTTCTATTATTCTATTTGTCCGTATTGTTCTCTCCGACCCTGTATCTAATCTCGTATGATGTAAAAGAGTCAAATTCCAACCTTTCAAGGATATTGAAGAGATCCTCTCCCATTTCGGACGGGGGATAAAACAGTTCACTGTCCTTGGCCGTTACTCTCGCGAAATCTCCAGAGTATTAAAATGTCATGTATTATTCCAATAAAAATACGAAAAGTATATAAAAAAATCATTATTTTTTTATATAGTGGTTACATCTAAGTGATGATTCGCATTTTGGCATATGGGAATATCGAAATTCAACTAATTGTATACATGTGAAAGTCGATTAACTGTTTTACTATCATTGGGAAAAATCTGTGTGCCACATTTAAACCTTCGGTTCATTGGGCTTTATAAACCGTTGACTTCACTTCACTATTACACTTCACTATTCTTTAATTTCCAAAATGTTTCAATGACTATTTTCGTAATTATCGTTAATATTTTTTTGGATTATTTGAATTTTGGAGGCAAGGGAATATCTTTGTGCTTCGTTGTTTGTTTGCATCAATCAACTTTTTGTAATTTCGAAAAAGCTATACTTTCTCAAAGGAAAACCGCCCGGAAAATTAGTACTTTCCGGACGTTTGTTGATATAAGTATTCGAAATCGAAAAATCATAAAATAATCTTTAGGACGAAGACAAATAAATTGTATTTTTCGCAATTCTTCCGAAATAATCGTGATTAATGTATTGTGTATAAGTTTAGTTAGACTATCTCGTTAACGTATATGTTTGTTGTGTTGCCTAACTATTTACTTATTACTCATAATAAGCGCATATGGTTTTTAGACACTTTTTCATTTTTCTCCTTTTCAAATCTTTCTATTCCTTTCTATCTTGTGGAATAATTCCATTGCGAAAATATGAATTCTGAACACTCCCAAGAAATACTCCTTGGATGTAAAATAACCGAGAACGTACTACATATATTATAAAATCCAATTTAAACTTCAAGAATGACAGAGGAGCGACCTTATAAATATGTGGGTATATTTAGGCAAGATTATGCCGCCATATTTCACGGGTGTCGTCTGAGAACGCTTATAATAGTTTCTTCTTCTTTCAAGAAAGTTAAAAGTTTGGTTTACAACGTAATTTTATTAAAGTTAACCTATATATAGGGTGTTTTATGAAGGATATTTCTAAAGCTTATTTCCAATTATTAACCTCATCGAATAATAGCTGTTTTCAAAGTTATCTGGAATATTTAATCAGAAAATAACTTTATTACTTTAACCTTCAACAGTTTCACAGTGGAACAGCTCATGCGCACGACGTGTGCCTCGACTTAATGAAAAAATAATTGTCGATGCGTTTCATAAGGCATAATTTTATATAAAGAGTTGGTGTTATTTTGAACAGCCCGCTATTTCGGTAAATGTCACTTTTGAAGCTGTCATTTTTTGACATTTGACAAGTAGAAACATTAATGAAAATGGAACGATACACGCTTCAACAACGCATTGAAATTATTAAAATTCACTATAAAAATGGTGAAAGTTTGGCAGAAACGGTTCGTAAAACTAAAACATTTTTGGGTCGACGTGAAGCACCTTCTCGGACCGCAATACAGAAATTGGTGGAAAAATTTGAGCTGTTGGGACAAGTTAGTGATGTGAAGAATAAAACCCGTGCACGTCGCTCAAGAACAACTGAGAATATTGCTGCTGTAGCCCAAAATGTTGAAGAAAACCCAGGTTTGTCCATTCCTCGACGTTCTTTGGAATTAGCCATTCCACAAACGTCATTACACCGTATTTTGCATAAAGATTTGGGTCTTAAGGCCTATAAAGTTCAGTTAACACAAGAACTCAAGCCGGCCGATCATCAACAACGTCGTGTCTTTGCTGATTGGATCCTTGAAATGCATGAAAATGATCCGGAATTTCATCAATAAGTGATGAGGCCCATTTCCACTTTGGTGGTTACGTCAATAAACAAAATTGTCGAATCTGGGGCTCGGAAAACCCAAGAGTTATTGTTGAAAATCCTCTCCATCCTCAACGCGTGACTGTTTGGTGCGGTTTATGGTCTGGCGGTGTCATTGGACCCTACTTTTTCGAAATTGAGGCTGGAGCAACAGTTACGGTGAATGGATTGCGCTATCGAGAGATGATTAATGATTTTTATGGCCGAAATTGGCTGGTATTGATTTGGACAACGTTTACTTTCAACAAGACGGCGCTACGTGCCACACAAGCAACGAAACCATCGATCTTTTACGGGAAAAATTTTCGGACCATGTTATCTCTCGAAGAGGTGATCACAATTGGCCACCGAGATCTTGTGATTTAACACCTTGCGACTTTTTCCTTTGGGGCCACGTGAAAGATAAAGTCTACGCCAACAGTCCAGCATCGATTCAAGACCTCAAAGATGGAATTCGTGAGGCTATCGAGGACATAGGGGAGCCACTTTGCAATTTGGTTACGGAAAATTTCATGAAAAAGATATGGTCCTGTAAGCTCAGTCGTGGCGGCCATTTGGCTGATGTTGTGTTCCATTATTAACGGCATACCTTCCTCTTTATAATGAAATAAACATCCGATCATTTATCTCAAAAAATGGCATTTTTCTTTGAATATCAAAATAACACCTCTTATTGGAAAACCCGCTACAACATTCTCGTGTATAAATAAAGATCCCCGCAAGCTCTAAATGTGCAAATGATTCGAAGATACTGGTTTGGGTATTATCGGAACATACCACTAAGAAAATCAGTAACTAGCTATAAACAGCTCGGGAATATTTGGTTAGAAACCTCTCCAGAAAACACTTTTACATTCACTTCGATAGCCATGCAATTATGAAGACATTGAAGGCCATTCAGTACACGTTTACGCTTGCTTTGGATTGAAAATAATTACTAAGGAAAACAAAGTTACTTATAAGCCATATTTTGGACTAGAGCTTCGGGAGATGACCGAATTGAGTGGATGGATGAAGAATTAGATTGAGTCTTACTGAAGAAACACTCCAGGCTTAAGAAAAACCAATATATTCATAACCATAACAGATAAGAGAGGCATGGAAAAAGTCTACCTATTTTGGAGGTGCATAATATCTTTCAGGTATGGGTGAAGAAAGGCCAAATAACTCCCGAAATCTTCTGTATTTTGGAACGAGAAGTTCAACTAAGAATTTAAGTTTTAACAAAAACTCTTTGCAAAAAGAGCTGGAGTTCTATGCGAATTCAATTTGGTAAATGCAATGAAACGTTTTGAATACACCCCAATAAATTTATTGGTATATTCGTATCCATTTAGTTTGTGTCGGTTCAACATTTTTTATAACGTAAATTATTAAATATTATAATTTCTGATGAATACTATATTTTTTCCCGTCCATCTTGAGCTAGTTGGAAATCGATTAAAAACGTAGCGTGCGAATGTCAAAACGTTGGATAATTAATATGTTTGGACTGTACTGAACAAACAGTTTCACCGTTAAGAATAGTCCGACTAATTATACCAATATTTTTTTAATTACACCTTGTGGTGTTTACACAAAATGAAGTCTGTTAAAGGTGATATTGAAATATATTTCAAATGATTTAACCACTATTTGGAAAGTGCGCATGCGATTAGTTCTAAACTGATTCGGAACAATTCCCGAACAAAGCTAATATCTAACATTTTAGTAACTCAAAACAAGAATTGTTTAATTTCTTATTTCTTATACATCTTTTGAAATATTAATGCATCTGAACGTTCTTGATTTTAGGTCTCTTCTTCTGTTTTAAAACTAGTTTTTTAATAATTCTTGGAAGATAAAATTTTGATTTTCTCTAAATCTTTATCAAAATATAATTTTAAAACAGAAGGGACCTAAAATCAAGAACATTTAGATGCATTAATATATCAAATGCATTCGAATACAAACCCTACCGAATATTGGTTTGCCTTTCTTCTACTCCTTCTTTTTTTTAGCATTTTTTCTTTATATGTATTTTCCAGTACTTGCTCTAGCGATGGATTGAATTGAATCTTTGAAACACTCGGTATATTTGACTTATTATGACCTAAATACTAGAGTTGATTCCTAAGCTCCATTTATAAACCAAAACAAGAGAAGATTGTAGCTTATTATGGGTATACTCCAAGGATATTTGAAGTTCTTCCAATAGCCACACTAAATATTAGTTCGGGCTGTTCAACCAACGACAGCGCCACTGTCTTCATATTTTCGTTAGTCGTTACAGATATCAGTCGTCTAGAAGGCGGCGCGTCGGCAACAGAGCCCGTTTTCAAGAATTTTTGGTACATCTTCCACACTGTTGAAAGATTTGGAAATTGTTGTTAAAATTCGGTTAACGACGTATCTTGTATACGAAAATCCAAAATATTTTTCAGTTTTTTATCTATCCTGTGTATTTGACTTATGATTTAAATACGAAAGTTGATTTTTCAGCTCCATTTATAAAACAAAACAAGTGTCGTCACGTGTAGTGTGTACATAGACCAAAAATAAAGATGTTTTGAAATTTTAGTGGATGTTGTTGTTTGTCGAACCCTGTATTATCTTCACCGCAACAATAAAACCACTAGAACGGATAACAACAGGTTAAAACATTGTTTTAATAACATGGAATGAAACCACCCCAAGGTACAATTATCATCTTTCTATGCTTGCCAGTCCATTTTGTCGGTTCTCTCTTTGAAAGTGTTCCTTTAATAAGTCACAAGGGTAGAATCTTTCCTTTTTCGTACAGGTTAAAGTGGTTGGAATACTTTTGCGGCCGATTACATCCTTAAAAACTGAGTTTATAGATTTCACGATAACATATAGTTTTTTGTTTATCAAATAACGTAATTATTGAGAAAGTGAATGTGATAAAATTATTTTTCTACGCCCATGTCTGCAAACGTCAAAAATCGCACTGTCAACATTCCTTGTAAATGACATTTAACAATAACGTGCGTTTTGAGAAGAAAACTTAAACTTCTTGGTTTAATTAAATTACGATTAAATTTTTATTCACGTAAGACTTTATTTGGTCCATTTACACAACTTTAGTCAATTAAAAAAAACATAAAAACTTTTTTGTACGCCCATATCTGTAAACGTCAAAAATCGTACTGTCAACATTCCTTGTAAATGACATTTAACAAAAACATGCGTTTTGAGAAGAAAACTTAAAACTTCTTGGTTTAATTAAATTAAAATCAAATTTTTATTTACGTTAGACTTTGTTTGGTCTATTTACACAAATTAAGTCAATTAAAAAATATAAAAACTTTTAGCATTAGCGAGATATATTTAGGATTGAAAGAGTGGTGCCCCTAAATGTAGGCAGCACATTATGCAATTATTATTATTTACTATTAAGTTGAATCGAAGAGAAAATACAATAACCTAACATAACGTTACTAGATCCAATAAACCTCTAATAAATATTTAAGGATTTGAATTGAATGTACTTCTAACTGTTTCTCCATAAAAATAATTTATTTAGAAATCCCACTAGGAGATATAGAGTGAGAGAGCAAGTATCTGAAGTCATTATTTCGAATTTCAACATTTACAGATCGTAACCTCGGTTTAAATAATCTATGGTATTGACATAAGATGACGGACGCTAACATACGTAAAAGCAATAAAAGTGAACGACCACATTTAAGACCAATTAAGGGCATTTTGGTCATAAAAGAAAAACTAATTTACTTTGAATCGTGAATACAATCCAATTAGTCAAGATGCATTGCTAGGGTATAAAGTAATATTAAGTTAATATTTTTTTCAGCTTTTATTTCAAGAAATAGGCAGATTGAGGCGTTGGAATCAATCAAAAATTATTACGTGAAGTGGGAAGATTTAAACCACTGAACCGGATCACTTATCAATGAAAGAATAACCCTACTCCCCCCTATTTATAATGACTTCAAAGAGAGAGCAAAACGTTTCAAATTTCCAACACGATTTAACACCTGAACCTAGTTAGTTTGTTCATCATCCTGACCGCGGAAACCTTTCCGTATTGTGACACAGTAGTCACTGCTGATTTAATTATTCCAACATTCCAGTTTTTTAAAATATTAATTAGTTATCGACCTCCCACTCCAAAAGAATCTACGTCAATAAAATGACTTTTTAAATCTAAACATGTCAGTTACCTAACCTACCAAAAAGATCTTTCCAATTATAAACTAACTTAGAAATAACTTTGTTGATAAGGGATGTATGTAGAGGCATATTTAGCTGGAAAATTATTAGGATTAGAGAATAGAACATAATTCTTTTTTCATAACCTATCATCAACATGAAATTGCAAATCTCTCTTCTTTTTTTTAGTGGGAGGTCGATAACAAAGAAATTTCTTTGAAAATTACAATGTTAAAATTGAAATAGAAGTGACTAATGAGCCACGGCACGTGAACAAAGGAATATTCAAAATATTTGAAGAAAAACGTAACAAGCCGAATGCCATGTTACAAGATTTAATGCATTTTTAAGAGTAATAGCTATTTTTCGCGAAAAGAATACTATATTTTATCTACAACTATCAGGAAAAACCACAATTTTTTACACGATCAATTTAATTTAATCCATTGTCTCAACAATGCAATACAAATCGACCCTGTGTGTATGTTGGATTAAAATTAAATGTAGTCCTCAATCAAAATGTGACCTTTTAGTGAAAAATATCAAATGTTATAATCTGTTTAACATCCCTTTAACAGGTGCAAGAATCGGAGAGAATTAACTACTTTCTACATAATATTTTTGGGTCTAACCAGTATATATTATCAATATGAAAATCTCGTGCAGCAAAAATTGGATACAGCTGGAATTTAGCGAAAATTGTATACAGCTGGAATCTAGTGAAGATTGCGTACAGCAAAAATTGTATACAGCTGAAATCTAGTGAGAATTGCGTACAGCAAAGATTGTATACAGCTGGAATCTAGTGAAGATTGCGTACAGCAAAAATTGTATACAGCTGGAATCTAGTGAAGATTGCGTACAGCAAAAATTGTATACAGCTGGAATCTAGTGAAGATTGCGTACAGCAAAAATTGTATACAGCTGGAATCTAGTGAAGATTGCGTACAGCAAAAATTGTATACAGCTGGAATCTAGTGAAGATTGCGTACAGCAAAAATTGTATACAGCTGAAATCTAGTGAGAATTGCGTACAGCAAAGATTGTATACAGCTGGAATCTAGTGAAGATTGCGTACAGCAAAAATTGTATACAGCTGAAATCTAGTGAGAATTGCGTACAGCAAAGATTATATACAGCTGGAATCTAGTGAAGATTGCGTACAGCAAAAATTGTGTACAGCTGGAATCTATTGAAGATTGCGTACAGCAAAGATTGTATATAGCTGGAATCTAGTGAGAATTGCGTACAGCAAAGATTGTATACAGCTGAAATCTAGTGAGAACTGCGTACAGCAAAAATTGTATACAGCTGAAATCTAGTGAGAATTGCGTACAGCAAAGATTGTGTACAGCTAGAATCTAGTGAAGATTGCGTACAGCAAAAATTGTATACAGCTGAAATCTAGTGAGAATTGCGTACAGCAAAGATTGTATACAGCTGGAATCTAGTGAAGATTGCGTACAGCAAAAATTGTATACAGCTTGAATCTAGTGAAGATTGCGTACAGCAAAAATTGTATACAGCTGAAATCTAGTGAGAATTGCGTACAGCAAAGATTGTATACAGCTGGAATCTAGTGAAGATTGCGTACAGCAAAAATTGTATACAGCTGGAATCTAGTGAAGATTGCGTACAGCAAAAATTGTATACAGCTGGAATCTAGTGAAGATTGCGTACAGCAAAAATTGTATACAGCTGAAATCTAGTGAGAATTGCGTACAGCAAAGATTGTATACAGCTGGAATCTAGTGAAGATTGCGTACAGCAAAAATTGTATACAGCTGGAATCTAGTGAAGATTGCGTACAGCAAAAATTGTATACAGCTGAAATCTAGTGAGAATTGCGTACAGCAAAGATTGTATACAGCTGGAATCTAGTGAAGATTGCGTACAGCAAAAATTGTATACAGCTGAAATCTAGTGAGAACTGCGTACAGCAAAAATTGTATACAGCTGAAATCTAGTGAGAATTGCGTACAGCAAAGATTGTGTACAGCTGGAATTTAGTGAAGATTGCGTACAGTGAAAATTGTATACAGTTGGAATTTAATGAAGGATTGCGTACTATGAAGATTAGGTACAGCTGGAGTTTAGCGAAGATTGCGTATACCGAGATTAGATACAGCTGTAATTTAGGGATGATTATGTACAACGGAGGTTGATACAGCTGGAATTTAGAAAAGCTGGTTGTGGTAGACGCTTTTTTAGCTTATCACATGTCGCTGCCACACGAGCTAGCCTTTGGCAGGCAAAAAACTTGCATTACTAGAAAAAAAAATGGTAAAATTGATGCTAATTCTTATCAAAGCATTTACGGCGACGTTTCTCAAAGTCCGGTGGAGTATGTCGGTATATCGGTCGCCTAGAAGGCGGCGCGTCGGCAACGGAGCCCGTTTTTAAGAATTTCTGGTACATCTTTCATCTTGAACGATTTGGTAGTGGCGAGTTTGGAAATTTTTGTTGAAATTCAGTAAACTTAGCTTTGTAACAGAAACGACCTAACATGAAAAAACTTTTTCTTGTATGTACTGATTTTATTTCATCAAATTTATTAGATGGAACAGAAACGTTGAATTCGTTTCATATACTATACAACCATAATCCGTTAGAATACGCAAAAAAGTTCAATCTCGCATAGCTAACCTCGAACTAATAAATATTCAAAAAGCATCCTCTGTCATTTATCTATGTACATATAAGTATTACAGACAACGTTGACACAACATAAGTTTGAGTTCGAAATACTGCGAATAGAAAGATTCTAAAGAAGTATTCGGTGATTTTTTAGTGTCACAAATGACACTTAATAGAATTTTACTTGGTTTCTATTCGAAATCAGTAATTGCGGGGACTTTTTTCAATAGATTTCAATAGATACAAGTTGATTTTATTATCAAAATATTACCTCAATCGTATCTATTTACTCACAAAGTTCACGTGAAGATATTTGTCATAGCGAAACCAGCTATAATCGTTTTTTTAATGCCAATCTTATCATTTTGCAAGGACTGCAAATAATGCGTGATAACTGCCCAAACATTGACTTATTCCTTTGTACTGTCATTTTTCTTTGACTAATTCTAATCTTCCGTCACGAGTTGTCTAATCTTCATGACAACCACGATCACGAGTTGGTACGTTTAACAGAAGCTAAAATTTTATGGCGGGTATTGAAATTACGAGTACAAATTTATACAAAAAAAAAGGGAAAGAAGCTTCAAAAATGAATATTTTTTGTTCCTCTTCTATGCGAGAACGAAGTTTCTCGTATTAGACACCAAATGTACCCACCATCTGATTATCTTTGTCTTTGAAGATGCCTCCAAGGTATTTTTCACCAGATCTAAGTAAGGATATGGTATATTTACTTTAAGGAATATTTTGCAATCCATCCAGGTCCTGGAGCCTCATTTTGGTTTCTAGTATCCAAGGCTAAAAGGATTGAGACTGAGCTAAACGTTTATTAGCTTTGAGGTTTCCTCACTGGCCGTAGATAATTTAAGAAAAATACCTTTCAAGTATTTAAAAGCTGATTCCTGAGGATTAGTTCATTCTTAAATATTTTGTTACACTCTGTAGTATGTTTGTGAGATAGAGGGATGAAATTTTGGTTAGGTTAGGTAACGAATATCTGATGATGGACCTAATGGTTAGCAATCTAAACACAAAGTAAAGAAAAATAGGCTACGTCCCAGATTTAAATCGAGCGAAATCATACAATATTAAAATAATTTAAAGGACCTCTCCGGGTAATGGTAAACTCCAGCATGAGAAATTTATGGAAATGGAGGACATAAAATATGTCTCCGCTTATGCAGAAAAGGTGAGCTTAGGACTGCTTTTCAAAAGTACATTCTAAGCACGCGGGATTTGGTATAAAACATTTCGCAGATAAAGAGCATCCCTGCTTGTTCAGGAATTCCAAATTTGTAAACTACTTGTTTTTTTACTCCTTCAAAATGAATCATATAATAAAAATAACTAACACAGATTGTCCAGTCGGTTAAATGGATAAACAGATCAAGAAAAATTTTGTTTTAAATGAATCTAAATGTTTACTATTTAATTTACAAAATTCTAGTTGTTTTTTTTTCTAATTACGAGGGCTGTTAATTAAGTATTGAGATATGTCAATACTGAAGTTGAATTTTGGTGAAAAAATAGAATAAAATCGCACATTTTCGATCAAAACCCTTCGAATCACCACCGTGTTTAGCTGGTTTTTCGAATCCAATCAATTTCGCACTCGCAGGAACATTTAGCTGTTGAAAAGAAATCCTGAAAACATTCCATCGCGGTGCCCCAAAAGATCCTGACAAACGATCTAAAATTAAACAAAAAAAAAATTTTTTTTAAGTCAAAATGGTTTCTAAATTAAGAGGTTAACGTTTTTCTACACCTGAAGAAGGGGTTGATGCGTTCAAATCATATATTTTGGAGGTACCTCAATCGGAATGGAAAAACTGCTTCGACAATTGCTTCAAACGCGTTCAAAAGTGTATTTGGACGGAGTTGAGGTCCAGTAGAAATCGATTAACAACAAATTGAATGATTATAACAAATACCAAATGGCACGTAGAAAGAAATACTATGAAAGGCGTGTTTTCACGGTTCTAATTTCATCCAATATTCAGGTTTAAAACGAGATAACCGTTATCCTTTTTATGTACTCACTATCTGTGACATATACGACCGATATATCAACCGCAAAATTTTTATTTTATTTTGCTATTACTTTTCGAAAATATATACCTTAATTCACGTGAAAATGTTATGTCACTAAAACTTTATTTAAGTTTGACTTATGTGATACCCATCTGAGTAAAAAACTGATATTAAACCAGGAAATCGCTGAAAAAACAAGACTGGTTCTATATATTAATAAATGAAAGATAAGTTATGCCAAAGAAAAAGCAACGACTCCATACCTTGGATCAGAGTCTTACTGTGGTCTTATGAGATGTCACATCACTAAGGAATTAGAAAATCAGTTGGAGTCTTTCTGGAGAGAGCACTCCAGACTTAAGAAGTCTGAGTAACTTCTTGCGATGTTAAAAACGATATTAAACTGTTGGTCAGTCTTCAGGAAGGTGCTTCCTTTGGAAGAAGTCTGCGTATTTTTGAAGCAAATGCTGATCATCATGAATCCGTTCTGATAAGCCAGACGGTCATTATGAGATGGCGCAGCATTTGAGATAACTGCGTTATCTAGGAATTTAACCGCCTGATCTTGTTCCTTGAATCGATAACATTGAAAGGGTTTCTGAAATTGAAAATTGCTTGGTACTTGTATATTGTTTCGAATGGTGCCTGCGTTGAACTAGAAAGCTTAGATTTGTTCTCGAAAGACATCTGGCTCTTTGTAGATCTGCTCAATTAACAATCAAATAAGGATATAATCGCTGAAAGAGACGCCTGTGCTAAGGATAGTATGTTTATTGATGAAATTTGATTGACATTTTTTTCAAATTCTTTTAATTTGACTCACCATGTTTTCCAAATTAAGTCCTGATCGATTACTGGCTACTTTTGAATCTAAAAACTACGCTCTATTGAGAAATTACCAATCAGTGATCATAACTGAAACAGACGCGTGTTTTAAGGATGGTATCTGTTTAATTAAATTGGATCCACTATGCTTTCTAAATCTGGTTCAAAGCGAATACTGGATGTTTTCAGATCTAAAAACGACTCTCCAATGAAAAATTACCAATAAAATGAGGTAGACACCTGATTCAAGGTTTAAATTGGACCCTCTTCATTTGCCAAATCTAGTCCAAAGCGAATACTGGATGTTTTCAGATCTAAAATCGACTCTCCAATCAAAAATTACCAATAAAATGAGGTAGACACCTGATTCAAGGTTTAAATTGGACCCTCTTCACTTTCCAAATCTAGTCCAAAGCGAATACTGGAAGTTTTCAGATCTAAAAACGACTCTCCCATCAAAAATTACCAATAAAATGAGGTAAACACCTGATTCAAGGTTTAAATTGGACCCTCTTCATTTGCCAAATCTAGTCCAAAGCGAATACTGGATGTTTTCAGATCTAAAATCGACTCTCCAATCAAAAATTACCAATAAAATGAGGTAGACACCTGATTCAAGGTTTAAATTGGACCCTCTTCATTTGCCAAATCTAGTCCAAAGCGAATACTGGATGTTTTCAGATCTAAAATCGACTCTCCCATCAAAAATTACCAATAAAATGAGGTAGACACCTGATTCAAGGTTTAAATTGGACCCTCTTCACTTTCCAAATCTAGTCCAAAGCGAATACTGGAAGTTTTCAGATCTAAAAACGACTCTCCCATCAAAAATTACCAATAAAATGAGGTAAACACCTGATTCGAGGTTTAAATTGGACCCTCTTCATTTGCCAAATCTAGTCCAAAGCGAATACTGGATGTTTTCAGATCTAAAATCGACTCTCCCATCAAAAATTACCAATAAAATGAGGTAGACACCTGATTCAAGGTTTAAATTGGACCCTCTTCATTTGCCAAATCTAGTCCAAAGCGAATACTGGATGTTTTCAGATCTAAAATCGACTCTCCAATCAAAAATTACCAATAAAATGAGGTAGACACCTGATTCAAGGATTAAACTGGAACCTCTTCATCGTTGAAACATACGCATGTTTTGAGGATGAGTGTTTAGGAAAGAAAATGGTTGAAGTTATTGATTGAATATACGAAAAGATTGAGCAAAATCAGTTTGATTGTAGAAATAATGTTGAAGCAGAAGATAAAGCTTCCAATTAGCCATCAAAATAATATTTTTCACTCTCTTTACAGGACTATGAAATAGAAACTGTCTCCAAAGACGGTTTATAACTTTTATATACATATTCGACGGAAATTCGAGAGATCACGTGTTAGCCACTCCACAGAATTACTGTTGTAATAAAAATTTTTCTATATCCCCCAATGAATATTTCAATTCAATATTTCAATAAAATACCGTCAAAATTTTTAGATATACATTTTTAAATGTTACAATATTGATGATATTTTTTATAATCTGAACTGAATAACCAAAAAAACAGTTTTCTAGTCTAATCTAGTATTTTCTTCGTAATACAATAATAATAATAATTCATTGTAATCTTTATAATTATCTTTAATAAAAAAAAATGAGAATTAACATGGTTAGTGCGCAGTCTTCGGGGGGTTAATACACCAGCCCCTAAAGAGAATGGATGCAAGCATACCTCGAAGACATAACTAGCTTCATAAAAGGCTCCTGATAAATGAGAATTCTAGCTTGTACATTCTCAGTAAATTGCATTCGGCTATTGCATAAATTGGAACCGATAAACTCTCTCTGAGAGATTCCCATCCTCGATTTAAATCACCTTCTGGTTAATTCTGAACATCGTTGTACTAAATATACAATTAATGAATGTATAGTAAGTAAAAACTTATACAGTTGCAGCACAAAAATTACGAGAGATTTTAAACAAAAAAAACTGAATAAACGGATGGCAATAACCGATTCGTCAAGGATAGTTCGATTATTTGCGTCAGATAAAAGATTACTGAAGTTCTAATAGATGAATTGGGTACAAAACGGGCTCAGTTCACGTCTGGTACCCTGTTTAAACCAAACTCCCTCATATTTCACTCGTCTATTTACGTTTTATAATTAAATAATCAGTTGTAGTGAGTTAACGAGGTATAATAATGATTTGTTTCCAAGTTTCAAGTAGGACTACAATTGGGTGGAATTGTCTAAAGGGTTTTTATAATCTGCAATTGGTATTTGAAGAACTACACCTTGATCATTTTGATTTCCAGAGCATTTATTTCTATAATAAAAAAAAAAACAAAGTTTGACGCGCACTTGGGGTAAATTTTGAGTTTTCGGCATTAAAATTAATCATTTAGTGTGAAAAACCACATCGAAAACAAACAATTTATTAAAAAAATTAATACACAGATAATTTCAATAGACGTTTCCAAAAATTAACCAATTTACCTTTCAATAAATACCAAAAATATTCACGTTATTGATAAACGTGGAAAAACAATTCATTTAAACATTCAACCAACGTTTGATAGTAGCAATGTGGAATTTCCTTGCTTCAATCACATAATTGTTATCGGCGGGATCTGAGTTTCTCAAATCAACGTGGTGTGGAGCGTCAGTGATATTTACAGCCACTATGGAATCGCTGATGTTATTCAAAACTCCCCCGCAAGACCAAGGATCCAACAAACCGTTACTGAAAATGATATTCGAGAAATATTTGAGGTTAGTACCGCCGTACGCCATAATAGCCCAATTCGGTCTTTGGCTTTTAACATTGAACTTTTTCAAACAATCAGTAGAAAATCTCTCGTAACTCCACGGTTTCGTGATGAACATATCCTTTTCCGTTGAACATATCGGTCTAACTAGCTCAGTACAACTTTGATAATCCCAAGCGTATTCCTTAAAATCTTCAAAAGTACTGTTGATATTATTGCATTTTGTGGTACCGGTGTAGTTGGTGTAGATTTCCAAAGCATGACTGAAATGTTCGATTAAACTCTTGGTGTCGTTGAAGAAAGAAGTTGTTAGTTTATCGCAAAAAACTTTGACAGGATAAGCTGGTAAAGTCTTCTCAAATTCAGTGGGGTAATGATAATTCACCATAGCTAACTTCACATAAACGTTAGTTAACCAATCAAGCAAACGTTCGACGTCTAGAGGAGTTCGGAGCTTTTTGCAGAGGCGCCACGATGATGAAATGAAATCCATTCCTACAAAGAAACAATGAAATTCATAAATTAACCAGAAGATTATTTGGACGGTTATAGCTTAGTCAAAAAATCAATAAATACTCAAAGGGAAACAAAAAGTATTGAAGCGCAGTCACCAAATCAACCATCTCCTCAGTCTTAATGCTTGATTTACCGAGGGTTCTTAGACCAAAACTAACAACTTACCAGAATTAGAATTCGAGATCTATATAAGCATTCCGAAGACAAAAAAAGCTAATGCTAGTAATTTGCTTGGTATGGAATTTAATGATTTTATTGTTAAAAACTCACCAAGCTTAGTTTTTGATAAATTAGTGATCACTTCCCATCCGAGTCTAATCGATTTGACGCATTGTTCTTTACCATATTTCTCGAATACTTTCGTAACTTTTTCGTAAAACTTTTCGCACGGTGTGAGATTGGGGAAGTACCAAATAGGTGCTGATGAAGCTACGGCTCCCAATACAGTATAAGGGTACTTCATCCTCAACCAAGCAGCCAACATTCCACCGTAAGAACCACCGAAAGCTATGAAAGGATAAGTTTCACTGGTAATAACCGTTCCAAAGAATGTCTTCCTTAGATCTTCGATGACGAAAGCGTAGTCGGCTAAAGCTTGAGTGGTGGTGAGGTATCTCAATGTTTCTGGTGTTGAAAATGAGCTGTTTCCAAATGGTAAGGATTCTCCATAGTATCTGTGTTCGATGAATACCAAAAGGGCGTTGAATGTCGGTGCTATATCGAATAAGAATCCGGTGTTTTGTGCGAACGTGTCTATATTTCCTTCATTTCCGGTATAGACGAATACTGGACCTCCTTTGACGTGGTATTTCGACGAAATCAGGTATCTCAACCTGAACGTCTTGGTTTGGGTCGCGGAAAAATGATCCAACGGTACTTCGATGTATTTCGTTTCCAGGGAATATTTCGATTCGCAAATTCCGCACGTCACAAATGCGAATAAAAGTAAAAACTTTATTAGGTACATTTTAACTTTTTGTCTGACAAGATTTGAACTGACTTTTTGTAAAGTTTAAACAAATGTAACGGTTTCTAACGTAAAACAACTATGGTAACGGATTTTTCTTTTTTTTTAATGTTAGATTGAAAAGGTTGGACTGTTATTTCATCGTAGACAGTACAGTTATTTGTACTGCTACTTTGGTCGAGCAAATAGCAAAACATTAAAACCACGGTCTAAAACAGTGCAAAGAATAAATGCGAATATGACGCGCTCTGGAGGTTCATAAATTTTAAACTTACACCGCGAATTCAAAGCTGCACACATTGAATACGAATGACGTTGGTTTGCAAATAAACATAACCTCAAAAGTGTATAAACATTTAAAATTATTTATAATTTATTAAATACATTAATGTATGGAATGTGTACAGAAATATAAAGATATATTTTTGATTTCTTCACATTCTTCACATTCATAGCTAGTTATCTTACAAGGAAAGAGTCCAAATTTAAAAACTTGTTTATGTCGTTTGTTTTTGGTCAATTCGAAATACTTGCAAAATAAAACCATTGAATATGTTCGGTATAAAAACCTAGTTGGGTTTCATATTCTTCGTAAGTGCCAAAATAGACCCAACGGTAGATGGTTTCTTCACCGATGGCCCCAAAAGCTCCCAGTCCTGGCCTGGTTATTGCCATGGAACTGAAGATAGGTAACCACTTTCAAATAATGGATTTTAGGTAAAAAGACACTGAATTAATACTTTTTTCTAAAGATGATTTGCATACAACGTATTTCAAGTCTCAAATGAAGTTGATTTTTTATTTAGAAAACAGTCGAAAATGTGAAATTTATTTGGAAATAGGCAAAAAGAAAAAGTGAAAAACCATCTAGTTTTAAGTCTACTACCAAAGACAGATACTGCTTCCAAGTGCAGTTGATTTTTTATTCGAAAAAGAGAGAAAACTTTGAAAATTTGTTTGGATCCCAAAAAGTTTGACTATTTTGAAACTGGAAACATTTTCACAGTCCAAAATCATATCGAAACGTTAATTTTTATCTTTCTTTTGAAAATTATTAAAAAAACTAATTTTGAAATGGAAGAGACCTAAAATCAAGGTTATTTAAAAATAAATATTTGTATCTATATATGGTTTTATCGTTTTTCAAAACATTCCGTTTGAAGTACCTCCAAAACATGAAATTTGTACGCATCAACCGCTTATTCAAGTGTAGAAAAACGTTAACCTCGTAATATATTTTGATCTGCGGAAATAAACAGAAATCATTGGGGGCTAAACAAGGACTGTACTGTGGATGACCCATCAGTTCATTGTTTGAACTATTCAAAAACATTTTTGTTTGAACTGATGTGTGAGAGCTCGCATTGTCGTGGTGGAGACTGATTCGTCTCAAACGATTGGTTCCACTGAGTTTTTCGTGTATTTCCGGCAAACAAATGGTGGTGTACCATTCGGAAAACCAGCCGAACACGTTGGTTCGAGAGTCGAGTCGAGTCGAAGCGAGTCGCACGAAAATGACAACATGGCGGCACGTTTTGGGTACGTTCACCATTAAGAATGTCAAACTTCAAGATCGCAATGTCAGATTTGACATAATAACATTAGTGTTGACATATCTAGAAAGTCGTGTTAGTTATATTAGTGGTGATAGCTTAGAACTTGTTTCCGTGTGATGTGACATAAATCGTGGTATAACTGACAACATAATGTTTATAATTAGAAGTTTTGATGTGCTTGTTTCGAGTTTTTATCAACTTATCGTACCGATAAATCTTTCGCGACTATTTAAAAATTTCACGTTTCCAACATTCACAGGGCTCCGTTGGCAATCAGGGCACACCTAAGACACCAACAACTAGATAATTTTAGACGTACAAAAAGACGTTTAACAAATACTGATTTGAATCGATTGCAGCACTGATTACTGCGTTCGTGTTGGGCCAATGGATTTTGTTAAAGTTTTTAGTGTGCTATTTTGAAACTGAAAGGAAAAGATGCAACAATAATGACAGAAATCTAACCTAACCTAACCTAACCTTGTATTAGAATCTACATTAGAATTTATCGATTTAAATGACACCGTCGTTTTTTGGGATACTTACCTGCCTTGAGTACTGTGGTACCTATGACATTTTTGGCCGAATTTATCATATTTAAAACGATAATTGTGAAACCATAGATCAGGTAATGAATTCGGCTGAATTTCGATCCCCCGCCACGCGTAGAAACGCTTTTTAAATAATCGATTATTTTCGAATGAATCTTCTGAGGTTATTACTCATTTTTCCAATAATGTGGATATAATATATTAGTGGGAGTTAAATAAACTGGATTCATGCTTCCCTACAAGTCTGTACGTTCTACGCCGCGGTGTAAATTTATCAGTTTAGAATCGAATAATCAATTATAGGCAGCGAATCTAAGGGACGATAAATAACTTGAATTCGAGTCGCCTGGAGACAGTAAAAGTTAAGACGTTATACATATTGATAGATCAATTGGATTCCCGACGATTACTCGATAGAGTGTCTCGGGGGAGGTCTCCCTCTTTGGGGACTCAACTCTATGTTCTTTATTTGCCCTTATTTTAAGGAAAAATCTATTTATATACCATGTGTTTGAGAAACGACTAATTGAGGAACGAATTAATGAATAATTCGAGTTTAGAATAAATTATAGAGAGTCATACAATTCAATTGCTACTTACTAAGAATAAAATTATATAAAAATGAATTTTTAAACATTTTTTTCTTCCAATATGTCAATTAAACGACTTAAAATCGTCTTCTAAATTGCACTGGTGTGTAAAGACAAAATTTTATCAAGACTTGCCACTATTTTTGGTAAGTTCACCACCCACCATTCGGAAAACCAGCCGAACATGTTGGTTCGAGAGTCGAGTCGAGTCGAAGCACGTTTTGGGTACGTTCACCATTAAAAATGTCAAACTTCAAGATCGCAATGTCAGATTTGACATAATAACATCAGTGTTGCCATATCTGGACAGTCGTGTTAGTTACATTAGTGGTGATAGCTTAGAACTTGTTTCTAAGTCCACCAACCAACATTTTCGGGGAAGCCCCGCTTTTCTATTTTCACCACTTTTCGATTCAAATAATCAACTTTTGAGCATCGATTTGATTTGAAGGGGTAAAAAGCTAAAAACAAATATAAATAAAAAAGATATGTAACGCTATTTGATGTTTGTTTTTATATCCTAAGATACAACTGTCTCATCCCCAAAATCTCTTCCACATCTTAGCAATCCAGGTGCAAGTGAAGGAATTATTCTTTAAGAGACAAGTAGACAAAATGCAGCAATTTTTTGTGATTGGAGCAAAAACTTTTGAGACATCGCAAAGTTTCCATCTACATTTCCATCAGGATAACTAATTTCGACAGAATTTGCAATTGATGATAAGTCATTTGCCAATTTTTCAGATTATTTTCGACGAGCAGAATACAAGGTAAAAAGTAAATTTAGGTTAAACTTTTCGATCCAGTAAGAAGACATTTTCAGCCTTCTTCTTCCATTGTGGAAGTCGCGACTTAGGAAGTCGAGGTTAAGTCTTAGGTAACTCAAAAAACCCTAACGATATCATCTAATTTCTGAGAGTTTAACGGCTGAAAAATAAGCAGGGGATGACTCCCGCAAGGAAACAATGAGGTCATTGGATGCGGGAGGTCATTTTACATAGGAATCGTCAAGAATAGTGTCTTTTCTTCAAACTCAAACTATTTTACAGAGATAATGAAGAAGAAGAATCGTATCTGATTTAGAATTTACGTTATTTGTTGTTATTTATTGTCAATAAATTTTTTTATGGCTAGTGACAAAGATGAAGAGTTAAGACATAGCCGAAGACATCCTTTAGGAAGGACAGCGATGAATTAGGAATATTTGTGACTGAGGTTTCCTCTACTACCATAAAACTGTAGAGAAAATAAATTTTTGTCAATCCTATATGTGGTAAAGATAGCACAAACTGTTTTTATCTGAATGGTAATAAATTTAGTACCTTCCAGCGTATTCCTACCTTTTATGCTAATTTTTTATTGCGATATGACTTTTTTTTATAGAAAATATCGTGCAAATGTTTATTTTTTTCAATTATAAACGTTAAATCGAGTGTTTTATCTACGAATTAGGTGATATATAATTACTTTTAACCCTACATTATTCTATTAACCAAATTGTTTTACAAGACACGACACACATGGTATATCTCCGTAAAATATATATACATGAAACTCCAAATAACATTATAATACAAATACTATACTAAATTTAGTATATTTCTATAGGGAAAAGCAGCATATCCCATTGGTATCATCGTTCTTTCAAAATGACAGCATTATCACAAATTCGCATACGTTGTACTGATTAAATTCAAGACTATTATTATATCCAATATTTTAAAATGTTGTTTTATGGGATGGTCCCGTATTATATCGTTCACTGCACATGTGCGTGTGATTTCGACTATTTTTCTACCTATTTTATAGTGGAGCGGCATATCAGCGGATTCAATCACACAAGTACATCTGCTGAAGATTACATTTAAGCTGTTGATGATGTCGATGATTTCCATCGTCTCTAATTCCTTAGCTTTAGCTATGTACGTATAAAACAGAGAACTGTAGCTGTAGTAACAGTTGCTAATGATGTTGTAGCAAAGCTCATTTCAAAATGGGGATTTCCACTTCTATTCGTCGATTGCCGTGTGCCATTTTGGACCAGAAGCTCATTCGAATGAGCATTTCTCTGGTCTTTTTGACGCAGACGTAGTTTGTGTATCGGAAACAGTTAAAACAATGGATTTTCGGGATTATCAATATCTTCAAAAAGTCGAAGCAATACCCATCTTTGTTTGATATGGTAAACGGATAAAACAAACGCATTTGATGACAAAGAAAGTGCTTTTCCAATAGGACAATGCACCTTCTCGAACTTCGGTCATAATATGGTTAAAGTTCGTTTCAAATTGGTTGATTATCCATCGTATTTACCAAATATGACCACCAGTGACTTTTTCCTGTTTCCTAATTCCAAAGATTGGAGCATCGATAGACTTTGAAGGAGATTATGATGAAAATAAAATTGATTATGGAAAAATATATTTATCATCTTTATTACTTTTACAGAAAACCCCTTATATGAACGAGGTTATGATTATTTAAATTGTATTTTTTATTGTCAAAAAATCATGTTTTTAACACGATTTTAATAGTAGTACGTAACCAAATTATCTTTAGAATCAAACTTTTAGATTCATAAAATATAATATTTCATAAGTTTTAGAGGAAAATTTAATTTTCTGGAAAATTTCAGTAATTTCGACATATTACATCAAATAATAAGTCGTGAGACTGACACACAGATGGCGCTGCCATTGTCAAATCCGTGGTCATACAGATACCGATCATGGTGAACGTTCTGGCCGTCCAATTGAGGTGGTTTTACCAGAAAACATCACAGTCCATCAAAAACAACAACGTGTTGATGATTCAAAGCAGTGTTTGGCCATGTTTACACGAAATAAATCAGATATGTGACAATGGATGAAACATGGATCCATCACTTTACTCCGGAATCAAAACAATCATGATCTGAGTGGACTGTAGCCGGCGAACCACGTCCAAAGCGTCTAAAGGCGGATTCAGGGCCTTGACAAAGGGGTGTAGTAGTATTAGGACAAGTCCTCCCCCCAAAGACATGGAATTTTAAGCCTTTTAACTTTATTTACGTTATTTTTGACAGCATAATGTCGAATTTTTACTTTAAATCTCAATTCCTCATCGACTTTGAAACAAAAAATCGAGTTAATTAATCAGGATTTAGGGGGGATCATCACACCCACGATCCCCCTTGGATTCGCGCTTGTAAAGGCACAACAGTCAGTTGGGAAGGTTGTGGTTTCAGTATTTTGGGATCCGCATGGAACATTGTTGATTGACTATCTTCTAAAGGAAGAAACAATCAACAGAGTTGTTGGATCGTTTGAATGCAAAAATCAAGGACAAACAGCCTCATATCTCGAAAAAAAATCCACTGTTTTACCAAGACAATGTATCAATTCACCAGTCGATGGCAACGATGGTTAAATCGAACGATATACACTTCGAACTGCTTCCTCATCCACCGTATGGTCCAGATCTGGTCCCCAATGATTTATAACTATTCGCTGAGGTCAAAACATGCTCATCGGTAAGAAATGAAGAAGCAATTGCTCAAACTGAAGCCTGTTTTGAGGCTTCGAGCGGCATCGAGAAGTTAGAGAAGCGTTTGACGGAGATTACATTGATAAATAAAATCGATTTACGGCATTAAAAAAACGCACTGATCACTATCGATACAAATCCTATCCACCGTACTAATAGATCGTTGTTACCATTATTTTTCATCCCCTTCATTGAATTCGTAATAGGAGAGTGAGATGGAGCACGACTCGTGAACGTTTCGAATCTATTATATTCATCGGAAAGTCTCAATGGAGACCGAGCCTAACCCTTTCCATCTCCCAACGGTGTCATATTGACGACATGATATAAAGGAACATAATTTGTCACTTTTACGATTTATTAATTAGAGGTTTTCATAATAAGTAGAAGGTATTCATTTAATTTTCGTTTTAACAAACATTCTGTACGAAAATACAAGACCGTACAATAAATTTATGAACGGTTTAATAAAGTAAAGACGCAATTAGTCAGCTATAGTATCAAAATGGGTCGATTTTAAATAACTTGGATTGTCTTAATCATTAATCGTATCTCTGGATAAATTTTCCAAATATCCTCTACATAAAAATGAACCATCACTGAATTTATCGTTTCTTCGTTGGTTTGGGAGCGATGTCTTACGTTAGGAAAAATGTCCAATTAAAATTGGAGGAGCTATTTGTTTCCATCAGCAATGTGTGGACGAACGTCGCCATTAAATTTTTCCTTAATTCACCATTCCTCTTCGTTTGTTTTGAATGGCCGTTTTCTTAGAGTTTAAAGGCAGCCATGTTTACGTGGAGGTATCACGACGTGGACAGACGTTTTTATGTCGGAAATCGAGGAATATTGTGGAGGACCTGCGCAGTCGCCTACAATGCATTTCCGCTTCTTGCGTAATGTTTATACGATCTGAGGATGTTTAAAAACCAAAAAGTATAAGACGGAAATGCCTTGATCCAATCTGCAAAATTGGCAGATTGGATCAAGGATTGGATTGGATTTCCAAACAAAACAATTTTCTAGATAGAGTCGCAGACCTAATCGAAGCCATTCCTCAACTAATTTTGTTTTTTCTTTTATATAGTTTTTATATAATATGTCATTTTTGTTTGGCCGGATATTTATGAAGAATCCAAAATGTAATGTAGGGTGGTGATTCCAAATTCATCCGACTGAATTCAGGAGGTGATTGTTAGTGTGAGATTGAGATGGGTCTTTCAAAATTTCCCCAGTTTCAATTTTTAGTAATGCTAGAAACTTGAAATTCTTTAATATTCGTGCACTCGCAAAAAACTAATTCTACATTGTACGGGGATGAAATTAGCAGCCCTTACTTTTTAACATTTATTATGCATCGCATTACATTTTACATATTTACTGTTTTCCAATCTATTTATTAAGAAAATTATACATTATGATGTTTAATTTTATCTCTACAGCTATTAGTTTTGGAAAACAATTTAACAATAAAAAATATTTTTAAATAAAACAAGGATTTTAAGTTGTAATTTTATATCATTAAACTTGGGGATTGGGAAAATAGGACATTCTGAGACAAGTTCTTCATTAGCAAGTACCACTAGGAGTTGAATCTTTTCTTGCCGAAGAAAATTAGAAACGGTTATTCGAGACAACGAATCATACATACATTTTTAAGGGAGAAGACCTCCTGGAATCCCCAATAGCACCAAGGGGAATCTTTATGAGGACCTGTCGGAATGACACGAGGGGGTGGAATTTTCTATTTAGGACTTTGTTCGGGGATGGATGTCTATTGGGACGAGCTTTCTCACGCACGCGTGTGAGTGTACGTTAAGTCTTTACTTAGTTTTATCCAGAACTTGTTTTTAATACATTATTTTATTTTTAAGATATTTTTGAAAAAAATGAGCTCCATTTTCATCACTTTTTATTTGAGTGTATCATCGTTCGTTTGTGAAATTTCAGTTCTGTAGATATTGCTTGTCATCCAAAGTTGTACTATTGATTTATCTATGTTTTTAATACACGGAACAACAAATTATGTTGGAGAAATAATTAGATCGGCATTATTTGTTTTTTTTTTATAAATTAATACTTCGTGTTTTGGGGGAAGGTACGATACGAAAGTGGAAACCCTGGAAACTAATTGATTTAATTGGTTATTAAGAAATGATTTTATAATCCGCACAAACACACCTATTCGTCAAAGTGGATAAGTAATCGAGACGAAAACAAACAGTTAATTCCTAATCGAAGGTAGGTTAAAATCAATGGAAGTTTGTCTCACTCCATCACGTCATCGGCAAATTTTGTCATATGTGAAAAGTAATCAGGTAATGAGGTAATTTGATAGCAATCAGTTAATAATCATTTCCAAACAAGGGAGGGCAGGGTGACTTTAAAAAAAATCTTTAGAGGATATTCGCCATATTAGTTTGAAAACTACTACGTATTAGATAATCGGGAGCAGAAACCAACTATAGTGCATCCTTATACTATACTAGGACTACAATTTTAAATACTCCCAATTTAATGGTTTCAATTTCTAGTATCCTATGCAATGGAATAGAAATCGATCAGTATCAAAACAAGAGCGTCGAGTCCACAAACAGGATATCTTTGCAATGATAGTCATTGACTTTAGGTGAACGAGGAAGACCTTGTATATGTGAAAAATCTTTTGACGCGCGTAAAAATGCGTTATTACAAATATATTTGTTTTTTCGAGAATTTTTAGGAAAAAAATTGTTACTATAAACACTAGATGATGTTGCAAAGAGGTGTATGCAAATGATGTTTCCTATTGATATTCAAACATTTCGGAAGCTCTTTCCATCTTGATAGTATCTCTATCTCTTTTCAAGATTAAGAGAAGCGAGCGAGAGAGAAGGAGTGAAGACAGTGACCGGTTTGGGCAGGTGATTGGCTTAATTAAAAGAAATATCGGACTTTGTAAAAAACACCAGGACTTCCTTTGTTATGGAAAAGAGATACGTCGTTTGGTTTGTCCTTTTTGAAAGCGGGGACATTCCAATAAAGGCACTCCATGGGAATCTGTCCTTTACAAGCGTGACCTCTCTTAGGATTTGGTGTTTAATCGAATACCACTCGTTTTGAAGATTCTGCAAATTGTGTACTCGGATGTAATACCTTTAAAATAAAGAAAAGAATATTTTAAATTAATGATCTAAATCAGTTGGAGAAGGCATTAGAGTTGTAGTTGAACATTATTGAATGTTTCCAGTGATCTGTCATTTGTCAGACGTCAGAAAGATCGGTGTAAGAGTGCTCTAATGATAAAATTATTTTGTGGGATAGATATGAGGCTGGGCATTGAAAAAACGGTTGTTTTTGGTGGGTCTACGATAAAAGGAATGAATTGTAGAGAATTATATTTTTAATTAATAATCTAAATCAGTTGAAGAAGGCGGTAGAGTTGTAGTTGAACATTATTGAATGTTTCCAGTGATCTGTCATTTGTCAGACGTCAGAAAGATCGGTGTAAGAGTGTTCTAACGATAAAATTATTTTGTGGGATAGAT
This sequence comes from Diorhabda carinulata, assembly GCF_026250575.1. Lineage (NCBI taxonomy): Eukaryota > Metazoa > Arthropoda > Insecta > Coleoptera > Chrysomelidae > Diorhabda > Diorhabda carinulata. Next base: position 33,998,817 of record NC_079461.1, on the reverse strand, counting down.
ATGAGGCTGGGTATTGAAAAAACGGTTGTTTTTGGTGGGTCTACGATAAAAGGAATGAATTGTAGAGAATTATATTTTTAATTAATAATCTAAATCAGTTGGAGAAGGCGGTAGAGTTGTAGTTGAACATTTTTGAATGTTTCCAGTGATCTCTCATTTGTCAGACGTCAGAAAGATCGGTGTAAGAGTGCTCTAATGATAAAATTATTTTGTGGGATAGATATGAGGCTGGGTATTGAAAAAACGGTTGTTTTTGGTGGGTCTACGATAAAAGGAATGAATTGTAGAGAATTATATTTTTAATTAATAATCTAAATCAGTTGAAGAAGGCGGTAGAGTTGTAGTTGAACATTTTTGAATGTTTCCAGTGATCTGTCATTTGTCAGACGTCAGTAAGATCGGTGTAAGAGTGTTCTAACTACAAAATTATTTTGTGGGATAGATATGAGGCTGGGCATTGAAAAAACGGTTGTTTTTGGTGGGTCTACGATAAAAGGAATGAATTGTAGAGAATTATATTTTTAATTAATAATCTAAATCAGTTGGAGAAGGCGGTAGAGTTGTAGTTGAACATTTTTGAATGTTTCCAGTGATCTGTCATTTGTCAGACGTCAGAAAGATCGGTGTAAGAGTGTTCTAACGATAAAATTATTTTGTGGGATAGATATGAGGCTGGGTATTGAAAAAACGGTTGTTTTTGGTGGGTCTACGATACATGGAATAAATTGTAGAGAATTATATTTTTAATTAATAATCTAAATCAGTTGGAGAAGGCGGTAGAGTTGTAGTTGAACATTATTGAATGTTTCCAGTGATCTGTCATTTGTCAGACGTCAGAAAGATCGGTGTAAGAGTGTTCTAACGATAAAATTATTTTGTGGGATAGATATGAGGCTGGGTATTGAAAAAACGGTTGTTTTTGGTGGGTCTACGATAAAAGGAATGAATTGTAGAGAATTATATTTTTAATTAATAATCTAAATCAGTTGGAGAAGGCGGTAGAGTTGTAGTTGAACATTTTTGAATGTTTCCAGTGATCTGTCATTTGTCAGACGTCAGAAAGATCGGTGTAAGAGTGCTCTAATGATAAAATTATTTTGTGGGATAGATATGAGGCTGGGTATTGAAAAAACGGTTGTTTTTGGTGGGTCTACGATGAAAGGAATGAATTGTAGAGAATTATATTTTTAATTAATAATCTAAATCAGTTGGAGAAGGCGGTAGAGTTGTAGTTGAACATTTTTGAATGTTTCCAGTGATCTGTCATTTGTCAGACGTCAGAAAGATCGGTGTAAGAGTGCTCTAATGATAAAATTATTTTGTGGGATAGATATGAGGCTGGGTATTGAAAAAACGGTTGTTTTTGGTGGGTCTACGATAAAAGGAATGAATTGTAGAGAATTATATTTTTAATTAATAATCTAAATCAGTTGAAGAAGGCGGTAGAGTTGTAGTTGAACATTTTTGAATGTTTCCAGTGATCTGTCATTTGTCAGACGTCAGTAAGATCGGTGTAAGAGTGTTCTAACTACAAAATTATTTTGTGGGATAGATATGAGGCTGGGCATTGAAAAAACGGTTGTTTTTGGTGGGTCTACGATAAAAGGAATGAATTGTAGAGAATTATATTTTTAATTAATAATCTAAATCAGTTGGAGAAGGCGGTAGAGTTGTAGTTGAACATTTTTGAATGTTTCCAGTGATCTGTCATTTGTCAGACGTCAGAAAGATCGGTGTAAGAGTGCTCTAATGATAAAATTATTTTGTGGGATAGATATGAGGCTGGGTATTTAAAAAACGGTTGTTTTTGGTGGGTCTACGATAAAAGGAATGAATTGTAGAGAATTATATTTTTAATTAATAATCTAAATCAGTTGGAGAAGGCGGTAGAGTTGTAGTTGAACATTTTTGAATGTTTCCAGTGATCTGTCATTTGTCAGACGTCAGAAAGATCGGTGTAAGAGTGCTCTAATGATAAAATTATTTTGTGGGATAGATATGAGGCTGGGTATTGAAAAAACGGTTGTTTTTGGTGGGTCTACGATGAAAGGAATGAATTGTAGAGAATTATATTTTTAATTAATAATCTAAATCAGTTGGAGAAGGCGGTAGAGTTGTAGTTGAACATTTTTGAATGTTTCCAGTGATCTGTCATTTGTCAGACGTCAGAAAGATCGGTGTAAGAGTGCTCTAATGATAAAATTATTTTGTGGGATAGATATGAGGCTGGGTATTGAAAAAACGGTTGTTTTTGGTGGGTCTACGATAAAAGGAATGAATTGTAGAGAATTATATTTTTAATTAATAATCTAAATCAGTTGAAGAAGGCGGTAGAGTTGTAGTTGAACATTTTTGAATGTTTCCAGTGATCTGTCATTTGTCAGACGTCAGTAAGATCGGTGTAAGAGTGTTCTAACTACAAAATTATTTTGTGGGATAGATATGAGGCTGGGCATTGAAAAAACGGTTGTTTTTGGTGGGTCTACGATAAAAGGAATGAATTGTAGAGAATTATATTTTTAATTAATAATCTAAATCAGTTGGAGAAGGCGGTAGAGTTGTAGTTGAACATTTTTGAATGTTTCCAGTGATCTGTCATTTGTCAGACGTCAGAAAGATCGGTGTAAGAGTGCTCTAATGATAAAATTATTTTGTGGGATAGATATGAGGCTGGGTATTTAAAAAACGGTTGTTTTTGGTGGGTCTACGATAAAAGGAATGAATTGTAGAGAATTATATTTTTAATTATAATCTAAATCAATAGAAGAAATTGGTGGAGCTAGAATTTTTGAAAGTTTCTAATGATTTGTTGTAAGAATTATGGTCAATTGGATTCATCAGATGTCAGCTCTAGTCTATTAATGATAAAATTAAGAAGTTGGATGGTTATGACGTTAGGCATTGAAAAAATATTGTTGCTAGTAGATTTACGTGGAAAGAAATAACAGTTAAGAATAGTTGTTTATCTGTCTTAATACCCTATCCCTTTTTAACTCAATAATACGCAAATTATCATCATCACAAGTCTGAGTAAGGTCGACTCATAAACTTGACTTTCCGTTTGCTGTTGACGTTTGCTTTGACGAAATCAAAAACATTGGAATGGATAAAATCATTCATAGCTGCCGTTTGACGCCGTTGTTTGCCGTTGATGACTTTCAACATAAACGACTTTTATGTTTTCCCGTTAACCGTTCGTAGCAACTTTCGTAGCGATAAAAAAAGAGCCGTTTGTCACGTAATTTTGTCTGTTGCTTCCAAATAAAAAAACTATTCGTTATTTTTCATAATATCGTCCATATATAGCGGATTTATTTAATTTAAATATAGAATTCATTGTTTATTCTTAATAGTTGGTTATTTAATATTTTCATTCGTACTTATGCTCTGTATGTACGAGTATAAATCATTACGGTATTACAGCACATAAGCCAAATACCTTCCGGCGAGCACCTCAACCCCTATGTTGATATTATACGTCACGGATCCTGTCAATTGTGGCCGTAAGCCAGGATTATCCTTCGGCAATCACAGGACTATTGTATCGGGTGTGAACTAAAAGCTGTCTTATTCATTATACGAGTTGTAATAGCAATCATTTTGTTAGATTGTTTGGGGTGAGTTTTGTGGTTGTACAAAACGCGTACACTATAAATGAAGACAACGGCATTAACACTTGTTCTTTTTCGGAATGAAAATTACCAATTGAAGTAGGTCAATGTGTGTTTACTATGCGGAATTTTTGGGGTGGTTTATATTGTTCATAGACTATAGAAAGAATATCACAAAATATAAGCAGGTACTTTGACTAACAAATTGAAATATAATACTATTCATAAATAGGGGTGGGACGACAATTAACAATAATCGATTGTTTTAATAGTAGCTTCCTTTTTCCCGTATCATGAAGTAATTATTTCCATTAATTTCTTCGTTTTCTTCACATATTGGCACATTGCTCCATAAAAACTACAAAGATCAGGCGTCTAGAGGTGGATCTTTGGACTCCGCTGGCTGTAAGGCCGGGCGCAAGCTGAGACGCAGTCAACACGTGCAGAATTCATTTTTACTTACTTTTTTTCATAAATTTACTTCTGGACCGCTTCGATCTTGACTTTTGGTCATCAGAATTCGACTAAGAGCTCAAATTTAAGTGATCCATGTCAGGAAAACACGTCCACATTCGTCGAAATGCAGCAGTGAACTGGTAACGAAAACTGGGTCTGTCTAAGGCAACTGCGCCACACACTTTTCTCGAGATGACGTAGTCTGCTATACCTTCCTCCTCATTCCGGATCGTTAGAGATACTTGGAGATGATCTTGTTCAATTAATTGACCTCAGATGGCAAGATGTTTCCATTAATCTTGCCCATTCTTTCTTCTAAGACATATCTACTGGTATGTCCCATATTCCTATTGTACTTATTTATCTATTTCGTCGGTTTCGTTATTTGTATCGTTAATATTATTTTTGCGGTCACTGGATGTGTGGTAGTCTATTTCAAAAGTTTCTTGGTTCATCGGATTCTATTTTGTTTTCGTGTTTTTGTTGTACAGACATATTTTCTAATTCATATTACTTCCAGCTACTTTTTTGATTCAGTAATCGAAGTAATATCAACGATATATGCACCAAAATGGAAAGAATCGTTGATTCAGTCCTTGTATCGAAATGAGAATTTGTTTAATCTTCCAATCTTTTTGATAAATTTGATAAAACTTCACTTAAAGTAAACTTTCACTTCAACGACTTTCACTTGATATTCACCGCTGGTTTGAAGGATTCTTTTCCTTTAGATCTCCAGAGAAGCAGCAGCATTTCAATGTTTACAGGATTATGTAGCTTGTCTTGTTGTTGTTGCTTGATCTGGGATAATTTTAATGCTGTCATCCATATGTTTAAAAGGGCTTCGGAATCTGCAGCTTGGGATTTTCTATATCAACAAATTTTGATTTGTTTCCATATGGTAATTTTGATTCTCTATTCATATGCTTTTCCTGGGAACTTGGTGGTTCATGAATCGTAAGATTTTAAAATCATGGTTACCCCTCTGGTCTATAAACAACATTGATAAAAATCTTCAGTTTTAACATTGCTCCTGAGAGTTGATCGTGACTAGGCGCTTTCTTTGGGTTCAGGACTGTTTTTATTTTCTCAATTACTTCTCTTTGAGTTACCAATCTGATGTTTTTCATCGTTGTTTTCCTCTTATAAGTTCTCCGTATTCAATTGGAGTGGTAAGGTTCTTCTTATTGGTAAAGTTTGATGGACTGGATTTTCCAGAAAACCTATTCTATATTTGGTAAATTGAGTTCATTTAGACGTTTTCATTGGACAAATCCATGAGGTAAGAAGAGTGGAGGTTTAGACAACTGATTTCAATCATAGAGGAATTATGATTTAAATGTTGCAAACACAGAGGAAATGAATGAAAATGAAAGTGGAGATAAGGAAGACAAGACAGAGTTAAACTTATAAAATCTCTGAGGCTGAAATGGTATTAATACATATATAGAGATTCAACCAAATTGGGTTTCTCTAGAAATTAATGGAAAATACACCAAGAATACGAACAAGAATAAGGTGGAAAGACCAAATGCGAGAAGATATTGAAAAGATAAGAAAGCTACAAAAATGTATGTAAAGATTTACCGCAATAACACAATCGAGGAGCTCCAAACAAGAGGCCAATCTTTCCGGGAATGTATCGGCCTTTTATATTTGTTCAAATATGATATTTCCTCAAAAACGTCAGTAGACAGATAGTCAAATTAAGATATATCTACGTCGTAATATTTCGAATATCACGTCAGTGATAAAAATTAACATCAAGGGGTTAATTGTGGAAAAAACGGAAATTTGCTTTGCTGCAAATATTTAAATTTTAATTTCATTGTAGACCGTGTAAAACGAACGAGTAAATTTTATGTCCGACACTTTAGAAAGCTAGTAAAGAATTAATCAAGCTTGAATTTTAGCTACGAAAATCATATAATCGTTAGCATTTCTAAAATTCTAATTGTCAGACCATGTCAGAGTACACATGAATTTGTATGCGAAATTAGAGAGAAAACAGGAACGGTTTGAGATTATTCTATTTCAACTGTGAACAAAGAAACGGAAATATTACAAAAAATGACAGAGCGGAGTTGCCAAAGTTAATACTCAACGTATAGACAATGTTAATTTTAGGTTATATTTATATTTTATAATCGAATATTGATTTTTTCGTACAATTTGTAATTAGATATTATGAGATACGAAGATAATGATTAAGACTAACAAAACTACTATTTTTAACTGTTTAATATGTATCAATAGAAAGGAATAAAACAACCAGAAACGTAGTTTAACAAATATACTTGACTTAAATGTTATCATAACCTCACTTTTTTCCATATAATTGCTAATAATTTTTTTATATAGCGTCTGACGAGATTTATTATTTTTTTGGTTAATCTACACGACGGAAATCATGTTTTTTTAAAATTTTTTACGATTTAAAATTGATAAAATCAGTCGGAAACTTGTTATACAACCCTCGTATCCATCTTGTCAAGTTTGAATATATTTCGTATGAAAAAAATGAACGAAATTTAATTCTAATACTTAATTATATAAATCTGAATAACACGAAAGATGAAAACAAAAATTGAATCATACTTTCTTTAAAATCCACTTTTTTATTCAATCTATTTCGTTTAATGATTCATGCTTGTCATTAGTTTCTTCTTTTTTTTTTATCATCGTGGTCATGTTCTTGTTAAAAATATCGAATTAAATGTAAAACTTTCCTAATGTAATTATACACATTTGGTTTAATGAATCATACTTGTCAATATATTCTTCTTTTTTTAAACATTATGGTCATGTTATTGTTGAAAACGTCAAGTTAATAGTGAAACTTTTATAATGTATTTATACACACATACACACATCTTAATATTTATCTATGATCCTTAGTAGTTCATTTGCACGGTAGGTGACAGCTATACATATATAATCTTCTAATCCAACTGTTGGTAGATCTGATGGTCTCTGAGGCACCAAGGAACGTGTATTGCGTGCTTCATATTTTGATTGGGTTAGAAACTTCTTATAAATCCTGCTATTCATCTTTTTGCTTTCCTTGTCTTGTCCTCTAGGTAGTCGACGTAATCCTTGAATGTCATTCTTTATTCCATGATGACTCCCAGATATTTGGCGTTGGTGGTCCACTTGACCAAGATTCAAGCTATATTCTTCTACATAAGAAGTAGAGAAATAGAGAAAATTGAAGGTTTTATATGGTTTTATGACTTAAATGTTATCATAACCTCACTTTTTTCCATATAATTGCGAATAATTTTTTCATATAACGTCTGACGAGATTTATTATGTTTTTTTGTTAATCTACACGACGAAAATCATTCGAAAATGTTTTCTTTTTAAATTTTTTACGATTTAAAATTGATAAAATCGATCGGAAACTTGTTATACAACCCTCGTATCCATCTTGTCAAGTTTGAATATATTTCGTATGAAAAAAATGAACGAAATTTAATTCTAATACTTTATTATATAAATCTGAATAACACGAAAGATGAAAACAAAAATTGAATTATACTTTCTTTAAAATCCACTCTTTCATTAAATCTATTTCGTTTAATGATTCATACTTGTCATTAGATTCTTCTTTTTTTATCATCGTGGTCATGTTCTTGTTAAAAACATCGAATTAAATGTAAAACTTTCCTAATGTAATTATACACATTTGGTTTAATGAATCATACTTGTCAATATATTCTTCTTTTTTTAAACATTATGGTCATGTTATTGTTGAAAACGTCAAGTTAATAGTGAAACTTTTATAATGTATTTATACACACATACACACATCTTAATATTTATCTATGATCCTTAGTAGTTCATTTGCACGGTAGGTCCCTGATATTTGGCGTTGGTGGTTCACGTGACCAAGATTCGAGCTATATTCTTCTACATAAGAACTACTGGTATCACTGGAATGAGTTATTAGAATGTAACAAAGTCGATGTGTTTAGAAATGTGTATTTCAATTTTCTGTTTTCTTTGTATCTCACAAAATGACAAGGTATGGGAAAAATTGCATCTGGGTGTTTTTAATTTTGTATAACTTTTCACTACATAAACCTCTTTTTCGTTTACAAGTATAAAATCTTGACGTTTCGACCTATTTCGGTCTTTATCAGAATATTTAGTGGTTACGAAATAGAAGAATGTATTGGATAAATTTGGTAACCGTGTTTATGTTATTTTTTTATTTTTTTTTTCGAGCCGCACCTGTAAATGAAATTAGTTCAAAGAAGAAATTTCTCTCGTTCGTTTCGTTTATTATAGTACGGGATTTTCTGTCTTCTTTCATTTTCACACGGCCGTGTCTGGTAACCCTTTACGTAATGGACTTGTATTCTTAATGGGTTACTGAGTAAATGATCTAAAATTTATGCAAATTGCCTAAAAAATAATAATGCGTTAGCTGGGTATTGTTAAAAGCAGAGGATTATTAAACGAAAGGTTGTATATTCAAACCAAGAATAATTGGTTTATTAAAATAATCAAATATGTTTTCATAAAAGTTTATAAACGCGAAGGCATAATTAGTATCAACTGAAAGGGTATCATCAATTTTAAGGTTATGTCGATGATGTCGCGTTGATAGCATGAATCAGACGAAAGCACAAAGAAGAAACTACAAAACAACTAATAAAAGCAGCGGATAAAGTAAACCTACACTTATCAGTAATGACAAAACAAAATTGAAGCAAGATAAAAACCAATTTCAACATAAACATCATGAGATGTATATGGAATTCGGGGAAGTAAAAAATTTCATGTATTTAGTAAGATAATAAATGAAAGAGATATCCAGAACTACGAAAGATAATTTTGAGACCCATTCTGACTGTGAAACCTGAGCAACGATGAATAAAACTAAATAGAAATTGGAAATCTGGGATAGAAAAATACTAAGAAGAATTTCTGGAGGAAATTAGGATAGATGAGAAGATCAAACCATGGAATTTACACAGTTTTCAATTAGTCACCAATCAGCGCGTTTCTTGTAATGAATGGACGAAGAAAAACTCTTGAAAGTCACCAGAAGGCTAGAGGAAAAGAAATAGACCAAAAAAACGGCGGAGGAAACGAAGACCTTGGAGAGAAATAGCAAAGGAATTGAAGGAAGTGGAGAAAAATTACAAGGCTACGAACCTAAATGTAAACAACAATTTATTTCTTTATAATTGGTCAGAATGTATCGTCATTTTCAAACATATCTGCTTGGAAACTAAAACTGTATCCCGTTTCATACATTTTTGATGATTTTTCAATAGAAAAGAGCAAAGTTTCAAACCGAAATTCTCTTGGGTATTGAAACATTCGTAATAAGCGAATATCTTGACATATTTTCACTCTGAAAATATTTTGAATTATCAAAAGTGTAGTGCGATGATACAGACAGGAAAAGTCCGAATAGCATTTACAGAACGGCTTAAACTCCCCAAGGAGATTTTGTCACGTTTCTCGGGGACTCAAAACGAAAATCAACTGGGGTCATTTTTGTGTCGAGGGGCATAAGGCGAACACGCGCGTAATATCGGACTCAAAATATGCAGACTGACTGTCCGATCTTAAATTTATTATGAGCACCATTTTCCAAATGGATATTTTATATATTTATATATGAATATGTTCTGTTTTGTTTGGCGAATGAGGTTTCTGGCTTCTGGAAAATCTAATTCTGATATGTCGGTGGATGATGAAGAATTTGGGGTTTAGAATGTCTTTTATCATAAAGAACGAGCTACTGAAATGCATATTTGAAGAGCACTCTTCAATTAATTAACACGTTAACTGATGTATTTACCATAAATGTATCATTTTCGTCGTCCAGCATTAGGTGGTTCAATAAAAGTTTTATGTCCATCGATTTTTAATAATTTACTATAAAATTATGTCATTCACAATTTGCTAAGAGGGATGGCGATGTTCACGCTAACAGATTTGGTTTTTCTAAAGTGCTTTAGTGCCCATTTACCAGCGAAATCCCTGCTGGTATATGAAAACACCATCTAAAAAACGTGTGTCTGGATTAAAGAAGCAGTTTAAAGAGAAACGTAAATCAACAGAAGCCAATCTACATGAAAGAGCTGCCATTACCATTAATACCAACCGGGATGTTGCTTATAGAGCCTTGATAAGTCAGGTAATACCTGGATATAAAATCTGCAGACCAAATATTACTGATTTTTTATCGATTTTGCCAGGGTTTTTAGAAAATAAGGCGTTCTAATTAGTTTCTACATTAAACCAGCAGTTTTTCAACACTTAATATAAAGTTACAGCTTTAAGAAACTTATTTTGGTCACGCAGGGAAGATTAAAGAAGATTTAATGGTGGTTTTAAGCGGTTCAATACATTCTCTCACTCATAAAATTGAGAATTGCTATTTAATTGCAAACAAAAATGTTGTAAACTTCTTGTTGGTCAATTTTAATTCTTAGTCTTATTGATTATAATCATTAAATTACTAGCTTTTACCCGCGGCTTCGCTCGCATCGAATCCATTAAATAAGTATCAGAAATCATTATAATAGAAAAGAACGAACTCTGTAGCTATATTAGAACCTGAGATATAGATCTTTGAATGTAGAAAAATTGCCAAAAACCTACAAAAATCCATAACTCCACATTGAATATCCGCGCCTAGCTCCTCTCCAACTCAACCGATTTAAGTGTTCAAAAACTCAAAAGAAAGAAGATGTTTCAGCGAGTGTTCTTAAACCAAAACGAAATCTGTAGCTATATTAGAACCTGAGATATAGATCTTTGAATGTAGAAAAATTGCCAAAAACCTACAAAAATCCATAACTCCACATTGAATGTCCGCACCTAGCTCCTCTCCAACTCAACCGATTTAAGTGTTCAAAAACTCAAAAAAAAAGAAGGTGTTTTAGCGAGTGTTTTTAAACCAAAACGAACTCTGTAGCTATATTAGAACCTGAGATATAGATCTTTGAATGTAGAAAAATAGTCAAAACCCTACAAAAATCCATAACTCCACATTGAATGTCCGCACCTAACTCCTCTCCAACTCAACCGATTTAAGTGTTCAAAAAATCAAAAGAAAGAAGGTGTTTTAGCGAGTGTTTTTAAACCAAAACGAACTCTGTAGCTATATTAGAACCTGAGATATAGATCTTTGAATGTAGAAAAATAGTCAAAACCCTACAAAAATCCATAACTCCACATTGAATGTCCGCACCTAACTCCTCTCCAACTCAACCGATTTAAGTGTTCAAAAAATCAAAAGAAAGAAGGTGTTTTAGCGAGTGTTTTTAAACCAAAACGAACTCTGTAGCTATATTAGAACCTGAGATATAGATCTTTGAATGTAGAAAAATAGTCAAAACCCTACAAAAATCCATAACTCCACATTGAATGTCCGCACCTAACTCCTCTCCAACTCAACCGATTTAAGTGTTCAAAAAAATCAAAAGAAAGAAGGTGTTTTAGCGAGTGTTCTTAAACCAAAACGAAGTCTCTATCTTGAATAGAACCTGAGATATTGAGGATAGAACGTGTGTATGTGAAAAACTCCCATAAGTAACGTACAGGAGGAAATCGCATTTGAGTATTGAAAATGGTGGAAATTAGATGAAATCCGATAGTTGATGGCTGATCTGTGCATCAATATCTTTCATTGAAAAAAAAAATTAAGCAAATCGGTTGGGTAGAACGCCTGAACGGACTCGGAATGGAAATAATCAATTTTTTTAATATATATAAGATTAAGTAACGAGACTGGTTAATAAAAAGGGTTTTATTATAAAAAATATTCTACATTCGAATGCTCCCCTTCAATATAATCCCTTCTCCTCGCCACACACCTTTCCATATACGTTTTTTCCATTGATCGAAGCAGTGCTGGAAGTCTTCTTTGGTGAGTGCCTTCAGGAGCTCTGCCGTTTTTTGCTTTACCGCTTCCATCGACTCAAATCGGGTCCCTTTCAAAGCAGATCTTTTCCCAACCTTTCGAGGAAATCTGAGCAGAACCGTTGATGCAAGAGCTTTTGGCCAGGAGTCAGATTTTTTGACACCAACTTCGCTCAGACTTTTGTCATTTGTAAAATTTCTCTAACCGTTTCTTTATCGGCGTTGACAGCCTCGGCAATCATCTGGATGCTCATTCGAAGATCTGCACGCACAATTTGGTTGATTTTGGTCACTGTTTCCGGAGCTAAAACACTCAAAGGACGACCTGGGCGTTGGTCAAAGAATTGTCTCCATAGGCCTCTTGCAACAATTTATAACACTAAGTCGGAGTTTTTTTTTTCAACTTTTCGTCACACATGGTGATAAAAAAGCACGTTCATTTCAAACTGCCACTGCACAGATACTATAATAGTGACGGAAAAGTGTTTTGGAAGGTGTATAGACAAGATAACTAAATACCCAACGCACTACTCGTTTTTTTTACCTCGCCCATCTAGGGCGCCCTCTAGACGCGCAGACAGTTATTAAATAGCCAACTCTCGTATAACAAAGAAATTTTTATCAAACAAAACCCTTTAATTCGTCTTTTAACAAAAATTGAGTAAGCTTTCAACATTAGTATTGCAGAAAATGTGTCATACTAAAAAATAACCTCAAAAACTTTTTATTTTAAAATGAAATAATCCATATATAAAAATATGTTGAATTCTAATTGTTGTTTTGGCTACCAAATAGTTTTTTTAATAAAAACGCGGCGGTTTTCCATTTTCTATTTGAAGAAAAAGGTTTAGAAATGGCGAATAAACTGAAAACTATCTTATTCGTGAATTTCTGCGACACCCGAGATGCTAATAGAAAACGTATCGTCATTTTCCACCCCATTCCTTGATCGTACGAAAGGCGGGACATGTAGAAAACCTACTGAAAGGGGTACTAACCAAAACGATTTATTTCATCCCTCAAATTTTTCAAAATTATACTGCAATTAGCAAAATAGGAATAACTAGAAAGCTATTTTTGTCTTATTTTTACCAAAATAGTGTTAATGTCTTTTCTATTTTGCTTGTTCGTTCGTGAGTGATACTCAAGGCGAAGACAATTATTCCATATTAGCTTTGCATTAATCTCCACACCATATGGTATAAGACCAATATTTTCAACAATTTGCTTAATAGTCACAATTCGAATTTGTAACACGTGATTATGTTATAAATGAGCTCGTTCAAACGCAAATGTTTAATCACTGCGCGTGACTCAGACTTCCATTCAATAAAGATTCATAAATTGATGAGAGATGAACAGATTAGTAGTTAATTAAAGGTGAATCGTTGAAATTAACTACATTGGTTTAGAATCCATTCTGGATAAGGAAAAGTCATTATCAACCCCGAGGAAAGTGATGTAGATACAGAACCAATATTTTTTGAAAAAACTCAACAATAGGCTACGTTATTTATTATTAATGTAAGAAGGATTGAGGCTATTTGTTTCCTAGCCCAGCACATGCTGTGTGTGTTCTTTTCGAAGACTTGTTTTAGGTACAAGGGGTCCCATTGGATCCCCAGATCAGTCATCCTGTTACATTATGGTGACTGGCACGCACCTCGGCACAACCAGCTTTTTCTGTTGGTGATATCGACTCCTTCAAATGCGTCGTCTCCAATGTACAGTACTGCGACTAGTGTTCTGAAAATTTGCTTGCATGGGTTTTCCGAAATGCTTGTTTCAGATAAAATAATTTCTTGAACACTTTTGCAGCGCTTAAGCGTTTGTTTATTGATACGTTCTCTTTTTTCTGGTCGCTCTAGACAACCGATAATTGAAAACCATGAAAATTTCAGTTTTTTCACGTTTCTACAAAAAACTGTTTTCGAAGTTTTTAGATATCGAAATTCGACACCATTTTCTGAATACCCTATATAAATTTTTATCAAGGTTTCCACACATTTTGGAAGCTGTAAGTGTTATTTTTGACCAAATCCCAAAATTATTAGACCTGACTCACTTAAACTTAGAAATATAATTTTTTTAGTGAAGGACTGTATGTGTCCAAAAATTTCGAAAATGTGAAATAATTACAAAATGATGGACTATAGGTAAAAATGCTTTACATAAAGTTATATTGAAATTTCACGTAGATTACAAAAATTTAATAAAAACCACAGCATTCCTTTCAAAATAACGAAGTTTAGGTCCACTGATCTCTTCCTTCTTCTTCTTTTTTCTCTAAAAGGAAAGCTAGCAACATATACTCACTATTTGATAGCATTTTTACAACTAGCAAACTGAACACGTCGTGAAGCATCCACTAGGTATAATAATACCCTAAGTCTATGCCCAGTTTCGATTTAGTCGTTTGCAAGATTATATCTTAAGAAGTTATTGCAGTAGCCAAATAAAAATCGAGTCATGAAGACCCTTGAACTGAAGAAAATGATGCTGTCATAGTCGAAATACCAGCATCTATATCATGGTCGTCGTTGAGTGGAAAGTCGACTCTGGTGACGTTGTTGCATGTTTGTCCTCTTCGATGCGAACAAATAACTGACAAGCAGTCCCAAACTTTACGATATGAATATCAGATAACCAGGATCGTCTGTGGTACAAATTGATTCGTAATTGATCTGTCACCAATCCCATTCCAGAGGATCAAACCACGATAATATTCGTATCTTTTTCTAGTTTATGAATTTCGAAATTCAATTCCGTTTCGACTCGTTTCGAAGTCGTTACAATTGAAATTTGAAATTTTTGTCGAGACTGCACTGGTAGGAGGCGGATCCCGACAATCCCTTTCATCGTTCCCTCGTTGTATCGGGAGAGACAGATCGCCGTTCACTATTCTCAAATTATATTACTCACAACTCCAGTAGAGACGTGAGCCTATTGTCAAATAAATAAATAAAATTTGTATAATGTTACATTTTGAAATACACTTTGCATAATGTGTTGCCGTTTCTATTCCTCCACTATATCGACGTTTTATCTTCGAGAATGTGATCTGGATTGTAAACGGTTCCTCGATCGGGGATCTGATATACAGTTAGTTCCAAGTCTCAAATTTGCGTCATAAAAAATAATAGAGGCGAATCAAACTTAGCATTAATCTAACCATATCTACTTTCATTCTAGTAAATTGGAATTTCTGGAACCATCGGCGATATTTACACTGTTTACACCAACACTAACCATTACACTGTAAAAGAAATTTGGAAGGTATATTGGACAGACTTAGAGATCCGTTATTGTCCGGTTTAAAGAGCACAATCATGACATAAACATTAAAAAGCATTGAAATTTTCGCGGGAGATGATTAATTGGTGGGAAAATTAAGTATTGGTTGTCGAAACACGCGTCAGTATTCAATCTAGTAAATAAAATTCATTCTAGGGAGTAAAATGCTACGATATGATTTGATAATATTCCTGAATCTTAATTATTTAATTTAATCAGAATATTAAAAATCAAATCAACTCCTAATATAGAAGAATAAACCATAATTATTTATTTAAGGAATTCAATAAGAGAAAGCTTCAATTGAATCTAATTTACTTGAACCTTGAAGGTTCATGATAGTTCATGATTAAAAAATTATCTGCATAGTTCAATGTTGTATAAACTCCAGTGTTTTATTGGAAAATGGAAGCCAATGTGAAGAAATTTCATTTCTTTTATGGGGACTACCGTTTAAGCGCCCAAATTACCCATATTACCCACCAACTACCCCCCATTTATACGTATGACAATTTTTTGCGATTCCTTCTTCAAGCTGTAGATGTATAAGCTGTTATAAGGTTACTGATCGTGATTTGTGGTGGTCAACGGCTTTCTGCAATTGATCCCAAGCTTGTTTTATGGGATTCAGATGAGGTGACCTAGAAATCGCTGCTCGATGAACCGAGATTTTGATTTTCAACAACTATTTTTAAAAAAGATTCACTCGCTCACAAGACACACACAAAATGATAAAAAAACGAACTCATTCCATCGAATATGTTGTCTAAGGAAGTTGCGCTCGTTTGGTCGAAGATTTTAAAAAAATAAGAAGCAAAGAAAAAGTCGACGTTGGTGGGTGCGACCATGGATTGCAAGGAGAAATGTGTTTGGAGCTTCAGACTCATTGGTAAAAGAATCAGCAGATGTAGATCCTGATTCATACCGCAACCATCTACGAATGGATAAAAAAATTTGAAGAACTTTTACAACTTTTCACGCCCTTTATAACGAAAGAAGTGAACGTTCTCTTTGTGTTCATTCGGAGTGCGAGTGATTGATGTCGAATGCCGAAATCCAACATCGCTGATCGCTGGATTAGTTCACCAATAAATTAATTTATCACTTTTGATTCATTCAATGCCTAGACGTTTCATTCTTAATGAAATATGCTGAATAAAAGACAGAAATGAATAAAATGGGAACCACCACCAAAAATAGGTTCTGTTCACAATCCAATTGGTATGAATTTGGTTAAATGACATCTATAGTTGTCTAATGTCTCAAACTGTCAGAACCAAAGTAATTTACAGTCCACTGTGTTCGTAGATCCTCCACTTCTTTGTTAACAGAATCATAAACAAATAGATTACAATAGATTCATCATTTAATTGCTTATGGAAATTCGGAAAAAGTTCTTTCAACCTTCTAACACCTCAGCAGATTTTGGGACGTCATTTTCAATGATAGTTGTACAAAAAGGTATTATTTAAATACAAAACTAGCAATACCCGTCGCGGCTTCGTCCGCGGTTTATTGACCCACGCCCAATACAGGGATAATTCAATGAGAAATGACTTATTTAGAAGATTTAGAAGATATCAAATCGATTCCTGCCACTTTCAAAGATTCACCTTGTGATTTATTGATTGTTGTTGCACAGTTTGGGAGGATTGAGATTTCGTAACAACATTATCGGTGTTCCAACCTTTAGAATAAATCTATGTGCCGGGAAACCTGGAGGATTCAGCGTGTTTAGGAACTCTGATGGGTATTGTACAACCTAACCTAACTTGTAACACAGAATCTATAGATCGAAGCTCCATACAGTCTCCATCAAATGAATTTGAACCCTTTCCAAGTCGAATTTTGAAAATCGCAGAAATTAGTTTTTAGATATTTGTACGGAGAATGTTTTAGTGCAAAAACGAAGTCGATATCCCAATTAGCGGCCGAGAAAAACGAAAAAATCGAATTTGCAAAATTAGCACCTCTACACACCGATACAAACATACCCTCAAAATTTCATGTCTCCATCTCTAATAGCCTTGGCTGGGCGTTAATAATTACAAGAAATAATTTTTATAGTTTCAGTAATAAAACAGAGCAGAATCGGTAATCCGAACAAACATTTTCGATACATTGGATACTCTCTAATCAGAATTTCATAGTACTCGGTAATCAGACCTGTACTTTCAGGCTTATTTCCTATAGAAATTATGACTAGACGTTCAGGGATTCCCCCAATTACCCTTTTGTTTCTATCTGGGACTCACATTAAACAGATGTGCACCGTTTTCACTGCTTTTGTACGCTTTTGAGCAGGGATATTTACATACTTTGCTGGGATGTTTGTAATGCCATTTTAGGTGATAAAAGTGGGTTTTTATTTTAATATTTGCTTAAATAAAAATGCCCCTTAAAAGAAAACACAACACATTGTCCTTTAAACAAAAAAGCGTAATTATTGGAAGACTTAACAAGGGAGAAAGTGGAAAAGTTTTGGCCGGCGAGTATGAGGTTGGAAGATCTACAATCTGTGAACAGAAAAAGTCTACAATCGACAGGTAGGAATAATTTTATTGGTTTAATTTGCATACGATCTAAAAATGAATTTTATTCTTTTGAGTAGTTTGAACACCACTTTAGATTGATTGATTTTGCAAATTTTAATCAATTTTTTGTCAGATTGACAAGAATAATCATTGATATAATACTCTATTGCCACCAAATCAACATCTGGTCAATATTTTATTGTAAAATATAATACTAAGATATTAGAGGCCCTAAATACACTGCTCAAAGATATGTAAAGCAAGCGAAAATTACAAATTACTTTAGAAATTGATAAATATCATATTCCCACTTTTTTATACATATATTTTTCAGTGTTACTTATCCGTAATTACTTTTTTTTGCGTTTAATAAATGGCGGAAGCGCTTTCGATGTTTCCTTTTAGAATTTTGTATTATACCGGACGATTTATTTATAGTATTTCTTAAAAATAATTTCTAGAATGTCTATTCATTTATTTCTTTTTGTTCTAGAACTTTGTAGACTTTCTTTAGATATATAAATGACTTGTGTAAGCGCAGTAATTAGTTTTAAATAAATAGTCGTATTAAAAATAACGAATTAGTTAAATGATATTTATAAGTAAATTAATATAAGTTAAGTGTATAGTATAGTGTGGTCTATATAACATTTTATAGAGAAAATCACTTTTTTTATGTAATCCCAGTAAAATAAATGTTTCTTTCGAAACGTATTTTTACGAAAAAATTCGCAAAATGGTTTCCTAGGTCGACTACTATGGAATTTTGAAAATACGACGAATGCGCATGGCATTTTTCACATTTTTAATAAATGGCGGAAGCGCTTTCGATGTTTCCTTTTAGAATTTTGTATTATACCGGACGATTTATTTATAGTATTTCTTAGAAATAATTTCTAGAATGTCTATTTATCTATTTCTTTTATTTCTTTTTTTTCTAGAACTTTGTAGACTTTCTTTAGATATGTAAATGACTTGTGTAAGCGGAGTAATTAGTTTTAAATAAATAGTCGTATTAAAAATAACGAATTAGTTAAATGATATTTATAAGTAAATTAATATAAGTTAAGTGTATAGTATAGTGTGGTCTATATAACATTTTATAGAGAAAATCACTTTTTTTATGTAATCCCAGTAAAATAAATGTTTCTTTCGAAACGTATTTTTACGAACAAATTCGCAAAATGGTTTCCTAGGTCGACTACTATGGAATTTTGAAAATACGACGAATGCGCATGGCATTTTTCACATTTTTAATAAATGGCGGAAGCGCTTTCGATGTTTCCTTTTAGAATTTTGTATTATACCGGACGATTTATTTATAGTATTTCTTAAAAATAATTTCTAGAATGTCTATTTATCTATTTCTTTTATTTCTTTTTGTTCTAGAACTTTGTAGACTTTCTTTAGATATGTAAATGACTTGTGTAAGCGGAGTAATTAGTTTTAAATAAATAGTCGTATTAAAAAGAACGAATTAGTTAAATGATATTTATAAGTAAATTAATATAAGTTAAGTGTATAGTATAGTGTGGTCTACATAACATTTTATAGAGAAAATCACTTTTTTTATGTAATCCCAGTAAAATAAATGTTTCTTTCGAAACGTATTTTTACGAACAAATTCGCAAAATGGTTTCCTAGGTCGACTACTATGGAATTTTGAAAATACGACGAATGCGCATGGCATTTTTCACATTTTTAATAAATGGCGGAAGCGCTTTCGATGTTTCCTTTTAGAATTTTGTATTATACCGGACGATTTATTTATAGTATTTCTTAAAAATAATTTCTAGAATGTCTATTCATTTATTTCTTTTTGTTCTAGAACTTTGTAGACTTTCTTTAGATATATAAATGACTTGTGTAAGCGCAGTAATTAGTTTTAAATAAATAGTCGTATTAAAAATAACGAATTAGTTAAATGATATTTATAAGTAAATTAATATAAGTTAAGTGTATAGTATAGTGTGGTCTACATAACATTTTATAGAGAAAATCACTTTTATTTTGTCATCCCAGTAAAATAAATGTTTCTATCGAAACGTATTTTTACGAACAAATTCGCAAAATGGTTCCCTAGGCCGACTACTATGGAATTTTGAAAATACGACGAATGCGCGTGGCATATTTCACATTTTTAATAAATGGCGGAAGCGCTTTCGATGTTTCCTTTTAGAATTTTGTATTATAGCGGACGATTTATTTATAGTATTTCTTAAAAATAATTTCTATAATGTCTATTCATTTTGTTTAGTTATATAAATGGCTTGTGTAAACGCAGTAAGTTAGTTTTAAATGAATAGTCGTAGTGAAAAGCTCGAATTAGTTAAATGATATTTATAAGTAAATTAATATAAGTTAAGTGTATAGTATAGTGTGGAAATTAGAGAATAGAATAGAAAGAGTGTGAATAAAAACGAAAAACGTTACAGTATAATAGCATCCTGTGTGAGTATAAATTTGCACATTCCATCTTTTCCCGTCAAATTGTTGCCAATAAAATAAAATGAAAAAAGCGAGTTTTACCGATTGATGACATGCCACTAACCAAAAAACCGACTGGGTGAGGGAAATAACATAAATCGACGGGATGAGCAGAGACTCTAATTCGTCAGGATTTTCCAAATCATATCATCGAAGGGCCGCTTTTGTGTTCTAGTATAGTGGCCAGTGGCCGAAACTCTCCAGGGAAATTCAATCAACGAGTGGCTCGACGAACGGTCAATCTGCAACGATGACGGGATAATACAGGACCGGTGTTGGTAAAGTGAGTTAATTGTCGGTTTCTATTACCGATGATTATAGAGATCGGAGACCGGGGAAAATACTTTAACGTCGAATAACAAGGTTTCGGATAAATTTCCGCACATCTACATTTCTTTATATATACAAACCAAAAACCAAAACCATACAGCAAAATTTATTAAATAAAACAATTTCAAAATATGGAAAGTACGTAAACGAGAAGGCACTGACAAAAAAATTGAGCAGCACCCAAAAACGAAACACTGACCCCCCGACTCTTCAAATACTTCTGGAGGGAGAGAGTTGCCTTTAAAAACATATTATATCGTCACATAATTTGTTCCGTAGTAGAATTGTGGCAAATTAAACACCAAAGTGTACTAACTCTCAGCCCTCTAGTAAAATAAACATTATCGATGAGTCCGTTCCTAATGTACCTGATCAAGACGAAATAAATCAGAATAATGCTTTAAGTAAAGCTGATTTAAACCAAAGTATGACAAGTTAAACAAGTCAATATTCATCAGTACCTCTTAGTGATTTAATAAAGGTCCCAACTCTACAAATTCGTCGCAGCAAACGGGCAGTAAATAAAAAGCATTCCATTATCTTTACCAGCACACCGGAAAAAAAGAATCTAGAAGAAAAGGAACAGAAGAAAAGCTCAAGAAAAAGAAAATAAAACTACATCTAATCTGAATAATTTTGAAAATGAAGGAAATGTTGATTAGTTTTGCATTTATTGTTAGGAAAAGTACAGTGATCCACCCGCCGAAGACTGGATTATGTGTTGCACTGCAGGAAGTTCTTCTAAAGGCTTTACTTGCGATTTTTGTCTATGATGTGGACCTAGTCCGTAATTAACCCAGGGTCAATGCGAATTTACCCCGAGCGCTACGGGTAATTACGGACCGACAAGGTTGTGCTTTTGCTACAAATATTCTATTTGTTGATTGATCTCGTTTAATAATTGTTTTTGTAGATGTATAACTAAAGATTAATAATCAATAAAAACAGACCGATTATTATTGATAGTACGAATGTAGTGCGTCATTTCCCTTCAGCGTCCGCAATTCCCCCATCCTCCCCATTGATGATTAGTTAGTTTAAGTTAGAAAAAAGATGCCGAATCATCTTAATATTAAATTGTAATGTTAATATAATGCCTCGTAAGGGTAGTTATTAATAAAGAAAGTTTATAAACTAATTACGGAACAATTAATTACTATTTTCCCTCCTTGTTTCTTTTTAATAGTTTCTGAATATTTAAAATCCGTAGAAACAATATTTTACGAATCGAAATGTATGATACATTGAACTTTGCTATTATAAAAACATTTTTCTCGTATAAAAATTACCTTTAATTGACCCTGAATCCCTTTTAATCAAATTGCCGTTATGAGTTATTAATAAGATTCGAGAACGTACTAGTTTATGAAAGTACCACCCGAAATGCTGTTAAAGTGGAATAACGTCGACAATTAGTCATCACGTGACCTATAATTGTCACGTGATCTATAATTATCACTCAACGGTCGGCGCGTTATAGCACTCCAGGGAGACACTCGCCGAGGCCGTTTGGAGAGGCCGAAGTAAAATTCGACACGCGAAATGTCGTGTTAGAAAATGTCTTTCGATGCTGAAAGCTCCTTCTAAATTGCCAATTTGTTTAGCTAAATAGTTTCGGAAAGTTGGAATTAAATTTTAAAAGGATAAACTTGGTGGAATTGAAGAGAAATGGCGAACAGAGTTAGAAGGTAGTTGAAAGAGTTTTCGGGATCTTTATATCAACTAGATAAATTTCCTCAGTTTACATATTCATTCGAAAATTTATTGTTAATTCTTATTGTTCATTTGCTTCAGCAATTTATAATGATAATTAAGATAACGAGATCTAAATGTTTTATACAGACGTAAAACGGGACTAATAATTTTTATCATACGTTTTAGACACCAGAATTTATATTTAAGTATATTTTCTAAATTATACATTCGAACAATATGAATTTTCAATAGATGATTACACACTACTTTCTAAAAACCAGGGGTGGCATATCCATAACTTTTACAGGGACAACCTGTACAATCTAATTATAACAAAAATGATTTTTTCAACATATTCTTTGTTTAACTCGATTAAATTTTTCGTTTCGGAGATATGTGGATATTTAGATCGTAGTACATTTGCCATAAAGAGACATTCTGAAAAAAATTATCGTAAATTGTGATTATTTATTGAAAATACAAACATTTCTAATTGAACTGCATTTTGTTGAATATCGTGTTACTTACATGAGAATTGAAAAGTAGAAAAATTTTGTTGGCTAACCTACAAATCAAATAAAAACAAAAAAAAATATGTAACAAATGTTCCAAGTCGAAAAGTACTGCTTAATGATCTGAAGCTGGTCTCACACTAGACTAGATCTATTGATTCCTTTAATTTATATTTAGATGGAAATATTCACGGTACAATTCAAACCGTGGAAACCTTGCACTTCTACACGGAGTCTATTTCTCTGAACCTGGAAAGACATTCCAAGATTCTGCCTTATAGAGTCATAATGGAAGTTTATTCGTGGTGGCCATGCAAATGGACTTCCCCGACCAATCCGATAATTAAGAAAATGATTTAGGAAGCGGGGAGGGGCTCCGTCGTGCATGAACCACATGTTTCTGCGAATGTTAAGAGGAATCACTTAACATAAGTGGGAAATTCTTTTGGAAAAATTCCAAGTATCACTGACCATTCAGGTTATTTTATTATTGATTCTTTGTTTGAATTGTACCGTGAAGATTTTGATAAGTTGTAGGCAATCTAATTAAATTTTTTCTCTATTTAAGTAACACGATTTTCGACAATATGCAGTTGAATTAGAAATTTATGATATTTTTCTTCAGAATGCCTTTTTATGGCGAACTGTTTACTTGACACGTACAATGATATAAAAATCTATAAATCTTCCAAACCAAAAAATTTATCGAATCTTTCTTATAAGATAATTTTCGCTATTCACCACTTTTCGAAATATCACCCTTAAAAGGTAGCGATTGAAATTGAGTTTTTATTTTTTTTCCTAATATTTCAGTAGCGTTAGATACTTGGATTTTTATAATTTTTGTGCTCTCACAAACAACTAAATGGAGTGAAATAAGCAACCCTTACATTACATTAAAACTTTTTTTTGATGGGATTTTAAGAAATAAAATCTGTTATATGAAATTTTTGTGTCGCGGTGTTTGTACTAAACTCCTCCGAAGCTGCGTGCCCGATTTTCATGAAATTTTTATTTTTTATCATTTAGATAAAATTGTTTTTATTTTTTTATGATACACCATTAAAAAATACATAAAAGACCTTATTTTCAATCCTCTACGATCAACCCCTATTTTTTATTTGTTATTAATAAACTTTTTTGTCATTATTTAGAATAAAAATGTATTATTTTAAATTTTACACCCCTCTACGATTAACCCTCATTTTTCCATCGCGATTTTTTCATTTTTTTTATTTAATCACATATCTGCGAAGGGATTGCAAGATGGCAATCGAATATTTCAATTTCCTTTTTGTATGAATCGTAGCAAATCATTTCGAATTTTTTGTACACTCTCATGTTAATTTCTCTCTCATCGTGAATTTATCATTAAGTTCCGGTGCAATAATTATTTATTAATAATTGAAAAGACAGTTTTTACTCTCATGTAAATAAACACGTGTTGTGAACTCCCGTTAACAACGGCCTTTATCGTACCTGTACATATTGTATTTAACATTTTTTGAAAATGATTTTAAATCAAAACAGAAACAAGTAAGAACAACGTTTGCCTGGTCAGCAAGTCATAACTTGAGATTCTTGATAATTAAAAAATATTTTTTAATCTTAAATATTATTTCCAAAGGTAATAGCTGCGGAGAAATAAAATAAAAATCATAATTTACAATTGTTTTAATACGTTGAGTGCAAAGCAGTGAAGATGTAATACGATTCACCCCCGTATAATGTAACAGGAATATTGAAAAAATACGAAAAATATCAAAAAAAAAAAAATAAATAAAAAATCAATTTAAGTTACCACACCATGAATTGATTAAAAAAATTTTATTTTAGTAGAGACCCATCTTAATTTCGTACTAATTTTATCGAATGAATTCAGAAACACCCTGTATTAACGAATTTATTTCATTTAGTACTATAATGAAAGTTGTACAAAAAAATTATTTTTTCAAAATATAAAAAAAACGTGATAAAATCCACTACCGTTTATTCTCTAATCAGGTAACAAAAATTCAAATATTTTTTTATGTCATACTGAAACCACATGGATGTACGAAAATTTTCGAAAATGTTCACGTTACATCGATAGAATATTTTAGCCAAAAAACACAGTATTATAATAAATAAAATAAATAAAAAATTGTGGAGGTGATGAGCGGGTGAGTTTTCTTCGTTGTGTTTCCCGGGTGAAAAATAATCGTGTCTAATCTCCGACTCTGAACCATCAAAAGTATCGAGCGAATCATTGTCAACCTCACTTTCATTATCAATTTGTCCCAACGTCGAGTGAGCACCAAACGTCGTAAAATAAGAAAAATAGCTTTGAATTTCTTGAAATATATAAAGACACTCGCTATCTGTGAGACAATGTAAAGTCACCGAATCCCCAGAAACTAAATTTAACTCGATTTTCTTATCTTCTTGATCGATATCAGATATCGACATCCATTCATACTTATCAACTTCTTCGCCTTTATTATAAGTTTTCATGCCTTCATGGTTGATCCATAACGTCAATTTATTCCCATAACTATCCTCAACTTGGTGTGGATCTATCCCATAAGTTTCTAATTGGCTAGCCATGCGTAAAAATAAATCTTGCGCTTGGTCCATACTCAGACCTCTCAGATGGCTCTTGTGGACCGCTATAGCTCTCATTTCTATATTGAAAGTTTGATTGAGGAGGATTTTTTCTTGTACATAGTTACCGAAATGAACAGTGGGATCGTAATCACCGTACGTGTATTGGAGAATCAACCCTATGAGCATAGCCGAATCGGTGGAACCGCATTTCAACCTCCCGCTTACCAAATCGAATCTCAACTGCATAAAAATTTGATATTTCGCTTCTTCGTCAAACAATTTAAAAGGTTCCGGTGGATATATCTTAACTCTGAAGTGAAAATGTACAGGACATGAATTTTTCACTTGCGATCTAATCAACTTATTCGGTTCCAACCAATATCTCTGTTCGTAAACGTCTACGAATCTAAGCCCCCAGAAGTTTTTTTCTTCTAGGTTTAAGTACTCACAGATATAATCTAGTAGATCCTTTCCGATTTGCTCCGATCTATACTCGCATTCCACTTTGGCACCGTTGGTGAGGAGATGGATTGTGCAAGGGTACAGTACTTCTATGCCCGTTTTCGAAACTACTGTTTTCATATTAAATTTTGATACGTCCTGAATAATGATATGAATAAAATGTATGACATCTCGTTGACATTGACAGTTGTGTCATGTTTCATGTCTAACACTAACCACACCTTTTGTAAGGTTATAAAATTAATTCCGTTTCGTTAAAAATTCAATAAGATATTAAGTATATTATAAACATTTATAGAAAGTTGTCGAACCGATTTGCTTATGAAGTTCTATTGGTCATGTAAGTGTAAACTTTTATTATTTTTCTAACCTAACCTAACCTAAAATAACCTAACCTATCTTAAGTACCTCTAAATGCAACAACAAAAGTAGCCAAAAGACTCTAAAGAATGTAGCTGCATTCATAATCCTCATAATCCTTTTTGGCTTCATTCTTTGGTATAATATTTCGTGATTTTAGCTAACTAGCTCAATATCCTGCCTGAAACGTTTTTTTTTAATTTTTTCGTAATCAATCGTGACAGGATTGGAGATTCAGTGCTTTCGCAATCTTTCCAATTTATTTAATCTTTATACTCAGAGGCAAATTCGGTTACAGTTGCTTAAAGGATATTTTCTGAGTTGGCTAAAGCCTAGTTAGACCAGGGCATTCACGAAATTACGTGACAAAATTAATAGTAGAAAAAAAAAAACAACGTCGTCGTGTGCTTGGGGTTAAATAAAAATTATGTGCATAAAATTCAAAATTTTGTATTTATGCGTTATTTTTTTAAACAATAAAAACACCAAAAAATCGGTACAAATTTTGTTTTTTGCGTTTTGCGCTGAACCTATGCAATATTCGTTTTTGTTACTATGGGTAATATTGTAGAGAATTCAAAAAACTCCAAAATAAGCTTTTATAAATTGAATTTCGATAATTTGTTGCTTAGATAATTTAACCGAAAGGAGTAAATTTTTAATTTTTTCAATTGTTTATAATTTGTTTAATTTTGAATATAACGGTTTCTTATTTACTGAAAACTGAGATCTAGATGTACTAAATCAATGCTCTAAATATGTACCCTGTGGCCCCAATAGTTTTTACAAAATCGCAATCAAACCATGGGAGGCCCTTTTTTTCAAAGGGCCATTCCTGCTCACCGGATGGTCCTTTCGTCATTTGGAAAGTCGCGTTGGAAAGAAGAAGAGTTGAACTAAAAATCACTCATCTCAGTTTGTTTTTTTAATTTTTTTTTGACCTCAAAAAAGTGTTCAAAAAAGGAGTAAAAAAAATTTATAAATAATTTATTGTTTTTTAAACATTTTATAAAAATATCGTTATACCAAAGTCACATTCGGAAAGCTGGCATTTTAATTTGGGGCGAAATTGGAAATTTTTTTTAAAATTCACTTCGGCTGAATTAAATGATAATAATAAAGACGACGATGATGAAGTTGTAAGAGCCAAGCGACGTTGTTTAATGTAAAGATATATTTTAAGAAAAATGATGTATTGCATGGAAACAATAAAAAAATTATGACAGCTTCAATAATTTTATTTATTTAATAATTAAAATTAATTATTCATTTATGTTATACGTAGTATTAAGTTTCAAAATGAAAAATTATTGTTTCGCATTATTAGGGTACAAATAAAAATATTTTTATAAACAACATACAAAAAAAAAGGAGTATTTTCAAATATTTTTTATGAAATCTATAAGTGCGTTCAAGTAAAGCAATAAATACGAAATATTTCCCCATAAAATTAAGTATTTTCACCTAGAATGTAAAGTATTTTATGCCTGTATAAATAATTGTTTATTTAGTTAATAAATAAGTTAATAAATAAGTCAAAAAATTGCAGAATTCATAGAGGGGAAAATTCTGGTAATTATTAATTTTAGCAAAAAACTAATGTGACAGCTAATTTTTAGCTGAACGAGTTAGCCCAGTTTAAAAAAAAATCAAAATCGGCCCAATAGTTACTGAGATAATTAATATTATTATTATTATTGATAAAAATTTAAAGTTTTCCCTACAAAATGACGCAAAAAACTTTCCGTAATATTGAAAAACAAAGCCGCAGTGAATTTAAAAAAAAATGTCTAACTTCGCCCCAAATTAAGCTGCCAGCTTTCCGAATGTGACTTTGATATTACGATATTTTTATAAAATGTTTAAAAAACAATAATTTTTTCGCACCTTTTTTGAGGTCAAAAAAAAAATTCAAAAAACTGAGATGAGGGATTTTTGGTTCTACTCTTCTTCTTTCCAACGCGGCCATCCGGTGCCATTTTGAAAAAACTATTGGGGCCACAGGGCCCATATTCAAAACATTGATTAAGTACATTTAGATCTCGGTTTTCAGTGAATAAGAAACCTTTATATTTAAAATTAGACAAATTATAAACAAATTAAAAAATTAAAAATTTACTCCTTCCGGTTATTTTGAAGATTTTTCAATTCTCTTGCATAGGTTCAGCGCAAAACGCAAAAAACAAAATTTGTACCGATTTTTTGGTGTTTTTATTGTTTAAAAAAATAACGCATAGACAAAAAATGTTGAATTTTATGTACATAACTTTTATTTAACCCCAAGAACACGATGACGTTGTTTTTTTTCTACTATTAATTTAATTTTGTCACCAAAAACCTTTTTTTTTTTCGTAAGTGCCCTGGGCTAAGTATATTTGATGATTTTCCAAAAATGAATACCTCAATCCTTGCAAGAAGGTTTCACTTTGATATTGAACCACATTCGACTATAAACCTTAATAACAAATTCGGCAATAACTTCAAGATTTCGAGAAGGAGTTTCACACGATACATTAAACAAAAAATTCTATTCGCAGTCGTTAATTAGAAACTTGGTTGAATTTTTCTGGTTGTTTCCAAGTCTTCAAACACTACTTAGGTTGATACTGCTCGATAAATTGTACTTGAGTCGTCCCAATCAATTTTTAGCAGTCGATTTGCAATTGGAAGGTCTTCACAGCTTTCAAGCTGTTTGTCTATGGGACCAGATTCTCTAGAACCTGTAGTATGTTCATCAAGATTTTGAAATAAGAGCCTTAAAGGAACTTCAATTGCAGGTTGTAGACACATTTTCCATTGCAAGGGTTTTCTTACTTTATTTCGACGAATCCAGTTTTTCCATCTATAGTTCAATCACAGTACTCAAAAGTTGTATAAATGTGAATGAAATCTACCCAGTGATTTTTGAGTTATAGTGGTCACAAGTTCAGAAACGTTCGCAAATTTTCACTACAGTCCAGGGTATTTTTGGTGTATGATGACCTGCAGCCAAAATTTTTGACACCCTCTTCTAAATATCACTTTCAACTTCTCATTAGTGCTAAGCTCGAGTAGCTCCACTCGTAATATGACATTCTCCACTTCATCAAATGGGTTTACGATCCATCGTGGTATTTCTATCGATGGAATCTGGTTTTAAAGCACATTCTACGAGTTTGAAAACTGTCAAAATTCGCGCCGACCAATATTTTCCTTCATAAATTTTAATTTACCTTTTAATTGTAAGTTAAGATCATTAAATGTTCAAACAAATCTGTCTAATACGTAAATTCTGCTTTAAAATCGATTGGATTTCTTTTAAACAGAATCTTCACTTTCTAGAAACTCTAAAATTGAGTAAAATTATGAGAAACATGCGTTTTTCGACAACTAGCTTACTTAGATATATAACATCAATCGTTGGAAGTCTTCAATGAGGTATTAAATGCTTTGCTTATTATTTAATCACAAATTGAAGCTCAAATGATTCGCTACCAGATGTTGTCGGTGGATAACACAGTGAATTGCAGTTACCTCTGCAGTAACCCTTTTAAGATGATTTACAGACCCACGATATCACCCGAAGCTCAATCTGTTGCCACCGAAATAACTTTTCCTATAAAAAAATCACTTATGACTGGACTCGATAAGCCAATATTTTAGTTCATCACTATCGATAGGAAATAAATTTTGTTGACCCCCATTTTTTGTCACGTTCATCGTAGAAGCTCGTCGAGTATCCCGTGGTCCACCTGGACCACTTCGGGAATCACATGTGTCGAGCTTTCGCTATAACCAATGCTCCTAGCACTTGTTATGAAAAGGTAATGAAACAATAAAATTATGATCAGAAAATTTATTTATTTGGTTTTTTATAAGTGTGATAAAGAAAAGTATTTGTGTGACAAAACATTCACAAAGCCTATGGATAGATAAATTTACATATATATTGTGCTTTACAAATAACTAACTTCTTAAAATAATGTACAAATATCTCATAATATACATTCAACATTTAGTAGTATTACACTAAATTAATTAAATCGAAAAAATAATAACAATAATCGTTTTATTTACATATCCCAAGGTTCCGTTTTTTGGAATGATTCAAAATTATGAGAAGAAATTTGAACTTTAGATGAACGGTTGTAAATGAAATGAAAATATCGTCAGATTAAATGAAATATATTATTTCGACACATACCATATAAAAATATCTAATTCTGTAATAGTACAGTCATTTAAGGTAGTTCACCTAGGAAAATCGAGATACTAAGTTATAAAGTCGTTTAAACTTGTTCATTTGACATCCTAAAACTCCTCTCAAAACTCACATATAATTCGATGTGAGCAACTTCAAAAATCGGGAGTTAAAAGTCAAAAAAATCGATTTTTTTTCACATTTTTTGCAAATAACTCGTTTCCTATGGGTTTTACGCTATTTGTATTTATTAACAATATTGTAGAGCATTTAATTCACTACAACTTTTGTTTGAAAAATTTTTTCATACGGTGAATCGTTTCTGAGATAGAGGGCAGAGCGCGCGCGGTTAGAATTCCGTTTGAAATCAACAACAAATAGCGTGAAACCCATGTGCAAAAATCGATTTTTTTTATTTTTGGCACCCGATTTTTAAAGTCGAATTATATGAGAGGAGTTTTAGGATGTCAAATGAACAAGTTTAAACGACTTTATAGCTGAGTATCTAGATTTTCCAAGGTGAACTACTTAAATGACTGGACTATAAGTTTAGTATGTATAAATATCAATTTTTATTTGAAACTTTATTGTAGCTTTTGGTGGATGCCTGGCAGAGTATTCACCAAAATTTGTATATACATATATTTATGTATGTATGTAAGATTCATAAAAATTGACGTTTCGACTAATTCCAAGTCAAACTAGTTTTGCCTAGGATGAACTAGTTCTTCTTATACGCAATACGATTAACTAGTATAGCTTAGTCCAAACTAATCTGTCCTAAGCTCGATAGGATAAACCAGTTTAGTCTAGACCAAACTAGTTGTCCTCGTATAAATATTCACGCTCTAGAATAAACTAATACGACTAAGTCTAAACATTAAATCTAGGAAATCAAAATAAATAGATAAACTGATTAAAATACACTCCGTAATTGGGAAAATAATTGTTTTTATTAAAACAATAATAATTCGTCGTTGAATACTATGGATAATTGGTAATACAAACAATCATACTACAATGAGTGTTTTTTTAAATGAAAGTTATCTTATTTCAAGTATTAAAATTGTTATTTATTTTTATATTGTGTGCTTTGGTAGTACTTAGAATTGAAGGGTATCTTTACC
The DNA here is from genome assembly GCF_026250575.1 of Diorhabda carinulata. Lineage (NCBI taxonomy): Eukaryota > Metazoa > Arthropoda > Insecta > Coleoptera > Chrysomelidae > Diorhabda > Diorhabda carinulata. The sequence continues at coordinate 33,967,293 of NC_079461.1, read as the reverse complement.
TAACCTAACCTTACCTAACCTAACCTAACCTAACCTTACCTAACCTAACCTAACTTATTATTATATACGAGGTCTTGCTATTAAATATTGAGACTGCGCGCCATTTCTAAACCTTTTTCATCAAATAGAAAATGGAAAACCGCCACGTTTTTATTAAAAAAACTATTTGGTAGTAAATATAACAATTGGAATTCAACATATTTTTATAAAATGGATTATTTCATTTTAAAATAAAAAGTTTGGTGATTTTTTTAATTGAAAAGAGTTAGTTTTTGAGGTTATTTTTTAGAATGACGGATTCTCTACGGTTTTTAATAAAATACAATCTCAAATTTCTCGTTAAATTGTAAAAAACTCCGACTTAGTGCTATAAATTGTTGCAAAAGGCCTATGGTAATAATTCTGTATCTTGTGCGCGTGTTTTTGAGTGGTGTAAGAGCTTTAGTCAGAGCACTGAAGATGACCAGCGTCCAGGTCGCCCGGTGGCTGTTTCAAGTCCGGAAACAGTGACCAAAATCAACCAAATTGTGCGTCCACATCGTAGATTGACCATCCGGATGATTGCCGAGGTTGTAAACACCAATAAAGAAATTTTACAAATGACAAAAGTCTGAGCGAAGTTGGTGCCAAAAAATCTGACTCCTGACCACAGGCTCTTGGATCAACGGGTCTGCTCGTATTTCTTTGAAAGGTTAGAAAAAGATCTGCTCTGAAAGGGACCCAATTTGAGTCGATGGGAGTGGTAAAGCAAAAAACGGCAGATCTCCTGAAGGCACTAACCAAAGAAGACTTCCAGCACTGCTTCATTCAATGGAAAAAACGTATGGAAAGATGTGTGGCGAGGGGAGGGTTTTATAAAACTCTTTTTCGTAACCAATCTCGATATTTAATAGCCAGGTCTCGTACTATAATGTTTAGACTAGGCCGTATTATTTAATTCTAGAGTTTGCTTATTTACATCAGGATCAACTGGTTTGGTCTAGACTAAACTGGTTCATCCTATAGGGCTTAGGACAAATTAGTTTGGCCTAAACTAAACTAGATAATCTTAACGTGTATAAGAAAACTAATTTAACCTAGACTGAACTAGTCTAATTCCTGTAGGATTTTTGTCACTTTTATAGTTTGAGGTTGGGCTTTATCATAGAAAAAACAAGACTTTTGACGCAATTTCTCAATGGTTTTCTCTTAGTAAACGTTTACATTGTTTGTTTGAAGATAAGTAATCAATATTTACCCATCCCAACTTCCTCTAAGTGACACATTAATCATTTCTATCCACCTGGAGCAAATTTAATGCTGTTTTCTTGCTTAAATTCTTAGACAAATGTTATATCAGCTCCGCTACACCAACACTCACAATTACACTGTCCGACGCGCGTTTCGATAACCAAGTTATCGTCTTCAGAGACTGAAGGTAACCTCAAGAAGTATAGACGCGCGTCAAACAGTGTCATCGTGAGTGTTGAAGTGTTGGTGTAGGGGACTTAGAGATCTGTGACATAACTACTCGAGGTGTAAATTTGGATTTTACTGTACTGGGTGGTTCAACGAACAGAGACAAACTACTAATATGGTTAATTGTATCGGCTAGAATGCTTTTTGTGGATATATTTGTTCACAAAATGGAACTTTCACGACATAACGACATAGATCATTGCTATTTGATTTAGGAAGACTGAAACAAATAATATTGTCGTGATCCATCTAAATATAGGTGAAGGATCAAACTGATTCAAACCTGTTATTTCAAAATTTGGTGGATGCCTTCTAGTGCAACCAGCAAAAGATTAACTAAACCAATTGTACTTTAGTATAAATTCGTGATTAATTCTAAAGAATAATATTAAACAGCATTGAAGACGTGATGGTGGTGAAGAATTTTTTCTATAATAATAAGTACATTCAATTGAAAGAAAAGACATCATTACAAAAACTGTTTCCTCTGAAGAAATTATGAAAATCCGGAAGGAGAAATCACCTTCAGTTGTTGAAACAATAACTAAACGCATTGGTGGTGAACGAATGGATAATTTCATTTATTTTAGTGATTAAATATGAGAAGGAAATCATTTCATCCTCTTATCTGAATTTATTAATGAGGGTTTCATGTGTTTCTATGTTGGAACATTCATAAATTTTCCATAGGAAATCGTAGACGTCAAGAAAAATTAGAGTCGACACCTGAAAGTCGAAAGCTGAAAGCCACAAGGTGAGGGGAAGCGTTGACAGCAACAGTGAAAACTGAAACCGAGCTTTCCGTTGTCGTGATCTTTCTTGTTGGTGGAGCTTTGGGAATATGGAATTACACAAGCTGACAACACGGCTTTTCTGTATAATCTAATTTTGTTTAATCTATGCTGTTATCTATCTTTTAGAGCTTTGTAGGTATACAATATGAGTATGTAATTTGGATAAATCCATTTTGTATATCAATTTTTCCATAAAAATGCTTGGGCGTCTTCAATTAGTGAGAAATTTTGATAATTATCAAGAAAAAATCAATTAAATGAACCAAAAGATGATTTTGGTGATCGGGAAGAACAAACAAAGATGATAGTTGATCATATGAATGAAAAGGAAGACTTTGGACAAGAAAATTTGATACTATAAAGGCAAAATTTGTCATTGGGGGCATCCCGTACCCCACATAATAGCCTGTTGGTATTCACAGTTTTGGAAATTTGGGGCTAAAGATTGTAGAATTTCAAAGCCATCAAATCATAAAAACTACACAAATTATTATTTTCGTTAAACTTCAGCGAAGTTATTTGCTGATAATGGTGGAGATATCACGAATTTGAAGATACATGGTGGCTGAAAATGTACTAATCTCGCTGTAAATTTGTCTCATGAGAACAATGTTTCGGATACTTCACTTTCAAGCTCAAACATTTAAGTATACCAAACATTTCAAATAAATTGATGTTCTAATTTTATTCCATAGATAAATAATTCAACAAAATCTGATTTAGTAGTTTTTATATTAATGTTTATAACTGATCCACATGGTTGCCGAAAAAATAATGTACTTAACTCGACCGGAAACTGTTTTTTCGGACTTGCAAACTTCCAGAACTCGCTTACGACTGGCACTATGATCTTGTCCGAAAAAACAGTACTTTGGGAATTATTATTTATCTAATTATCTACGAAATATGACACTTTAAGTCACTCGTTCTGTATTCATTTACATACCAAAAGTTGCGTTTCGAGTGTTCCATGTACTGAAAGTGACAGTTCCGTACTGCAAAACACCTCCGGGACGCTCTAGAGTGACTCTAGCCACTTCAATGTTGACAGTTGACAGTTTCACTTCGAGATTCGGCCAAAATCTAAGTCAAAAATAGAATCAAAGAATGCATAGGTCGCAAAAGAAGGCGTTTCTTGGCTTTTTTACCATTTTGAGAAAAATGGTCCATCTTTGATATGCTGTAGCTCGCTCTCTATTGGTCGTAGAAGAAAAAGTTGTATATAAAATTTGTACAGAATTTAATGTTCTACAACTTTGTATAGAAACTGTTTTTCGCTAGAACCACTCCTTTTCGAAATATTGCGAAAAAACCGAAAAATTTCTGAAAATTTCGATGTTTTTCGGTTATCAAAAGTTGTGCTGAATCCAGATTTAATCACATTTTCGATATTTTACTTTTTAAACCCATTAAAACGGAATAAAAAAATAAAATCTTCTACCACACCTTTTGTAAGGTGAACCCCTTTTTTGGTCTCTGGGAACTGGACTATAAAGTGTGTTTTGCTTTCTGGAATTGTAATTTTAAAAAATGTGACTTCATCAAATAAGTCTCCTTCTCGTAGGAGAACGTCAGTTAAGCACTCCTGAAGGCTCCCGCAATACTTTTTTATAAATCTTTCTACATGCTCCTTCGTCTAAATATCCGATTTTTTTGCATTGTTGACCATCTCTTCAGCTAACCCAAAAGCATCTTAATATCAAAGAGGTAACTTCGGATCTCAACACTGAATACATGGTCCACAAAGTCGACGCCTTTAATGTTTTTAAATTCTTAAAATAAGCAAGCACTGCCTTTTCGTTGACGTCTTTCATATTATTAAAATTTTCGGAAGTCTTGGGTGTACCTACTTGATTTTTTAGATATCAAACTACCCACAGCAGTATTTGCAGACTCTCTTACATCAAATGGAATGTCTGATTCGCTATCTGAAGACGTTTCAAGTAATTACTTCTGACTTATATTGAAGAATCGTTGTTTGATTCCACATTAATCCAGTATTTGCTTAAATAACTATTCCTCAATTGATTCATTAAAAAAAACTAACGAAACTCAAAAATCTGAATTGTATATGTTTGTTATATATATATTTTTTCCTCTCTAGTATGAAATATCAAATTCCAAATTGCCTTTTGTACGTGAATACTCCCTTAACTGAGATCTTTATACCAAAAACTCCCTATACAGATATGGAATAAAGCAGTGTGAAACTGCAAAGGTAGTTGTACAATATTACCTAAGGCGCCAGTCATCGTTCAGAGCCCATATCTTTATTTACAACAGAACCGCTACGTCACAGGAATATAAAACAGTCTCCCTTGATTGAGCAACTTGATTTTTAGACTTGAACTACACAAGATTTGAGGTACTGCATGAAATAATCTATGGTACAAAACCCCGAGGTTACGCTAATTTCAAAAAACAAAATAACAAATTATTATATATACTTACTACTTATACTAATTGCCGGATTGTATTAAGGGCTCGTTACTACATAGTTTCATAATTATAACATTGATCAATAAGCCTCCGGTCTGATAGATAGATGTTTGATTACTCCTTTATTCACGTATTGTGGTGCAGTAGTCACTTCGAAATTGATTCTAATCCTTTCTCCACCTATCTACACTCCAAATAAAAGTAAATTTCAGAAAACTTGTGGTGATTTTATTCCTTATAATCGCTGGTAACTTTTTTCTTGCTTTTTTTCATCATTTTACTCACAAAAATCGTTATTTATTTCCTTTTTGTTTTAAGCAGCTTTCGTGTTAAGTTTCCGCTTAAATTCGTATTTCTTCGGGCATCAGAACGAATAGAATAGATCAGATTCTCCTTTTTATTCAAATCTATTCTTTCTACTCGTTCCGTAACTTCCATTTGTGTTCCTGTTTCCTATCTCACTTTATTTTTTTTGACAGCTATAGAATTCCGAAGTGGCTACTGTGCCACAATACGTGAACGAAGAAATATTCAAAATGTTTGAAGAAAAACGTAAAAAATGATTATTTAATAATAACTAGCGTGTTTTGTAACAACATAACTAACAAATTATGACGCGAGAACTATTTGGAGTTGTTTAGTTGAAAAATATTCATATTTGTAAAGTAGACGGATGTGGATATCACATGAGTTGAAAAATGGCTTTTACGTACGAATGGCATACAATATTTTTTCTACTAACGAAAATTTTATCAAAATACAGAAGTTGAATGGTAATTTTCTTGACCCACTAGTGCGTAAAGTACATTTTAATCAAGATTAGAACGAAACGACAGTCGAAATCAATTATTAACAATACTAATATTAAAGATGCACTTTGTGCAGACATTGAATTTTCTTCGCCATTTATAAATTGATAAGCGCGACTTGAACCTGGGATCTTTTGCAAAGTTAATCAAACAGGTATAAAAATATAAAGTTTATGTATAAAAATACTGTTTCTTAAATTATTACAAAGGGATAAACAAATTATTAGGGGTATAAGACATTTAATGAACTGGATTTCGAAACGCTTCCACACCCACCACATTCTCCATATCTAGCTCCCAGCGACTAATATTGGGCTCTGTTTAATATACCGAAGATTTATTGATCAATTTTATAATACTGATACACCGAATTATGATAATTAAAATGAAGGGGACTAATTGAAACATTAAAACTCTATTGTAATTGTTAATGTTCCTTAAGGAATAGAAAAAACTGAACAATTTGTGTAAAAAATGAAAGATTACCAAGATAATATGTTATTTTTTATGAAATAGGCCGAAACGTTGAGTTTTACCAATTTTCTATGATATGAGACATAAAATCAAATGAAAATTTTTGATTTGCGTAACCTTTTTAGAAATAATTTCTAGTGGGGAACTCTAAACGGAATTGAAATAGCAACCGACTCGGTTCAGTCTCGTGAAATTGCGAGATTTTTCCCGCAGCACTGCAGTAAATTTAGGTACGTCTTCTACATTCCGCATCCGAATTGAATAAGATACACTCCGCTTTTGACTTCGATGCTTCTCATCAATTTAAATGATCTTTATTTTATCGTTTACGAGAATTCAAAAATGAATCACGAAAATCGAAAATACTGTAATGTTTTCTATCCACAATACATTATTTTACCTCAAGCAAAAAGAAGTGGGATTTTGGAGTCCATTGACACAGAGTGAAGTTTTTATAATCGAAAAATAGATGGCGATAATGCTAAGTTGTGGCAACACTGTATTTGTGAACATCGAAGTTTTTTGGACGATTTTAAAAATGCTTAGAATCGCTTCGCGCAACTTTTGGTAATGAATGCTGGGGGCAATATGATTGAACAAGATCGGCATGTGACTTACATGCAGCCTCTTACGATATCGGAGAAGTTGGGAAAGATAAACACGATCAAAATGAAAGATCTAAGAATGGGTACAAGTTGATAATTCTCCTATTTAAGGTTTTTTTTTCTCACAAATTGCAATCATATTTTATATTTCTGTGCGAAAATGTTCGTTTCGTCGAGAAGTGGAAACAAACTGTCCGATATTATAAAAAATTGATTGTTCATTAAAAATTTTTGATGTACATCACTTAATCATCGATATTGTCTATTTCAATTTACAAATTTTGAAAAACTAAAATATCTTTGGTAAATTGCACGATAAGGAAATTGCACATTAAAATATTATCAGGAAAATTTGATCACATTTTCACAGTGTGCTCTAGAACATTTGGTATTCGTGGCACACTGGGAAATCTAGTAGTGATAACTTTCCTTCAATAGAAATCTGTACATATTTATACACAAAGCTGATGCTGAAATCTACATAGTACAGATTTTAACCCTAAGCTCTCTACCATATTCCATATGGTCATAATCACAGATTAAACACCTACACGACTGACTGAATTATATAAATCTACTGATTTCATCGAAATAGTTTATGGGTTGAACTTGATTTTTATGATAATCTACATTCTGTTGCGCATTGTATACGATATAATTCAGTCTACCTTCAAACAAAAAGATATCTTCAGAATAGTCACGAAAGTAAATAATTTCATAAAACTTTTTCGAATAAAATTTATCAATAAATTTCTGTGTTATAAGTTTGAACCATTTGCACTACGAGGATGATTCCAGAAGTACCTGGCCTGACTTAGAGATGGCGGTAGTTGCTTGAGTAATATCACTGTATTAAAAAGTACACGACGCCATGTTGTTAGTATTTGATTGGCAGCTGTCAATACAATCAACTTGTAAACACGAAAAATGAAGTTGTTGTTGAAGAAAACCCCAAAAATTTGGAAACGAGAAAACTGTGTGCTCGCAACAGCGTCGCGAAAATGTTTTCATCGAGTTTTTGGCAATGTTTTATAGAAAGGCAAAGACCGTTCCATCTGCAGGTAATGTCATGGTCGGTGTTTTGGGATAATCTTCATTGATTTGAAAAAGGAAAAACTATCGACGGCAAGTATTATAGAAACTTGTAACGTTTCAAACACACATTTCGCTAAGAAGACATTGCTATTTCATCAAGATAATGCACCAGCTCATACATTCCTTCTTGTAATTCTGATCGATTCATACACCGATTCAATAAACATTCTCCTGCGGAGTTTTTGAGAAGATATTAGAAATAAAAGGTAGCCAGACAATGATAACATTGATCTTATTTTGAAAAAACTATTTATAAAGAATCTTGGAGGAGCTGGGTGCGTTTTCGTATGCGTTCTGGTAATTTATGTCAACGATTACAATCCGAGATTATCACATTTGGTGTTAAGAGCTGGACTTTGAAGGTCTCCATTATCAAGCGCAAGGTGGAAGCTTTTGAATTATGGCTCTTTAGACGGATCCTTAAAATACCGTGGACGGATCGGGTGACCAACGACGAGGTGCTAAGATGAAAGCTTCCTACTTTGGCTACATTTATAGAAATCAAAAATATGCCTTGTTACAGCTGATTATAGAAGGGAAGATATAAGGTAGTCGCGGCCTAAGTAGAAAAAGATTTTCATGGTTGGAAAACCTTCAAGAAGTAAATTTAATACGCAGGACTGAAAATCGTGAGGAATTCCTAAGGATGGTTGCCAACCTTTATTAGAATGAAGCAAGCACTGGAAGAAAAATATTGCGCCAGAAAATTGTATGAATGAAATTCAAATATTTTTTATTTTGAAGCTAAGCATAATTTCAGTTCCTGACTTGATCACGTTCAAAAAGTTTCTGTGTATGTAGCTTCAGGATTTAGTGGTTTTTCTTACCATTCAGGTTTTTTAAATGAGCTCCACAAACTACCAATCAATGAAAAGTTGCTTATAGAGCCAAGGGCGGATCCAGGGGGAGGTAGATTAGTATTAGGACGAGTCCTCCCTCAAAGACATGGCATTTTAAGCTTTTACCCACAAAATATAAGTTAATTACGTTGGTTTTGACAGCATAATGATGAGTTCTACGCAATTTTTACTTTAAATTATGACCCCAATGACTCCCTCTGGATCCGCGCTTGGATAGAGCTTTGATTGCAAACCTAATTTCATGGCATGACAAGAAACTTGAAATATCGTTATAAATTACATCTTAAGCGAAGATTTAGAACATTTAGAACAGTGATAATACTTTCCGAAGATCAACTAACTTAAATTGGAGTTTAAACACATGAAAACAATGTAAAAATAAAACGTGACTCCTCTGATAACATCTTTTTTGTATGAAGGTATTTTTCCTTACTTGACCGAGTCTTTGGTACATTTTTATCCTAAGTCCAACTCATATTGGACAACACCGACCTCATCGGCGTCAACAAACCGCTACTAGTTAGAGGTTGTTGATTCCGTCTAATCATTTGCTCATCCGCAGTAATACCAACTTGGGTATGGAATGGTTGTAGAAGTTTGTTTTCTTCGATTTGTACATCTTTGGTATTGTAATGAACCGGAAGTGTGTTATTACTTCCGGTTGTTTGGCACTATGTCACTATCGGTCGCAGTTCGGTGTGTTGAGTCTCCTTATGTCTTCTTAAATCTACTTTTCGTTGGAATGCTCGTCCGCAGAGGTCGCAAGCGAACGGTTTGAAGCCGGTGTGCTTTCGGGAATGGGTTATTAGGTTCGATGATTGACTAAATGCTTTTCCGCACACTGTACATTTGTGAGGCTTTTCACCTGAAACAAAAACCATACGTCAAAAATAGTTCTGAAAACTAAACTAAACGGAAACAGTGACCAAAATCAACCGAATTGTGCGTACAGATCGTCAGTTAGAAAAGTTTAACACGGGGAATTACACATGACAAAAGTCTGTGCGAAAATCGTACTCCCGACCAAAAGCTCTTGCGTTAACGGGTCTGCTCAGATTTCCTTGGAAGGTCAGAAAAAGATCTGCTCTGAAAGGGACCAGATTTGAGTCGATGGAAGCGGTAAAGCAAAAAACGGCAGAGCTCCGAAAGACCATCACCAAAGAAGACTTGCAGCACTGTTTAGATCAATGGAAATAACGTATGGAAAAGTGTGTGGTGAGGGAAAGTCACTATATTGAAGGGGAGCGTTCGAATTTAGAATAATTTTTATAATAAAACCCTTTTTCGTAACCAGTCTCGTTATTTAATAGCCAGACCTCGTATATTTGGACTTTTTAACTTTGAGTCTCAGACCATATTCTCGATCGACATTACGAAACATATTTGGTAGAATAATCCGAAGAAGACTGAGTGAACCAGCGGTCCTAACCACATATTTCGTGGGAGGGCAGACCCTTTGGATTGCCCTCCCGGCTACGCCACTGGTCGAGGAGAAGCTTATATGAATCCATTAGGGAAAAGAAAGGGTGTATATAATTAGAATAAGTACATCAGTTTTAGAAATCTAACAATTTTTCATAGCTAATTCATTCAAGGAAAATCAAATATGTTGAAGAGAAGTTTGAAAATTTTTTAGAATATGATATATAATAAATATTGTAGGATTTTCGATATCGGTGTATATATCTATAACTTGGGTATATTATCGATTACTATCAGAGTTTGCGGCAGCCGTGATTCGTGCCATTATTTCGGCACAGGCCCCGCCCGAGCCCTTCCGTTTCTATAGTAACGAAGCCCTCGCGTTCGCGAGCAAGATAAAAAACGCCCGGTATCGCGGGGGAGATAAAGAAGCACAAACTGATTCGTGAATCCTGAGGGAAACGAAATGATGAGGCCATTTCGTGAATAGCAGAAAGATAAAGTCAGCACTACCGTAAAGATCTTTACGTTGATTGATAAAGATAACGAGTTGGATTCACTTAAGATTTTACGTGGATCTTCCGAGGTTGATTTCTGAAAAATAATTTAATATTATGAGATAAATCATTATTTTCCAGAGGGGAATTGAGAAAGAAAAATAGCTAAACTCAATTTGGGCTTAATCGTAAAACAGACAAAATGTTATACATATAAATTTCCAAAAAAAACGTACATAATTTGGAATAACTACTAAAGTATATAGAATGTCTTGTATTACTTCAAATACATTTGCTGGTTGAGCAAGTCACACAATTGAAGGCCGATTTAACTTGACATTTGACGTGTGACATTTGACTTTTCTTGGCTTATTCATGAGCTGCAGTTAACCTAAAAATTTTATCCTTTTTGACGTATGTCGTACTCTTTTTTGTTTGAAATCTTGTATCCATGGAAAATAACGGAAAGTTTTTTTTATTGGGAGCATCAGACGAAATCACTTCACAATCGCAAACGGATGCGATTGGTTCTTTTTTATTGCTACGAACGGCAAATTGAAAAAGATAAAATTGGGTTATGCTGAAAGTCACTAACCGCAGAAGGCGACGATCATGCATTTCTATGTTTTTAATTTTGTAACTGTCAACGCCAATGGCAACGCCAACGACAAACGGAATGTCAAGTTTATGAATCGGCCTTAACTGTCCATCAATTGGATCCCGGGATTTCAAGTCCTAATTTAGAAATTGTAATTAATTAATCCCGAGATTTACGAGATTGTAAAAAATACAATTACAATCTGTATCAAACTATTGACATTTCCTTTTGACATTTGACAGCAATCTTGGTATGTCAGCTGATCTATTTATTACGTGAGGTTTTATTGCATTTGGTGTTGTAAAGAAATGCGTGTTGTGCAAATATTAAGATATAGATAAAAATATAATCGGCACTAGTAAAGCAGTTGATCTGTCGTCCACAAAGTATAAGAAATATTTCTCTGCAAGTTCCACCAAAGGTAACCAAAACACCCACTGTTGTTTTGGTACCTCAACACATTGTAAAAGACAAATTTAATTTATTCAATTCACATAGGTCTAACTTCTTTTCCAATGCTTTTTTTATTCTTCTGAAGCTGATACTACAGAAGGGTTCCAAGCCAATTTTTGTATTTTTCGAGAGATAGTTCCTCGTTGTATTCAGACTAGTTTCTTTGTGCTAAAGCCCCAATTCATCCCTGCGAAGGTTCTGCACACCATCGGGGTTTTTGTGACTTTAGTGATTATCTCAATTTCATGTTTGTTCAAGAGAAGTTCACTATCTAGTGTGAGTTTCAAATATTTCAGTCTGTTCTTCACTCAATGGTTAGGTTAGGTTAGGTTAGGTTAAGTTTCCTTTTATGGACATCCCCTGTTTATATTTCAAACCATCGCTGAAAAAATCGGAACCTTTCAAAAGAGAAAAAGTGAGTAAATTTATATTTATGTGATTTTTTACCAAAAAAAAAATGAGATATTAACTAATCCATCTACATAAAAATCGACATTGGAAGTGGCTATCTCCATTTACCAAATGAGTTTCCATGATAATTAAAAATATATATAAAAAAAGGAAGTTAATCGTCGCCGGAAGGGTAAACCGAATCTGAATTTATAGGTTGGTTATCTGAGCCAGCGCGTGCAGGGGCATTATTAACAGCGATATTGCAGTGAGGTCTGGAATTCCAATTTGACTCTGTGAAATTCGACAGAGAAAGCGAGTGTCTGTTAATGACTGCTTTTGATTTATCGTTTGCAATTCGGGCCTTTCTTTATTACGTTTAAGCGTTAATATGACTAAATGGTTTGATTGTACCCTGTTTCACTTTTAGAGAGGATTTCAATAAGTGCTTGAATACGTGGATATATTGAAAAATTCTTAGCCTACTACAGAACCAAACAAAATTTCAATGTCAAAATATTTCATCATTCAACATATTCTCCTCTTGATTGGATACATTTTTTTAAGTTGAGCCAAATCTGGTGAATAAGGGGGATGTTCTAGTAATTCAAACCCTAAATCACGAATTTTTTGCATGGCAACATGAGATTTGAGTGCAGGGGCGTTGTCCTGTAAAGACCAAACACCTTTGGATAGCTTTTCGCGTCTTTTCTCTTTAATTTTTTCCCGTAGAGTGGTCAGTAATGTTGAATAGTAATCTCCAGTTATTGTTCTACCCTTACCAAAAAAATAAATCATGATTACTCCGTGGAAATCCCAAAAAAACTGAAGCAAGAACTTTTCCAGCAGATTTTTGGACACGAAACTTCTTAGGTCTTGGAGAACCAGAGTGTCGCCATTCCATCGATTGTTGCTTTGTTTCTGGATCGTAGAAATGTACCCAAGTCTCATCCAAAGTAACAATTCGGTTTAAGAAGTCTACGTCGTTTTCAAATCGAGCACAGATCGATGCTTCTACACTTGTACGCTTTTGGTCAACATTCAAACATTTGGGGATCCATTTTGCAGCAATTTTTCTCATGTCCAAATTGACCTGAACTATATAATGAAATATTCAGTGCTTCAGATAACCGTTTTAGCCCAAATCGACGGTCTGATAAGTCATGAACTGCATCGATATTTTCGGAGACTGACACAGAAACTGGCCTTCCCGATCGGTCATCATCTTCAACGGAAAATTTACCACTTTTAAAGCTTGCAGTCCAATTTTTCACGGTCGCATACGAAAGACATTGACCACCAAGGGTATTAAGCATATCTTGGTAAATCTGTTTACCTCTTAACCCTTTCAAATAAAGGTACCTACTTGATGATGGCTCAATACTCCGATTTTTCGATTTTCACAATTTCGTTGGACATATTTTAATTTATTGCGTAACTCTAGTTTACTTTATTGACGTCAAACTTTACACTTACACTTCTAATAATTTATTGTTCGTTGTTATGGTACGAGTTGGTCAAACATCTGAAAATTAAAATTTCCCATTTTTCTCAAACTGCACAGACCACGGAAGAGCATTAGGGATAGACAAACACTTCAGTTGGTCTGCGCAAATGCTATAACAGTTATTTACGATACTTCAAGCACGAGTATCGTAGAATATTTTATCTACGACTAATACTTTTGATGAAAACAGATTTATAAACAGATATTTGCGATAAACTTTTAGAAATGTGCAATAAGAAAATTTCACGTGTAATTTTCGATTATTTTAGTGTTAGACCAATCCAAAACATAGGTGGTGGTACGAGAAAGCATAAATCAACAAAATGCATCGAAAATTAAGTCTAATTGGAACATTTTTGAGAATTATCTGCAATAGAGTTTGTAAAATACTTTAGAAAGACGTAGCGATATGAATCACGATGTTTATATATGTTCTATAGATACTAATACACTGTTTATACTACCACAACACCGACACTCACAATTACACTGTCTAACGCGCGTTTCGACGAGACTGAAGACCACCACTACACAAACACTTACAGTTACCCTGTCTGGCGCACATTTCGATAACCAAGTTATCCAAAGGTGTTTGGCAGGACAACGCCTCTGCACACAAATTTAGGGTTTGAATTACTAGAACACCCCCCTTAATCACCAGATTTAGCTCCGTTCGATTATCACCTCTTTTTTTAACTGAAAAAAAGTTTAAAAGGTCGCAAATTTTCTTCCAACGAAGAGATAATAAAAGCTGTGGAGGTCTGGTTTCCAGAGCAAGAAGAAACATTTATTTTGAAAGTTCTAGAGAAGTTGCAGGTTCGCTGTAATACATGTATCCAATTAAGAGGAGAATATGTTGAGTAATAAAATATTTTGACAATGAAATTTTGTTCGAATAAAAAGTCTGCTTCCATTTAAATGCCCACCCAAACCATCCAGGAACCACCTCCAAAGCCACGTTTTCCTTTAAGCAGCACTGCGCGGATTATTCCACAGGTCTTCTGTAGATTAATCAGGCAGGCACAGCTTTGCGCCCTGTTGTTCGTTGTTTCAAGTTCTCTGGGAAATCGTAGACAGGCTGCTCGGTGGGTTGGGCTCAATTTGGGATTAGTCGCTGACCTTTTTCACTCAAGGTTAACTACCTTCTGACTGTCCAGCTACTCTGGAGCTCTTGTAGAAGACCAGTAATAGCCGGATTTCTCAGCGATGTGTGTCATCTCTCTCGGATGTGTTCTTCCGGAACCGCGTCTTTGAAGAAAGTTATCAGTCTCTTGGAAATGATGGTTCGTCGCAATAGGATGACCGTTTGAGCAGCCTTATCACTTATTGTGTCCATTGTAGCGTAGAATTCTTGTTAACGGAAATATGTGTCGGTTGACGTTTGACCACTAACTGTGGGTCAGGGTAGTGGGTCAGGTGGATAACCTTTTATAATTCTAATATATTTTTGGACAGTGAGAGCCAGAAAAACTACAATATTTTATATCATTTTCAAGATAGTGCTTTAAGATTTTACTAAGAGAAATACAACTTCGCGTTCTGTCTAAGGAGGCAATTTTTTTGTACACTAGTGTATTTCAAACGAGAAATTGACAACGAATTATAACGTTTGACGGTACTGAATGAAATAAATGATTTGATATTTTACGAAATGTATCTATACGAAGCAAAAATTAAATTCTTAGGATTTTACTCATTTGAGAAGGTGTTCAACGTCTCCGGAAAAGACACAGTTTTCGCTTTCGTTTCCATACCCACAATATTTTCTCTTTAACGATTGATAGTTCACTTGAGGTAATCAGTGGTAACAGAAAATCGATATTCTATCACAACTTCAATTCCTCCTGAGTAAATTACCGGCAATCCCGGAGTTTTTATAACCGCTCCGAACAAATTTAATGAAAAATCCATTTCACCATCCCGACTAGCGAAAAGCAATCGAGAAAAGACAATACTTAAGGTGTCTGTTCTCGATACGACCAATCAGAACAAGCACTTGCAGCACTAAATTTAGATTGGCCGCCGGCTAAATATTTTCTTTACTAACACAACGCTGGATTAAAGTTTTGATAAGGTTCGAGTGTTCTTGCAGAGTAAGCCGGCTTCCTACACACATTCAACAGTGTTGTCAGATTATTTATTTGTGAATATTGCCGCGAAAAATAACGTTCGTTGAAATAATAATAATAATTGGGAAAAGATGAAAAATATGAGAAAAATATTAACGATATATTTCAGCTGAAGTTAGACCATATTTAAAGAGAGGAGATGGTGATACGGAATAGATTTAGAGAAATAGGAGAAGAATCAGGCAAATGACGTTTTTTAACAAAAATATTTTCAAAGATGGCCGACTTCCGGTTCTACCGAAAGTCGACTGTAACTTTGTTATTTTGAATATAACATCCTGTATATTAATACATTTTTGAAATTTACGTAAAATTTTAGTATTCTTTTGTCTTAGAACTTTTCTCGATAAATGCATACTTTTTGAGTTATTAATTTTTTTGTAAAAAATTTGACAATTGCATACCCTTATAAATTATTTTTTCACGAGGATACCCTTAAAGATATGAAAATGGTTTTTATTTAGTTACTTTCAGAAAGGTTTAACGTATTTGAATCTATGTTGAACAATTTTTCATTTTATACAGGGTGTATATAAAAAGTGTTCAAATTTTAACTTCATAAATATCAAATTTCTTCATTTTTTCAAATAGAACCACCCGATTTTTTCTATTTTAATGCATTCGGAGGTAAAAAATAAAGTAAATTCATGTATAATTCCCTATACCTAAACCTTGCCGTTATCCAGATATTAAATGTTTTTTCTAAATTTCTAGAAATGCAGTTGTGTTTTAAATTTTATTTTTTCGTTATTAAATTGAGAATGTGCCAATTTAACGATTTTCGGAATTATCAAAAATTGACTAATGACAGTTGATTAAGTGTCATTTATTACAAAGCCTACTAAAAGTATACAGAAAAAATTAAAACTAACTTGTTAAAAAATATAATAATAATTTAAAACGTGAAATATCTCGGAAACGACTAAAAGTTGGAATAGGAAAGTATACATGAATTTGCTTCATTTTTAACCCCTGAATGCATTAAAAGAGAAAAAACCGGGTGGTTCTATTTGAAAAAATTGAGAAATTTGATATTTATGAAGTTAAACTTTGAACACTTTTCATACACACCCTGTATAAAATGAAAAATTGTCCAACATAGATTCAAATACGTCTAACCTTGCTAAAAGCATCTAAATAGAAACTATTTTCATATTTTTAAGGGTATACTCGTGAAAAAATAATTTATAAGGGTATGCAATTGTCAAATTTTTTACAAAAAAATTAATAACTTAAAAAGTATGCATTTTTCGGAAAAAATTATGAGACAAAAGTGTACTAAAATTTTACGTAGATTTCAAAAATGTATTAATATACAGGGTGTATTTAAAATTACAAATTTACAGTTGACTTTCGGTAGAACCGGGGATAGTTTTAACTCGTCGTGGAACACCCTGTATAATGAGAACAATGGGAAAAAGGATCGCTAATTTCGAAGTCAAATGGAAAGATCTACAGTTCACAAAAGAATCCTCGATATTAAATACAGAAAAGTCGCGAGTATATAAGGTTATATTAATCGGTTATTTTACGAAAAATTTAAAATTTTACAACATCGGAAAAATTGCACCACCATAAAACTCATGTGACAATCAAATAGGATGAATTTGTGAAGGAAAATGTTTTAGATTAAGATATTATCTGATTTTTGAAATATCGCTCGCGAGTTTAACAAGAAATTTAAAAGCAAAGACAAAAGAGTGAAAAAATGCAATAAACACCCTACTCAATTTGAAATTCAGTCAGGGTAAATCCAACGTTTCATATGTTTGAATAATGTTCCAGTCTAATATTACAGAACGCATTCCTGAGTGGTGAATAACCGAACATAGCTTTAGGATTGCGGACGACGGACAGCGTATCCTGGAATGTCCAGGATTCTCGGGATATTGGTCCTGGTAACCTCTGCCACCGGAAGGGATATTAATATTGTGTTTCGAATCTTTTTCGCATTCTTTCTTTATTTCCTGTTGTTACCAAAGTTATTTAATGGATGACAAAACTTTTAAGATCCTTTAACATCCCGCTATTAATAATAACAGTTTTTTCTGTATATTACACAGTCCAAAAAAATTGGCGCTTTGGATTTTAGAACTGATTATATTAAAGGTGTTGAATAAAAATATGAAATCAGCTTTACTACTTTAGATAATGATCCTTTTTCGAAAGGAAGGAAACAACTTGAGAAGCATCAAAATTATAGAACTTGAATAAGGACTTACTCGAGGAGAACTCCACCCATAAAGTCGTCACATATCAAGTTTGCGATTTGTTAAATTAAATAAGAAGTTGTGTAAATCATTCTGATGTGTTTTGCTACAAATGTGGAGAATACACATTTATAGATAACTAGTACTGACTTTGGCATTAAGCTTGGTGATCAAGATAGAGCCGATGGTTTGAAGAGAACCCAAAAATCACATGGCTGACTATTATTTAAGTCTAGTAATCATTAGTTATATTGATCCAAACAATCGTAGCAAATGATTCAGTCTCTACCAGACGCCCAGTCTCTCTCTCAGAGGATGTGTCGATTCCATCGTTTCCCCAGCTACCAGAGCTCGTCTTTATGATCCCTCTTTCGATACTTATGAAGGTAACATCGATTATGAGATGATGTTATCAATTCAACAACAAGAAACTTCCAAGTTAATAGCTACTAGCTACTAGAAGACAATCTTGTATCTGGTGATGCAATTAGAGGACTTCCTCAGACAATTGGTCTGAATATTTTACTGATGATTGGCGGTTATTTCTCGATAGTTCTAAGTGAAGTTTGAAATGTGCTTTTCTACACAATTGGAACAAATATCCATTGCTCATTCGACAAAAACGGAAAATAACAAATAACAAACACAAATATCCTTGCTTCCTTCACATCTGGAATAGCAAAGACAAAGCATATCAATGCGATAGAAAAAATAGTCCAACTTGGGCCTTATGAAGCAGTTTATGAAGACTGTTGATAAACATGGATCAAACTTTGTATATATAGGAGAAAAATTCCTCAGTTGATCAAGGAAAGATTTTCCAAAATCTAGTATCATATTTGAATTTAGGAAACCAATTTCTTATGGAATCATCTGACCAGTGTAATAATTAAAATGTAGTAAGAACCTGTATCTGTGTTTTCAATTTCTTTTATTATCCGCTGTTTACTACAGCGGATAATAAATCTTCACGAACAAGGGAGTATAAAAAAGAAAAAATCAAAAATACATTCGGGGTCACAAAGATAATAGCCAGGCAATCATTTCTTAAAACGACTTATATGAGCAATACGCTTTAATAATTGAGCATTATGGCTTTTGGAGAAGCTCTTAGAGAGATTGAGCGTTCTAGATGCCCCATATAATAGACTGTATTAACTCTTACTATATATATATATATATATATATATATATATGAAAAACAGAGGCGTATTATTACTACTCAAGTCGTGAAGACCCAAAAATTGATTCTTTCATATGTTGTACTTGTTTTTAAGTCATTTATCATGAATCGTTAATACAAAAATTTTTGAATCAATGTTAAAAAATATATTTCAAAGTGTGCTTTGATTGAATTTGATGGTAAAGCTGATCGATTAGCAAAAGATTCAGTACTGAATGGAGTTTTTGGTAACGTATATGCAGATCAATTTATTACGCCGCTTTACGATACTGAAATGATACCAATTTTCAAATTTTTTCTACCTTATCCTCACCTCCGAGCTTTCAAATACACAACTCCAAAATTAAACTCAGCAAGTATCTTCGGAATGAGGATTGGTTATGGAGATACCTCGCCAATTTTGGCAAGCTTGGTATTGTACAATCTGTACCTGCGATGATAATTCTTGTGCTGATCTCAATCACTTTTTTTTCTGATGCAGCAATCACATTCATAAAACAAACAATTTGTTACAATCATTTGTCAAACATAACAACTCGTTACCTTTGAACCTCACACACCTTCTAAGCGTAGATTACCGAAATACTTTTGATCTATTTATTTAGAATCATTGAAAAATTCTGTGGCTGATGGACTTGCTTCCAAATCATTTCCTTTCATACACAAAGTTTGCAAAACATCATTTTTCAGATGCTGGAACCAATGGTAGTCCAATGGAGCACCATGAAAGCTCTACCAGTTTTTGACGAGTACATTTTTTCATAACTTGGACTGTTTTTGAGATAAAGAGATAGAGAAATGCGTTATTGTCAAAAAATTATTACAATTTGTCGACAAAAGCTTGTAAAAACTAAAAGACAAACATAAAAATAATAAAAACACAAATAAAATAAAATTTCAATGGGTAATAATAGTAGAAGACACTTTCCAGTAAATATGCCCTCAAATTATTGCGGGAAAAGATGATATCGATTTGATTTCAATTGGCAAGTGATTGTGCATTTTTTTTTAATTGTAAAATATTGAGCCCTTAACTAATTCTTATCGTGAAATAGGTAGGTAAAGGTCCGCGTTCCTAAGTGGATCTTCCTGAAATTGGAGAAGCGTGCTCACGATTTAGGCAAAAAGTTAGAATTCTTAAACTTTTGATGAAGTCTCTGCTGTTTAGTCCGAGCAAATATCTAACTGCTCTATTTTGTAGTTTCAACATTGAGTTACATCACAAGTACCCCAGTAAGGGAAGGGCATATCGAAGATGCGACTCAATAAGGGTATAATAGGCTGTTAAGGAGGTGGATAAGTTGAGTTCTTTGAAAACTGCTCTCAACGCAAAGCAGGAGGAGTTTATTATCAAATTCAAACTTAGCTAGGGCATCATTTAGAACCCCAGAAATGGTAACGAATTCCTGGAACTTACAATGATTATTTTACAACCTGCTCCAGGTGAATTACTCAATACAACATTGTGTAACTACAAAGTGGTTGTGGATTATGATGTGGATGCAAGAAAGCGGGGTTATAGTGCTATCTAGCTTGCGGTCAATGTAATGGACGAGCTTATCTCATTGTTTTACCATTTCAGACCGATATTAATGAGGATAGAACCTTCGACCCATGAAATTATGAATGACAAATATCGTTGAAGACGGTAATGAAGAAGAACTTGAAATTCTGCAACAACGAGACGATGACGACGTTGATGATGATGATGATGATGATGATGATGAAGAAGAGAATTGAAACTAGAACTTGTTCTTATTAATATTGACAATAAAGAAGCTATAAAATGACATTTTTCATAAAGACGTTAATTAAAATTTAGGTCAGTATAAATTAGGTATTTTCCTCAACAATTTTTAATTACATGGACAGGTGCTAATAAATAAATTGACACTTAAAAAAAATGAGAAAAAATGTTAATTATATATGTAATAATAATATTACGAGTTTTTGATCGGGACTATTAGTTGATTGCACATGATTCTTCGACCGCATGTTATCCGTCCTGTATCTCGAAAATAGTTCAAGATATGGAAAAATTTTACACACCAAAGTTGTAGAGAATTAAATTTTCTACAATATTGATATTTCATGCAAATAGCGTAAAATTCATAGAAAACGAGATATTTGCAAAAAATGAAAAGAAAATCGATTTTTATTACCTTTCACCGCTGAATTTAAAACTTGCGATTATTCAATTATATGTGAATTTTGAGAACAGTTTTAAGATACCAAAATTTAAATTCTTACGTGATAATATACTGGGTATGTCAATTTTTCGAATTGAACTTCTTACAATGAGTGCATAATCAATTAGAAAGAACTGAAATTTATCTACTACGAAACTAAAAAATTCAAGTAATTTTTCTGATGATATCATAAATCCTGTCAAAGTTATCTTATTCGATTTAGCAAAATAATTCTTAAAAATAAAAAATCAAGTCTTTGGAAAGTGTTATAATGGTAGACTTATTTACTATTCAATACAAGCACCTTTCCTTTTAATTGTTCTGGCTCTGATTCGGTCCTGATTATTGTATTTTTCCTTTTGGGATATAAAACAGACGGTTCCGGAAGCATCGTAGTAATGGCGGCAGATTTCTCGCCGTGGTTATGTTTTAATAGAATTTACGGTTATTACTGGAAAGAGGGTTGAACGTCGAAAAGGGCGGCAGATTTTAGCTCGTTTTAAGCGGTTATTGCTATGCACTTTACGTGATGATTTTCTCATCTTACAAGCTGCTGCAGACGAAGGAAAACCCGCGATCTCCTTCTTTAGCTAATTTTAACGAGTTTCTTGTTACGACACTAATAGCCAAATTGTAACAAAGAGACTTTTTAATTTAATCTTGATTTTGAAATCCATTGAAAGTAGTACATCATTTGATAATAATTTGTATTATAAACCTAGACTATCTTCAACATCGTTGTTTGCGTTTCAGGGCGATAAATTCATAGAAACGGATCTATTACAGAACAAGACATTCTTCTTGATGAGATTGCACATTGGTAATATGAATTAATGGAGAAAACCACGGCTCGCTTCTAATTAACAGGCCATATTCATGCCTCAACCTTCCACCAGGAGCTAGGACTTTTTTTTACCAGATGTTTGACTTCTGGAAAGCGTACAACTTTTATTCTTTTCCACTTCCCTTAGCCCTTCGCTAGGTACAACACCAACAGACAAATGCTTTGGTTATTATTGGTAAATTCAAATTAACAATTTATTTTAGCTGGCTTTCATCCCTTTAAAGCACAGTTTCAACCTTCGGGTCCTTATTCGTTGTTTGCTTGTTGAAAATCTCCACAATAATTCGACGATTCGTGTGTTCCCTCTGCAGAATAATGACACTAAGAAACCAGAAATAATCATGGATTATGAGAAGACCAAAGGAGAGGTTGATGATGTCAATGAATTATTTGCCAGTTAGCCCAAGAATTTGGCCGATTTGCTACATACTCAAGATCCACATGTAGGAAATATTTGTTTTAATATTACTTTCAGAAGCTTCTGGTCTAAGAAGTGAGAACCTTTTCAAAAATCTGGCTTGTTGAATGTATATTTATATCAGGAAAGAGCTATTGAAGACGCCGAAGAGACTGTTTTTCTCATTTTCTAATTTATTTAGACTGTTTTTCAACTGTTAATTTATTTAAACACTTACACTACACTTAACTAACTTATCACTAATACTCAACTAATAATTATTACTTTGAATTATAAACTATTTCTCGCTCTTAAACAAGCTCGAATTTATATTAGAAACGACATTTCTAGGATTCCAGAAAGTAAACAAACAAAAATAAATGAAGAAAAAGTTCATAAAAAGTTTATGAAAAAGGCGTATCAACAGCGTCGCGAATACGCCAAATTTTAGAATTATATTAAAACCGGAAAGGACCGGCTTCGTGGACGAGTTGATAACAATAGTATA